>NC_133328.1:516663795-516994628 GCF_042186555.1 Aquarana catesbeiana
GCCATAAAAGACCTAAAACTTAACAAAAGACCAGGCCCAGACGGCTACTCGGCTTTATACTATAAAACATTCTCAGAAATACTCTCTCCCATTCTCACTGAAACGTTTAACAAACTTCTAGATGGACATTCTTTTCGGCAAGAAACACTAATGGCAATTGTTTGTATGATCCCAAAACCCCTTTCTGATGATACTTCCTGTGTGAATTATCGGCCTATCTCTCTGTTAAACCTCGATATTAAATTATTAGCAAAAATAATAGCAAAACGCCTTAATAGCATTATAGGAAAATTAATACATAGAGATCAAGTAGGCTTCATGCCAAATAGACAGGCAGGCGATAATATACGCAGGGCAGTGTTATTGGCACATATTGCTAAAAAACGGAAAATCCCTTTATGTTTTCTATCTCTCGATATTAAGAGGGCATTTGACACAGTATCCTGGCAATATATGCAATATTCATTACAAAAATGGGGTTTTGGACCCCACTTTTTAACATGGATCAAAGCATTATATAATAAACCCAAAGCCTATATAAAATATGCTGGATACAAATCCGAAGCCTTTAATATCGAAAGAGGTACCCGACAGGGTTGCCCATTATCTCCCTTATTATTTGCCCTTATACTCGAACCCATGGCCCAATACATCAGAACAAACCAAACTATAACTGGCATTGAAGTAGGAGGTATTACACACAAATTATGTATATTTGCAGACGATATATTACTGTTTCTATCATCACCACAGGTCTCTGGTCCTAACTTAATACCAGCTCTTGATGGATTTGCAGCCCTATCCGGCCTTATGATTAATCCTAAGAAATGCCTAATGCTTAATATTTCACTCACAAACATGGAATTGATCCCGGCTAGCGCTGCACTCCCATTCACATGGGCAGAAAAATCAATCCCATATCTTGGAATTCATTTAACAGCATCTCATTCTGACTTATTCTCAACCAATTATCCTCCTGTATTAAGACAGATCACAAATCTAATAAAACAATGGTCGCAACTTCCTTTATCCTGGATAGGGAAGATTAATGCAATCAAAATGACTATTCTACCCAAATTGCTTTATCTATTCAGAGTCCTCCCTATTCCAATTCCTTCCTATTTTTTGAGAATAGTACAAAAAAGAGCAACTTCGTTTATATGGGGCTCTTCTAAACCACGTATACCTATACACACACTACATCTTCCCAAAAATAAAGGAGGCCTGGGATACCCTAATTTTACTAACTACTACAGAGCAGCACATTTGGCCAGTCTGTCCAAATACCATGCAAAACAGGAAATCCCATTATGGGTATTTATAGAGGCTTCAGAAAATGACCCTCTATTAATATCAAATTTATTATGGCTTGATCCTAAAGACCGCTTTAAAATTCATAATCCCATAACTAAACACTTCTTATCTCTCCGGGATAAACTAAAAACCAAATATCAGTTACAATCTCCACACAATCCTCTCCTTTCTTTTATCAGAAATCCGGCCTTTTATCCGGCATGGATCTACCCAAATTCTTTTAAAGCTTGGACAACATCAGGCATTCAGACACTAAATGACTTCATAGCATCTAAATCATTCCTTTCATTCCCATCGCTTAGAGAAAAATATGATCTACCAAACTCTGAGATATTTAGATATCTCCAAATCAAAAATTTCTATACACCATTCCTAAAGGGGGATACACCATTATCCCAATTATCCATTTTTGAATCAATCTGTACAAAAGATCCATTTGCTAAAGGTACAATTTCATCACTTTATAATCAATTATATGGAGTAGCAAATCTTAATAGACCCTCTTACGTTCAGAGGTGGGAGGAGGACCTGGGACGAACTTTAGAAGACACGGACTGGTTTAACATATGGCTCACATCTAAGTCATCTTCACCCAACATCTTAGCACTGGAGACAAATTATAAAGTCATAACTCGCTGGTACCTTGTACCCGCTAGAGTGGCAAAATATTCACCTAATACCTCAGCTCTTTGTTTTCGAGGATGCCCAGAAATAGGCACATATTTACACATATGGTGGACGTGCCCAGTAATCCAAACCTTCTGGAAGGAAGTCTTCGTGATTGCATCTAAAATATTTAAAAAAATAATACAACCAGATCCATATTTAACTTTACTTAATCTAAAACCGGAATGGTTAACACTCTCTCAATTCAAACTTATGATCCAACTAATAACGGCTGCAAAACAAACAGTGGCCAAGGCATGGAAATCTCCTACATTGGTACTAGCAGAAACAATTCACAGAATGAATAATACAATGTCCCATGCTAAGATGGTAGCCATCGATCAAAATCAAATTCCAAAATTTGAAAAACTTTGGCATCCTTGGATAAAACAACAGTTCCTGTCAAACTTCAATGACTCTCCTGTTGCCATGGTAACAGATTAAATGACTTACAGAGACACCCATTCTAAGGCTTCAAAGAGAACTAAAAAGAATAATAAACTGATGAGCGGGACAACCTTGTGGACCATACCTCTACCTTTCAACCCTTTTTCTTCTTTTTCTTTCCTTTTCTCCACCTTACGATTAAAGCTCATTATCAGAATTTATTTGACCTATATACACTCTACTTGTAAACAATATGTATAGTAGGTATAAATCATTTAAATACCTACAAAAGTAACTAAGGAAATGATATATATCTTTAATTTAGGTTTACATAAACCCAATGTTTAATATTTGAAATTTCTTGATATTTACCTATAGAAACCCTACTGTAAAACAATGAGCTTACTTTATAGATCCTTGTAAACTTACTTTATGTATCTTTATAACATTGTATATTCAATAAACTTCTTTTGACAAGGAAATGTATCTTTCTCTACAATAAATTTTCCTGTACAACATTGTTGCATCTACTTAATCTATTTTGTTTTTAAGAATGCTAGAATGTGGAATGTGTTGATGTTTTGGTAAAATATTTTTTTCTCCGTCATTTTCACTTGTTACTCTCCATCTCGCAACAATCTTTGCTCAAACGGACACAGGTGTCTTTACAATCCACAAACAATACCATTTTTGATGCAAATTTAAAATGAGTCACAATTCCTTTGTGATTTTTATTATTTCCAAATAATCATAATTTGAGCCCAAAAATGTGATTTGTGTACCAACATCAGAAATCAAAATGTAATTCCCCAAAATTTGAGGGTAATATCACTATTCTACACTCACCCACAAAGAACCAGCAAATATCACAGAATAAATCAAGAAGAATAATTCTTGAGTAATGTAATTCCATCACCTGTATGTCCAAAGAAATGCAGTATTTATGTATATTTATGTGTAGGAGGTTTTCACATATGGCATCTCCATGGATTAGAGGTTAAAACTGCTGCTTAACAACCATTAGTGTCTGGGTTCAAATCCCAAACATACTGCTTCATGTAGAGAAGTTGTCTCATCTCCCAGGTCCTAAAACGATGTTTAAATGTAGTATTTATGTGTAGGAGGGTTCCACCACCATTGTAAACCTTGCCACTAGGGATGAGCTTTGTGTTCGAGTCGAACCCATGTTCGACTCAAACATCGGCTGTTCGATCGTTCGCCAAATTGCGAACGATATGGGCCGTTCGCTCCAAATTCGTGTGGCGCGTCACGACCCATAATTCACTGCGGCATCGCAGTGCATTGCTGGCCGATGATTGGCCAATCATGCACTATGACCCGCATGCTTGGCCAATCACATCGTCATCTGTAGAGAGAGCTGTAATTGGCCAAAGCCAGGGTGGCTTTGGCCAATTATGGCTCAGGGAGTTTAGAACACGCCCCACACTATATAAGGCCGCCTGCACGGCGGCCCTGTGTATTGTGTTCCGGCTTGAAAGAGAGATAGACAGAGAGAGAGACAGTGTAATTTGATTTACGTTAGATAGATTAGGCAGGATAGTCAGTCAGTTAGCTGCACTTACAGTGTATTGTGTATATATATGCATCCCAGGTGTTGTGTATATATATATATATATATATATATATATATATATATATATACACTGTATTCAAATTCGCTAGATCCATTCCTGTTATCTTCCTACTGACAGGCAGGCTGGTGTTGTTACAGTATTTACAGCTACCTGAAGAAAATTGCTGATGTTCTTTTGATTGTATTAGTACCACAGTCAGGCAGCTAGACTATTTACAGTTAGTGTAGTGCGTCCTCTGAACAGTGTTCAGCTAAAGCTACAAGTTAGTTTAGTGTGACCTCTGCACAGTGTTCAGCTAAAGCTACAAGTTAGTGTAGTGCGTCCTCTGAACAGTGTTCAGCTAAAGCTACAAGTTAGTTTAGTGTGACCTCTGCACTGTGTTCAGCTAAAGCTTCAAGTTAGTGTAGTGCGTCCTCCTCACAGTGTTCAGCTAAAGCTACAAGTTAGTGTAGTGCACAGTGTTCAGCTAAAGCTACAAGTTAGTGTACTGCGTCCTCCTCACAGTGTTCGGCTAAAGCTACAAGTTAGTGTAGTGCATCCTCTGAACAGTGTTCAGCTAAAACTACAAGTTAGTGTAGTGCGTCCTCTGAACAGTGTTTAGCTAAAGCTACAAGTTAGTTTAGTGTGACCTCTGCACAGTGTTCAGCTAAAGCCACCTGTAGAAGGTTAGTGGTGTTTTCCTGATCCTATCACTACCGCAGGCAGCTAAATTATTTACACGTTAGTTTAGTGTGACCTCTGCACAGTGTTCAGCTAAAGCTACAAGTTAGTGTAGTGCATCCGCTGAACAGTGTTCAGCTAAAGCTACAAGTTAGTGTAGTGCACAATGTTCAGCTAAAGCTACAAGTTAGTGTAGTGTGTCCTCCTCACAGTGTTCAGCTAAAGCTACACGTTAGTGTAGTGCGTCCTCCTCACAGTGTTCAGCTAAAACTACAAGTTAGTGTAGTGTGTCCTCTGAACAGTGTTCAGCTAAAGCTACAAGTTAGTTTAGTGTGACCTCTGCACAGTGTTCAGCTTCAGCTACAAGTTAGTGTAGTGCGTCCTCCTCACAGTGTTCAGCTAAAGCTACAAGTTAGTGTAGTGCGTCCTCTGAACAGTGTTTAGCTAAAGCTACAAGTTAGTTTAGTGTAACCTCTGCACAGTGTTCAGCTAAAGCTACAAGTTAGTGTAGTGCACAGTGTTCAGCTAAAGCTACAAGTTAGTGTAGTGCGTCCTCCTCACAGTGTTCAGCTAAAGCTACAAGTTAGTGTAGTGCATCCTCTGAACAGTGTTCAGCTAAAACTACAAGTTAGTGTAGTGCATCCTCTGAACAGTGTTCGGCTAAAGCTACAAGTTAGTGTAGTGTGACCTCTGAACAGTGTTCAGCTAAAGCTACAAGTTAGTGTAGTGCATCCTCCTCACAGCGTTCAGCTAAAGATACAAGTTAGTGTAGTGCATCCTCCTCACAGTGTTCAGCAAAAACTACAAGTTAGCGTAATGCATCCTCTGAACAGTGTTTGGCTAAAGCTACAAGTTAGTGTAGTGCGACCTCTGAACAGTGTTCAGCTAAAGCTACAAGTTAGTGTAGTGCGTCCTCTGAACAGTGTTTAGCTAAAGCTACAAGTTAGTTTAGTGTGACCTCTGCACAGTGTTCAGCTAAAGCCACCTGTAGAAGGTTGGTGGTGTTTTCCTGATCCTATCACTACCGCAGGCAGCTAAATTATTTACACGTTAGTTTAGTGTGACCTCTGCACAGTGTTCAGCTAAAGCTACAAGTTAGTGTAGTGCATCCGCTGAACCGTGTTCAGCTAAAGCTACAAGTTAGTGTAGTGCACAATGTTCAGCTAAAGCTACAAGTTAGTGTAGTGTGTCCTCCTCACAGTGTTCAGCTAAAGCTACACGTTAGTGTAGTGCGTCCTCCTCACAGTGTTCAGCTAAAACTACAAGTTAGTGTAGTGTGTCCTCTGAACAGTGTTCAGCTAAAGCTACAAGTTAGTTTAGTGTGACCTCTGCACAGTGTTCAGCTTCAGCTACAAGTTAGTGTAGTGCGTCCTCCTCACAGTGTTCAGCTAAAGCTACAAGTTAGTGTAGTGCGTCCTCTGAACAGTGTTTAGCTAAAGCTACAAGTTAGTTTAGTGTAACCTCTGCACAGTGTTCAGCTAAAGCTACCTGTAGAAGGTTGGTGGTGTTTTCCTGATCCTATCACTACAGCAGGCAGCTAAATTATTGACACGTTAGTGTAGTGCCACCTCTGCACAGTGTTCAGCTAAAGCTACCTGTAGAAGGTTGGTGGTGTTGTCCTGATCTTATCACTACCGCAGGCAGCTAAATTATTTACACGTTAGTGTAGTGCCACCTCTGCACAGTGTTCAGCTAAAGCTACCTGTAGAAGGTTGGTGGTGTTTTCCTGATGCTATCACTACCGCAGGCAGCTAAATTATTTACATGTTAGTGTAGTGCAACCTCTGCACAGTGTTCAGCTAAAGCTACCTGTAGAAGGTTGGTGGTGTTTTCCTGATCCTATCACTACCACAGGCAGCTAAATTATTTACACGTTAGTGTAGTGCGACCTCTACACAGTGTTCAGCTAAAGCTACCTGTAGAAGGTTGGCGGTGTTCTCATACTACAGGCAGGCATTTGAGTTTGCTAGCTGCAGTATCAGTATATACAGTCAGGTCCATAAATATTGGGACATCGACACAATTCTAATCTTTTTGGCTTTATACACCACCACAATGGATTTGAAATGAAACGAACAAGATGTGCTTTAACTGCAGACTTTTAGCTTTAATTTGAGCATATTTACATCCAAATCAGGTGAACAGTGTAGGAATTACAACAGTTTGTATATGTGCCTCACACTTTTTAAGGGACCAAAAGTAATGGGACAGATTAACAATCATCCATCAAACTTTCACTTTTTAATACTTGGTTGCAAATCCTTTGCAGTCAATTACAGCCTGAAGTCTGGAACGCATAGACATCACCAGACGCTGGGTTTCATCCCTGGGGATGCTCTGCCAGTCCTCTACTGCAACTGTCTTCAGTTCCTGCTTGTTCTTGGGGCATTTTCCCTTCAGTTTTGTCTTCAGCAAGTGAAATGCATGCTCAATCGGATTCAGGTCAGGTGATTGAATTGGCCATTGCATAATATTTCACTTCTTTCCCTTAAAAAACTCTTTGGTTGTTTTCGCAGTATGCTTCGGGTCATTGTCCATCTGTACTGTGAAGCGCCATCCAATTTGTTCTGAAGCATTTTGCTGAATATGAGCAGATAATATTGCCTGAAACACTTCAGAATTCATCCTGCTGCTTTTGTCAACAGTCACATCATCAATAAATACAAGAGAACCAGTTCCATTGGCAGCCATACATGCCCACACCATGACACTACCACCATGCTTCACTGATGGTATGCTTTGGATCATGAGCAGTTCCTTTCCTTCTCCATACTCTTCTCTTCCCATCACTCTGGTACAAGTTGATCTTGGTCTCATCTGTCCATAGGATGTTGTTCCAGAACTGTGAAGGCTTTTTTAGATGTTGTTTGGCAAACTCTAATCTGGCCTTCCTGTTTTTGAGGCTCACCAATGGTTTACATCTTGTGGTAAACCCTCTGTATTCACTCTGGTGAAGTCTTCTCTTGATTGTTGACTTTGACACACATACACCTACCTCCTAGAGAGTGTTCTTGATCTGGCCAACTGTTGTGAAGGGTGTTTTCTTCACCAGGGAAAGAATTCTTCGGTCATCCACTACTGTTGTTATCTGTGGTCTTCCGGGTCTTTTGGTGTTGCTGAGCTCACCGGTGCGTTCTTTCTTTTTAAGGATGTTCCAAACAGTTGATTTGGCCACACCTAATGTTTTTGCTATCTCTCTGATGGGTTTGCTTTGTTTTTTCAGCCTAATGGTGGCTTGCTTCACTGATAGTGACAGCTCTTTGGATCTCAGCCAATTGTCCCATTACTTTTGGTCCCTTAAAAAGTGGGGGGCACATATACAAACTGTGGTAATTTCTATAACGTTCACCTGATTTGGATGTAAATACCCTCAAATTAAATCTGGCAGTCATGCTCCCCTTGCTGCAGCATACTGCCAGGCTTGCTCCAGTGATGAGGGGGTGGGGATGATGAGGTCACTGACTCAATGAGGGTGCCTGATAGGAGAGAGGAGGAGGAGGAGGCATATCACCAACGAGGCAGGATGCCCTCCAGGGGCCAGCGTAAGGGCAGCACACTGACTGCATCACACCGCAAAGCTCCACATGTGCAGGGCGCTGCTGTCTCTGCGCGTTCTTTGGTGTGGGCCTTTTTTGAGAGGAGTGCATCAGATCGCACCGCTGCTATTTGCAACATATGTCTCAAGTGTATCTCGCGTGGCCAAATCATCTCCCGCTTGGGCACCACATGCTTGACCAGACATATGTTGACCTGCCATGCAGTTCGTTGGCAAGCGTATCTAAAAGACCCACACCAAAGAACAAAGAGGACCTCTCATTGCTCCTCATCAGCTGAGATCTCCAACCCCACTATACCTTCAGTCCTCTCTGAGACCTGCACTGAGAGGAATGAAGGTGTAGAATTAGGTGTGTCACAGCCAAGTACTTGGTACACCGACGTCAGATTGTACCAGGCAAATTTCCCTGCCCCAGGTGCTGCACCGCCGAAAGAAGTTCACTCCCATCCATCCACATACCCAGTGGTCGAATGCTAGCTTGGCAAAATTGCTAGCACTTCAACTGCTACCTTTTAAGTTGGTAGACTTTGCCCCTTCCGTGAGTTTGTGGAATGTGCGGTTCCTCAGTGGCAGGTACCCAAACGCCACTTTTTCTCATGGAAGGCAATTCCGGCTCTCTACCGGCATGTAGAAGGCAATGTCTTGGCCTCGCTGGACAGGGCGGTCAGCGGTAAGGTGCATATTACCGCTGACTCATGGTCCAGCAGGCATGGACAGGGACATTACCTAAGTTTCACGGTGCATTGGGTCACTCTGCTGGCAGCTGGGAAGGATGCAGGACAAGGTGCAGTAGTGTTGGAGGTTGTTCCGCCACCACGCCTCCAAAATGACACTACTAATGATTGTGGCACACCTCTCTCCTCCACCCCCTCCTCTTCTTCTTCCTCCATGGCCTCTTCCTGTGCTTTGTCCTCGGAACCAGTATGCTCTGTAAGCGTTCAAGGGGCTACGCAAATACGCAGGCCAAAAGATGCCATGCGGTACTTGAGCTGGTGTGCTTGGGGGACAGGAGCCCCCTAGGGGCATACAGGATGTCCTGAGGCAGGCCAGGAAAGTCTGTGTGCATTTCCGCCGGTCATATAATGCCAGTGCTCGGCTGGCAGACCTCCAAAAGGAATTTAACCTGCCCAAGAACTGCCTAATCTGTGACATGCCCACCAGGTGGAACTCAAGGTTGCTGCAGTGGCTGCACACGCAGCAGAGGGCCATCAATGAGTACCTGTGCGACTATGGCACCAGGACAGGGTCAGGGGAGTTTGTTTTTTTTCCCCACGCCAGTGGGCCATGATCAGGGATGCATGCACTGTCCTGTCACCATTTGAGGGGGCCACGTGGATGGTGAGCAGTGACAGTGTATGCATCAGTGACACTGTCCCCCTTGTCCACCTGTTGGAGCACACGCTGCGTGGAATAATGGACAGGGCACTTGAGGCAGAACAGAGACAGGAAGAGGAGGACTTCCTTAGCTCTCAAGGCCCCCTTTATCCAGACAGTGTTCATGCGTGCCCGCCAATCACACAGGAAGAGGAAGAGGAGGAGGATTGTGTCAGTATGGAGGTGGAGCCTGGCACTCAGCATCAGCAGCATCTTTAAGGGATCAGTCCCAAGAAACACATGGACTTGTACGTGGCTGGGAGGAGGTGGCTGTGGACCATGTCGTCCTTAGCGACCCAGAGGACTCCGGACAGAATGCCTCAGCAAACCTACGCTGCATGGCCTCCCTGATCCTGCAAAACCTGCGTAAGGATCCTCGTGGTATTCGTGGTATCAAGGAGAAGGACCAATACTGGCTGGCAACCCTCCTTGATCCACGTTACAAGGATAAGGTTGCGGACCTTATCTTGCCATCACAGAGGGAGCTGAGGAAGGAGGCCTTGCAGAAAGATCTGTGCAACACGTTCCCAGAGACTGGGAGGTTACAAACACCTGTTTCTGGACAACGTGTTGCTGAGGTTTCGGTCAGTCAAAGAAGGAGCGGTGGAGAAGGTGGCCATCTGATCGATGCGTTCAGACAATTTTTTAGTCCTCAGCCCCAAGGTATGATCGATTCCAGCAACCATCTCCAGCGTCTGTTTTACATGGTGCAGGAATACCTAGGGGCAAGATCTGACTTGGACACCTTTCCCACCGAAAATTCTCTGGGTTACTGGGCCTTGAGGATGGATCACTGGCCAGAGCTTGCACAGTATGCAATTGAGCTACTGGCCTGTCCTGCATCCAGCGTTCTTTCAGAACGCACATTCAGTGCTGCTGGAGGCTTTGTAACCGATCACAGGGTGCGTCTGTCCACCGACTCGGTCGATCGACTGACCTTCATAAAAATGAATCAGTCTAGGATCATCACCAGCTACCAAGCACCTGATGCTGATGTAACCGAATAATTTTTTTTGAAATCTCAGATCCCTTCAAAGACTGCCTATGCTGATTCTGAGTGACTATTCTGTTATGCTGAGTAATTATCCTCTTCCTCCTCAATGATCATGCTGAAAGCTTGTAAGAACATTTTTGGTTCTGGGCGCCGCCACCAGTGCCTAAGGCCCAATTTTTCAGCCCCGTTTAACAGGGGCATGTTATTACAATTTTTGATGCAATTCTTTGCAGCAGGGCTAGTTCCTGCGCTTCAACTAGAGTATCTGTGAGGTGTTGCAGTGTTGTGGCACCAGCACCAGTGACTAAGGCCCAATTTTTTAGCCCCTGTTTAACAGGGGCGTGTAATTACAACTTTTGATGCAATACTTTGCAGCAGGGCTCATTCCTGCGTTCCAACTAGAGTATCTGTGAGGGGTTGCAGTGTTGTGGCAACAGCACCAGTGCCTAAGGCCCAATTTTCCAGCCTCTGTTTAACAGGGGTGTGTAATTACAATTTTTGATGCAATACTTTGCAGCAGGGCTTGTTCCTGCATTTCAACTAGAGTATCTGTGAGGGGTTGCAGTGTTGTGCCACCAGCACCACCACCAAAGGCCCAATTTTTCAGCCCCTGTTTAGCAGGGGCATGTAATTACAATTCTTGATATAATATTTCACAGCAGGGCTCATTCCAGCATCCACCAAGAGTAACTGTGAGGACTTACAGTGTTGTGGCAACAGCACCAGTGCCTAAGGC
Organism: Aquarana catesbeiana; assembly: GCF_042186555.1. Lineage (NCBI taxonomy): Eukaryota > Metazoa > Chordata > Amphibia > Anura > Ranidae > Aquarana > Aquarana catesbeiana. The sequence goes on from NC_133328.1 coordinate 516,675,078, forward strand.
CCAATTTTTCAGCCCCTGTTTAACAGGGGCGTGTAATTACAATTTTTGATTCAATACTTTGCAGCAGGGCTCGTTCCTGCGTTCCAACTAGAGTATCTGTGAGGGGTTGCAGTGTTGTGCCACCAGCAACACCACCACCACCAAAGGCCCAATTTTTCTGGCCCTGTTCAACAGGGGCATGTAATTACAATTCTTGATCGAATATTTCACAGCAGGGCCCTGTGAGGGCTTACAGTGTTGAGGCCACAACAACACCTAAGGCCCAAATTTCTGCTGAGTATATAGGGCAGGCCCCTACATTCAAACATCCAACTTACAAATGACTCCTACTCGCAAACGGAAGGAGACAACAGAAAGTGAGATGAAATCTACCCCATAGGAAGGGAAATTCTCTCCTGTCATGCCCCGTACACACGGTCGGATTTTCCGATGGAAAATGTCCGATCGGAGCGTGTTGTTGGAAAGTCCGACCGTGTGTGGGCTCCATCTGACATTTTCCATCGGATTTTCCGACACACAAAGTTGGAGAGCAGGAGATAAAATTTTCCGACAACAAAATCCGATCGCGTCAATTCCGACCGTGTGTGGCCTGTTCCGACGCACAAAGTGCCACGCATGTTCAGAAGAAATTTTGACATGGAACAGCTCGGTCAGGTAAAATTTGCATTCGTAATGGATACAGCACTTTCGTCACGCTGCAATGTTAAAAATGGTTTAATACAGCGCACTCTCTTCTTCTTTATAATGTGACAAGAATTAAGTAGTTTTGCTGCTCATATTCACACACACTTCTCACAAACTTATTTCTTTACTATTTATCGGGATTCCCTCAATATATTTTGATTTGTCACATCTGACAACATTATTTTGTTTTTGTTTTTTTGGTTTTTAAGGCCGATTTTTTTTTTTTGGTTTGTATTTTTTTCAAGGCTTATTTTTTGTTTTTAGGATTTTTATTTGCACTCCTGAAAATTTCTGTGTGTGTTTTTTGTGTCAAGTTACCACAACACCATTGATATGTTGTTCTATTTAATCTATAGGAGATTGTTTGGTGTTGGTGTCCCTTGTTAATTTCACATTTTATGTTAGAAATGTACCTGAATCGTCAACAACAAACTGTCCTTTTTGGATGAAAACACACATAGGAGAGTATAATTTTCCAAAAAATAACTTTTATTAAGGGCTCACAACTAAACAAAGAGGGAGGCAACGCTGGAGAAACTGTAGAAATGGGTGAAGCCTTGGACCCCCAGAGCAGACAACTATTTTCAAGCAAAATTGGTGGCCTGAGGAGTCCATATCTAAGGGAGGGCAGTCTGGTCCAGAAGTCCCAGAGATCCGGAAAGCAGCAGATGACATCTGTGTCCCCAGGCTGTGGTCATACGAGAGACTGCAGCTTTTGTCAGACCAGACTGAACCCAGGGCCATCACTCTCTTGTCTTCCTTCCATGCTTCCTTCCACGCGGTGGCTCTTGTGGTGGAGTTGTGGCAGCAGGAGGAGGAGGAGGAGGATGGTCCAACTCAATCACGTCGGTCTTGGGTGTTAGTTCCCCACTCACCACCTTAGTTAGGACTTTATAAATAAGTTGCTCACACAGGAGGCGTTGACCCTCCTGCATGCCCTGCAGTTTGGTGGCAGCCATGCAGGTAAGGGCCTCTTCAGGAGTGGGTAAGGCTCGGAGGGAAGCAGAAGCCTCCTGAATGAGCCTGAGTGCTGAATCCTGCATGGGAGTCGTCTTCCTCGCTCTTTTGTATGGAAGGCGGAGGGGAGGAACCTGCGATTCAGTCAGGCTGCGACTGGTCCCAGGCTTCTCTTGGCTGACACTTAGCCCCGCCTCCTCCTGGCTGCCACTAATCCCCACCTCCTCCTGACTGCCACATTCCACAACCTCCTCCTGGCTGAGGTCTTCCTGTGTATGAAAAAGGGACATAGTTTTACTTTTTTATTCATCAATCACAACAATTTTCACCTCCTGACTGTTGCAAATTGACTGTTACCAAATATAACAGACTATCCTTCTGAGCCCAGCATTTTTCATTCTTTTCCCAATTATTTTTGCCCACTACTGTCTATTGATATGTAAAACACTTTTTTCAATCAGCAATTAGTGATCAATAATAACATCTAGTAAACATCATTTATTTATTGACCAGAAATCTGTAGAAGAATGCTATACCTGACTCCAGCTGGGCTCCTCCACTTCTTCCTGGCTGGAAGGCCCAGGTTGGACATCGGAAGCCTCAGCTGGGGTGGAAGGAAGAGTGGAAGGAAGAGTGGAGAGGGATTCCCTGACTTCAGTGTGGTCTGACAGAAATCGCAGTCTCACATAGTACCACAGCCTGGGGACATAAACATCATCTGCTGCAGCTCCGGACCTCTGTGAATCTGTGACCTTCTTGCGCTCCTTAAGATAAGTGCTCCTCAGGCCATCAATTTTGTTTTTTAAATAGGTAGATGGTTGCTGTGGGGACCACTGGCTTCACTAACTCCTGCAGTTTCTCCAGCGCTGCCTGCCTCTTTTGTTTATTGTTATAATGGGGATGTCTCACCTGCCACAGACAGGGCAGCTCCCTGTATTTGTCTATGAACAAGGGGAGGAAGTTGTGGTCATTGAAGCCATCCATTTTCTCTGCAAGACACAACACAAGACAAACCCTAAGGTCAGGCCAAACTCTCCTAATCTTGTTACAATATAGGCTTCAATTTCGAAGCAGTATAGGCCCAAGTTTAGATCTTACCTTTGTTATCATGATCGGCGCTTTCGATGCTCCTTCCTCCGCTCACAGATCGTACGTAACACGTACGCGTGTTACACTTTATACACACTGTGCATGCGTGTAACTCCGCCCGCCCCTGACGTTCTTTCTAGTCTATTCCCTGCCCCTTTTCATTTGGCGCAGTGGGGGAAGAGCACATGGCGGAGACACAGCAGGTGCGTGCTAATTATAGCAACAAGGAGGAGGAGGAGGAGGAGGAAAGCCCAGATCCGGACACGTCCTGATCCAGAAGGAGAAGATTTAAGGCCTCAAATATGTCCTTTGGGGAGATGTTGGAGATGGTGGACATCCTGAAGAGGGCCAACTATGAGGGGAAGTATGGGCCTTACCCCAACCCCAATGTCAGAAAGGCCAAGATCATGGCGAAAGTGGTCAAGAGTCTGCACCGGCATTTCAGGGTACGACGATCGAAAGATCAGCTCAGGAAGCGGTGGTCGGACCTGAAATTAAGAGAACACGAGCAGTACAGAAAGATCCGGAGAGTGCTGCAAAAAAGTAAGTAGTTGTCCTGTGTTCCTATTCTTTATGTTTATTACGTTCGTGCTGCTCCATGTGCTTTTCTTACAAGTCTACATTTTTACATGGCAAATTTCATGTTCATGGTACATTTTTCTTTCGGCCTATAAAACACCATTGTTTAGGCCATATGCATTTGGCCACAATTTTTACGCCCTACTTGTCATAAACTATTTTGGTTGTGTAGATATCTTTGTTACTAGAATGAAATGCAAACTAGATTCTGTGTAAGGAGAGGACACTCAGCAGCTGTTTTCACATCTGGACACTGGAGCACTAGTGTGGGACACAAGAACACCATTTTTATTAGGGGGCCCACACAGGTGCTCCAGTGTATACTATAGGGGGGGGCTTCATCTGCGAAGCTTGTACCAAACAGGTGAAGTATTGAAGCTTGACAAAGGACACTGAAAATGCCACATTTTGGAACTCTGCCAAAATAGACAATTGTACCCCACTTCCAAGCAATGTTTTATAATTATAGTTCTGCCATCAAATCACTGTGTACTAAGTATAGCATTTTTGTTTGACATAGGGGAGAAAAGACTCGGAGGACACCCCTCATCCGAGGAGACCACAGACCCCCCACCTCTATTTTGGTTGTGTAGATATCTTTGTTACTAGAATGAAATGCAAACTAGATTCTGTGTAAGGAGAGGACACTCAGCAGCTGTTTTCACATCTGGACACTGGAGCACTAGTGTGGGACACAAGAACACCATTTTTATTAGGGGGCCCACACAGGTGCTCCAGTGTATACTATAGGGGGGGGCTTCATCTGCAAAGCTTGTACCAAACAGGTGAAGTATTGAAGCTTGACAAAGGACACTGAAAATGCCACATTTTGGAACTCTGCCAAAATAGACAATTGTACCCCACTTCCAAGCAATGTTTTATAATTATAGTTCTGCCATCAAATCACTGTGTACTAAGTATAGCATTTTTGTTTGACATAGGGGAGAAAAGACTCGGAGGACACCCCTCATCCGAGGAGACCACAGACCCCCCACCTCTGGAAGAAGGGGAAATACCCCCAGCCCAAGAAGTGCAGGAGGAGGAAGATGTGGTGGAAATTGTCACCACAACAGGTGAGTGTCTGCGACCACAGGCTCAGGTAAGAGATGGATGACAGCATATTTATTATACCTTTTTTTTGGGTTTCTCTCTTTTTAGGTGATCTTGATGTTGTGGATCCAGATCCTTTCACATCAGAAAGTGCCCAGATCCTGATCGGGGAGATCGTGGGGTGTAATTTAGAATTGGAAAACCTCAATAAAAACATCAATGATGTTGTTCAAAACAATAAAAACATAATTGATGTTTTGGGGCGAGTTTAAAACCCCTCCCAATCCCTTTGTTTTTTTGTGTGCTCCAATGTTCAAAATGTTTGAAAGATTTGTCGAAAAGCCTAATTTGGAGGATGCACACAGTGTGCCAACATGTGCTATCTGCCATCACGGGAGATCAAGGGACGCGTTTTGGGGGTGCAACCCCTTCCTCAATAATAAAGTAGCTGAGAGGAAGGGGTTGCTCCCCCAAAACACGTCCCTTGATCCCCCATGATGGCAGCTAGCACATGTTGACATTGGGAAATTTGTGTGCATCTTCCAAATTTGGCTTTTTCTGAACGCAATATCAAACACAGTTCCTAAATACTCATGTCTGATATTGCCTTCAAGTTCTACCAAATGTGAACTTTGTAAGTTCAAGATTTGTGGCTTTCTTGTTGGTTTTACACATGCCTGTTTTAGCTTAAATGGACATTTATCTGTTTGATAATGCTACCCCAAACATTGTTATACCACAAACATATTGTTTTGTTAAAAAAAACTTTTCTAAATGCACATGTGATTGTGCAGGTATTAAAGAGATTGTTAAGCAAGAATGTGTGGATTGTTGTGTCAACGCTAAAACACTTTGTTGGTGATGTCATTGCTGTTTTCTGTGAAAATGGGGGTTATTTCCTAAGGGAAAATCCTCTTTGCACTACAAGTGCAGTTTCAGTGCACTTGTAGTGCAAAGTGTCTTTGCCTTTAGTAAATAACACCCTTTAGTAAATAACTTGTATAAGGTTACACAATCACGCCATTTTCTGAACTCAACACATTTCTGTCACGGTCAGCTAAAACAAACACAAGCAGTAAATGTCCACAAAGATTTCCTTTTTTTTATTTGATAAAGGCTTCACAAATTTGCTGGCATGTTGATGGCCTCCCTACCCGCAAAGAACTCCAGGTATCGTAACCTGACATCACAGGCACTCAGGGAGGGCAAGCCAGGACGGCCACTTTCAAGCACCGTCAGTGTTGTTTCATGGATCATTCCGGCCTCAGGGCCAACTGAGCCAGCATAGTTGGTGGAATGTTTGCGTAAAAAGTTATGGAGAATACAGCACGCCAGGATTATATGATTAAGTTTATACTCCGCCATATGGATGGGTGTCAGAAATAGGCAGAACCTGCTGGCCATGATTCCAAATGTGTTCTCCACCACTCTTCTGGCTCTGGCCAGCCGGTAATTAAAAACCCTCTGTTCCGGGGTGAGGGTCCTCATAGGGAATGGCCACATAAGATGGTCCCCCAGCGCAAACGCTTCATCAGCAACGAACACGAATGGGAGTCCTTCCACATTGTCCTCTGGAGGTGGCAAGTCCAAGCTGCCATTCTGGAGATGCCTGTAGAACTCCATCTGGGCAATGACTCCACCATCGGACATCCGGCCATTCTTCCCCACGTCCACATACAAGAAGTCGTAATTAGCCGACACCACCGCCAACGTCACAATACTATTGAACCCCTTATATTTGAAATAGTACAACCCCGAGTTGGGTGGTGGGACGATGTGGACGTGTTTCCCATCAATTGCCCCTCCGCAGTTAGGAAAGTCCCACCGCTCGGCAAAGTGGGAGGCCACGGTCTGCCATTCCTGTGGCGTGGAAGGAAACTGTTGAGGAAAACAAAAATAAATATATTATATATATATATATATATATATATATATATATATATATATATATATATATATATAATATTTTTGCACATAAACATGGCAAGCAGATTAGACACAAACATTCTTGGCCAACCTCCAGATAGCATTTATTAAGGGGAATTTAACAACACCAAAGTATAAGGTACACCTATCATATTCCCCCCCCCTCATGGGCCATTTCTAACATTATGGGGGGTGGGGAAATCTTGGACAGGTAACCCTCTCCACTTCATTGAGAGATAAATGCCTAAATACAGGGTATTACTTGGAACAGCCCCTCCTTAGTTACACTATTGGCAGCCCACTGGACAGGTAAGAAGTGTCATAATACAAAGATATAAATACACACTGTACACATTTGAGCACATTTGGACATTCTGCTATTACCTGTCAAGATAATAATAGGATATAAAAAGTTTAAACAGTACCATTTGAAAGTATACAGGCAGGCCCTTGCACTACATGCTTTGGGGAATTCATCCATACATCTGACCACAAAAGAGGTGGGTATAGTGTGTATGGGTTTGGCAAAGTCAGCAGATAGATGATTGAATATAGATAGAGAATTGGGATCAGCTGACTTAGCAGTTGGGGGAGGGAGGGTTACTTAAAATGATTTGGGGACACCACAAAAAAAAATCAGTGAGACATGCCGGAACTAGGAGCTACTCCACCAATTTAGGTCTGGACAATGAATCATTTGTGGTTTTATGGTCAGGTGTTAGGGGCTTAAGGTGGCGGGACCTAAGAAAACAATTAGGTTATTTGTCAAGTATATGGCCTCCCCCCAAATTTTAGTGATTCATGCCGGGGCAAACGATTTAGGCTAGATGGGAACATAGGATTTAATGTGCGGAATGAAAAGGGATATGTGTGCTTTAAAGCGAATGTTCCCAACTGCCATATTGGCATTTTCGGAGATGATCCCTCGTCTTTTGTGGTCTCCTCATGGTAATCTATTCTATTTGGATAGAATTAGGGGATGTCTCAACAGGACAATTCACAGATTTCTAATTTCGTCTGGCGGATTATCCTTTCGCCACTCCGAATTGGAAGGTTTTGTGCCAGGTTTATTTTGAGAGGATATAGTTCAACTATCTTTCATAGGTTTAGACATTTTCAATATGGGTTTGCAAAATTTAATTGAGTCGGCCACGGTGGTGGGGGGGCCTCAGCCGGTAGCTTCACAGCTGGCCTCGGCCGATGGGGAGTAGTCATCCAGCATTGACTGGATGGACACCGCTTAATTTTGTTTAAATGTATTTTAGCCAAGGTGGCTTTATATTTATTTAAATTTGTAATGTTCAATTTAGCCCCCCATGGATAACACCATGGCCATATAATTCCATTTAATAAATATGTTTAAATTGTTAATAATGTGTTGTCTCTTTTATTACGGAGTACCTTTGTGCTGGCCCATGTAAGAAAGTTAGTTTTGGACTTTAGATTGGAAGCTCATTGCAACCAGGGACTGATATTAATGTTTGTTAGCACTAATCATGCCCAGGGACTTGAACATTTAAAATTGTAGGGTTTACACTGCACAGGTACACATGCTTAGAAAACTGTTTCTTTGTTTATGTGCATGCAAATGGACTTCGATCTTTGGCCTGTAGTTGGAGATTTGATGCACATAGCCAAGGGCTAACACAGTTGCAAATAGTATTATGTGTTCCTGCCCATCAGGTGCAATCACTTTAGACATACATGAAGAGACAGATTGAAAGATACTGGTGGGGATGTGTCAGTGTGCTAAAAATACAACCTATCTTATATAAAGGGCTGCAGTAGGGTGGGTTTATTTGGCCTGAGAAGGCCAGGTTTTTTGCTGTGATTTGTGGGGGAGAAGGAATGATATTGTGCATATTGACAAATGCCCAACTAGGGCTGTTTGCTGAAATTCTTATGCATTTTTTCACTCAAAAGTGGGTTAATGTGGCCATGCTGTCAATGTTGTGTGTATATTGTTCCTGTCTGACCATGCAAAAATGGTTTGGGAGCATGTGCTGACCTTCTACTCTTTGATCTCATTGCTTAATCATGTACACAGAAATGCAGCTTCCAGCAGCACATACTCACCAATGTATGTATGTGTGTGGAGTGTGGGCTGGTGGTGGGTGTTATATTTTGAATATGTGCTTTTTTTAATATTATGTTGGAATGAATTGTAAGAATGACTGTTAAGTATGTTTCTATAATCTTGCAGAAAAAAATACGATGTGTTGCCTGTTATACACTGAAAGTACAGCTGTGTCCACTCTAAGGTTTAGACAAATTTTAGATTGTAAGCTCCTTTAGGCTGGGTTCACACTGCTGCGGTGGCAGACATCGCATGTGATTCGCAGCGCACTGCTGTTCACATCACATGCGATGTCTGTGCTGTGCGATATCAGCCATACAGATGGTCCCGTCCCACGCTGATGAAGTCCCGCCCACAGGACGTAACGCGTACGGGGGCCAGGAGCGCATGACGTCACCCGCGGCTGTCAGTCAACATACGATTACACGTTATTCAGCCGGCACTCGGATCTGAGTGCTGTGTTATGTGAGTGCACCAGTTTGTTTTACTTCATTTAATAAAGTTTAGAAACGGAGAGCACTATATTATCTTTGCTTCATTTCATATGCCATCTGATGAGAGAGAGACCAGCTTATGTGGAGTTATTACCGCCCGGCTCTCAGCTTACCTACTTGGTTTACATGCTGTGTGACCTGTTTCAGGTCGAAGATTACAGGTGAGGGGCCATCCATCTATGGTGAAGGGATCTCTTGGTCACCCCCGATCCTACCCTAGGCGTTCTGACTTTTCACTGGGGATCTCATCTCATCTTTTATTTTAGTTTATATTTTATGGACAATTTATTTTGCGCAGCACTTTTATTACATATACAGATAGTATGGCTGATATCGCACCGCATTCGGTCCAAACTCGCACAGGACCCTTTTTTTTGTTCGGACCAAAATCGGATCGCATGGGTGTTCACACCTATGCGATCCGAAAATGTCCGAATTGTCAGTTCGCATTGCGATATGCGGGCTGAACTGGGGGTGTCATTAACATTGTATGACACTCCCCAGCAGTTCGCATATGGCAGTGTGAACTGCCGTGCGAGTTGGTGCGATGCGGGAACCCGCAGTAAATTCGCTGCGTTCCCGCACCGCAGCAGTGTGAACCCAGCCTAAAACCCAATTGCTAACTGTTTTGCTAAATGTAGCACCATATAGCCTGTAGAAATTTATTTGAAGCTAGTAAATGAATGTACATAATTTTGTTTCTGCTGGCAAAATAAAAGTACATTATTGAGCTTGTTTGTTGTTTTTTTTCTCTTTTCTTTCTTCTTTTTAATTAGTTTTGGGGGGTGGTGGTTTTGGGGAAGTGCAATATCTTTCTTTTATATCTTAGAATTTCTATATGTATTTGTGCACCAAAAAAACAAATCTTCACCACACGTGCAAGTAAATGATACAGGTGGCATCTTTATATATAACAGAATTGCAGGTAATGAATTCAGCTGGTGGATAGGCAGTGTTGTATGTGTCAGCGTTGGTTCACATTGTCAAATGGGACATGTCAAATTGGTGGCAATTGCATCATACTAATTGGTGCGGTGAACTAATTTCCAAAGTAGTTTCTGTACTACTTTTTAGCAACTTCAGGGTGCGATTTTTATTGACATCAGTGCAGAAACCTGCACAGATGTCTCTGAAATTCCCCCCTGCAGTTGGGACTGACATGCGGGAATGAAATTGTGTGAATTCAGCTGAACTCGCACGATTTCCTCACGCTGTCGGTGTGAACCAGGGCTCAAACTGGGCCTTTGTAATTCAGCTTCTGCTGTCCCAGGGACACCATTTCTTATCGAACTCCCTTAAATTTACCTTCAAATATTATTATATGTAGAAATACAGATTTGCAAATAAATAAATTAAAAAAATCTAATTGTGGTTGCGATCAAATATTTGTAGCTGCAATCAAAAGAGCGTGGTTTCACCTTCTGACCCGAAAATGAGTCACCTGGAAGTTCCTGTGCTGGTCAGGATCTCCATCTAGGTGAAAATGGTGAGGTCCCTCTTTAGCAAATAGAAGGTGCTGTTCATTTGCAGGATAAGTGTAGGATATGTACTTGTGGGTGGATGTGGTAGTTAGATTTGGTGTGGGCGGGGTTCATTGATTTGTTTGGCATCACCACACATTTTCTTCTGGTGCATGTGCACACATCACTTCCTGCGTTTATTCTAATGTTAATCAGTAGGGACTATGCAAATATAAATGAGAGCTCCTTTCTATTAAAATATATATGACTTGTTTCACAGTTGGGTGACTTTTCCAGCAAATTTGGACCTCCGAGTTGCATGACAATTTGTACCCCATGATTCTCAATGATAACCATTCATATCTGTGCTACTTTCACAATTTCAAAAGTAGTCCCTGTACTACTTTGGTGTGACTTTCATGTGACTTGAGGTACAGTACATAGGGCACAATATTACACAGGCATTCCCAGAAGTTGGGGCCAAATTGCAGCAGCAAAGTGGCAGCAAAATAATTTGACTTTCAGGTCGCAGCAGTGTGAATAAGATTCATGGATAATACCTTTGAATTAGGCCCTATTCTCACTTGTGCATCCTGCAAGTGGGTCAAATTCGTCCCTGCACTATTTTGGTTTGACTTTGATGCGACTTGAGATTACACAGGCATTGGTCGCACAAGTGTAAATAGGGCCTAATTCAAAGGTGTTATCAATGAATCTCATTAGGTTCCTTTCACACTTGGCTGACTTTTCATACAACTTGAGGTCCATAAGGCCCCTTTCACACTTGTGCGACCTGAAAGTCACATGATTTTGCAGTGCTTTTTGCCGCAAATTTGATGTGATTTGAAGCAATGCCTGTGTAATCTTGAGGTCTGTGGGCACAGGAGTAGCAGGATAAGTCGCACAACTGTGAAAGGGGCCTTAGGGCCAGTTCACAGTGCTGTGCTGTCCAACATCGGATGTGATTTGCCCCACACTGCAAATTACATGCGATGTCTGTGTGATGCCAACTCAGCTATACAGATTGTTTGGTTGAATTAGCATTGCATTTGGACCAAAGTCACACAGGACCCTTTTTTTGGTCCGCAGTAGAATCGGATCGCATGGGTGTTGTCTGAATTTGCAGTTCGCTCTGCAATATGCAAACTGATTTGGGGGTGTAATTAGCTTTCTACTGACACTCCCAGCAGTTCGCGTATGGCAGTGTGAACTGCCTTTGAGTTGTATGCGATGCAGGAACACGCACTGGATTCACAGGGTTCCTGCATCGCTCCAGTGTGAACTGGCCCTGACCCTAGGTTCACACCTATGCACTTTTTAGTGCATTTTCAGTTTGCAGAAACACTCTACAGTCCATTTAACATGGTTTCCTATGGTACTAGTTCAGATCTATGCATTTTGCGGCCAGTGAATTTTTGGAAATGGTCAGGGACTTTTTTCATGCGATTTGCAGGTAATAGATTTCAATGGAACCACACCAGAAATGCAATGGTTGTGTTTGTGATGTGATTTTTGATGTGTTTTGTGGTTATTTTTTTCCCGCTGTATATAGCTGGTTGCAAACTGGGGGGCCGGGAAGCCAGCCACCGTGTCCTTAACAACCATTGAGTCATCAGCTGTCAGTGGCTTCCCCACTGAAAGTAAAAAAAATCCAACCCAAAAAAATGCTAAAAAACTGCATGGGGTCTCCCCGTCTATACCAGGCCCTTTGGGTCTAGTATGGATTTGGAAGGGACCCCCCATGCCAAAATTTAACAAAAATGTCATGGAGGTCCCCCCAAAATCCATACCAGACCCTTATCTGAGCATGCAACCTGGCAGGCCACAGGAAAAGAGGGGGGGTGAGACAGCGCCCCCCCTCCTGAATGGTACCAGGCCCCCAGATCCTGGCTCCCCCCTATGTGAATGGGTATTGGGTACATTGTACCCCTACCCATTCACCATGTTACCCATGTTAAAGGGGGCTTCCAGATTCTGATAAGCTCCCGTCCACAGACCCCCACAACCACCGGGCAAGGGTTGTTGGGATGAGGCCCTTGTCCCCATCAACATGAGGACAAAGTGTTTTGGAGGGACCCCAAAGCACCCTCCCCATGTTAAGGGCATGTGGACTGGTACGGTTCGGAGGGGGGGCACTCTTTCGTCCCCCCCTTTTTTTTCTGCGGCCTGCCAGGTTGCCTGCTTGGATAAGGGTCTGGTATGGTTCTTGGGGGGACCCCATGCCATTTTTTTTTGGCGCAGGGTTCCCCTTAATATCCATACCAGACCTGAAGGGCCTGGTATGGATTTTAGGGGGACCCCCACGCAATCGCAATTTTTTTTTGATGCAGGGTTCCTCTGAATATTCATACCAGACCCAAAGGGCCTGATAATGGACTGGGGGAAACTCACACCATTTTTTTCAATGATTTCTATCTATATTTGCATTCCCAGGATCCGACAATATATTAAAGCCGCAAGCAGTTTTAAAAGACATTATTTTCATTTAGAAATGTCATTTTGCTGTGGTACTTTTCTAAACATGGGGAAGATGCGCTACTTTACAGGCATACTAAGGACACCCTCCAGACACGATATTTAAAGGAATATTTCATTTTTATTGTTTCACTTTAAGCATTTATTAAAATCACTGCTCCTGAAAAAATGTCAGTTTTTAAAACTTTTTTTGCATTGATACATGTCCCTTGGGGCAGGACCTGGGTCCCCATACACTTTTTATGGCAATAACTTGCACACAAGTCTTTAAAATGAGCAATTTTTATGTTCATGTCCCATAGACTTTTGTTCACACAAATTTTTGGCCTGTTCACAAGTTCTGATGCAAACCAAACCGGGGGTGTTTGGCTCATCCCTACTCGATAGTCAATAGCACATGAGCATAGTTGGTACCATAATATTAATGCCTCAAATGCAAAACATTATTGTATAGAATGAAAATAATCAAACATTAGTAATAGTATTTTCTATATATGATTGTGCTCAGCTCTGTAGCATACTGGTATTCCCTTCTACCTTCGAAGGTTCAAGCCATGGGTTTGAATCCTACCAATAATATCACCTCCTGAAAACGTACATTATACTCAGCAGCAAAATTAGCGAATGCACATGAGTTTGGTTTATTCCATCATTTTAACTCTTCAAATGCATGCAATGGTATGCAATTATTCAATGATATTATGGTGTGGAATTCCAAAAATCCAACTATTCAAAAATCAAGATAAAAAACAGTGTATGGTCCCCCTCAGTGCATACCAGGCCCTTCGGATCTGGTATAGACGTTAAGGGGAACCCCATGCCAAAACTAAAAAAAAAATGACATGTGGTTCCCCCCAAAATCCATACAAGGCCCTTCAGTTCTGGTATAGATTTTAAGGGGAACCCTGCGCCAAAATTAAAAAAATGGCATAGGGATCCCCCCAAAATCCATACCAGACACTTATCCGAGCACGCAACCTGGCAGGTCAGGAAAGGAAGGGGACGAGCGAGCGCCCCCCCCCCTCCTGAACCATACCAGGCCACATGCCCTCAATATAGGGAGGGTGCTTTGGGGTCCCCCAAAGCACCTTGTCCCCATGTTGATGGGGACAAGGGTATCATCCCCACAACCCTTGCCTTGTGGTTGTGGGGGTCTGCGGGCGGGGGGCTTGTTGGAATCTGGAAGCCCCCTTTAATAAGGGGGCCCCAGATCCCCTCTACTATGTGAAGGTGTATCGGGTACATTGTACCCCTACACATTCACCAAAAAAGCAGTGAAATGTGACAAAAGAAAATAGCCGGTTTTTGACAATTCCTTTATTAAAAATGTCTTTCCCCCGCTTCTTCCTCCATCTTCCTCCGGTCTTCCTTCTGTTTTCTCCTTCTTCCTCCAGCTTCTTCTTCCTCCAGCTTCTTCTTCCCCCTGCTTCTTCCTCCATCTTCCTCTGCTTTTTCCTCCTGTCTTCTCCATCTTCCTCCAGCTTCTTCTTCCCCGCTTCGTCCTCCGGTCTTTCTCCTCTGCCGCTCCCGGCACCGATCTTCTGAACATAAAAACAATGAATGTCCTCAGATGATGTGGCCAGCCTATCAGTCCACTTCCATAGCACAATATCATATATAATTGTGGGGCCTGGCCTCTGGATGATGTCAGCAGGAGACCTCGCCCCTTCTGACATCACTGACGCACACTGGCATGTTATCCTGCTGGATGTCATATGACAGTGTGGTGGCCAGGCACTATAGCATTGTGTTGCCTGACTCGTTTGTTCTGTAGCATATTCCTGTGCTAGAGGAGCATCTCTGTGGTCTTTGTTCCACTTGGGCACAAGTCCAGGAGGCTTTGCATCATGCTAATGATAGGTACAGACTCCATGCTGACCGTAGACGCCTGCCTGCGCCTTCCTACCAGATTGGGGACAGGGTCTGGCTGTCATCTCGCAACCTCTGACTTCGTGTTCCCTCACTGAAGTTTGCACCTCGGTTTATTGGGCCTTTCCCTATCCTTCACAGGATTAACCCAGTGGCTTACCCGTTGGACCTTCCTCCTAGTATAGGCATCACAAATGTGTTTCATGTCACCTTATTGAAACCGTTGGTCTGCAACTGCTTTACCACCTTGGTGCCATGTCCTCACCCTATACAGGTTGAGAACCATGAGGAGTATGAGGTACAATCCATTATTGACTCCCGTAGGTTCTGTGGGCGCATACAGTACCTGGTGCATTGGAAGGGATACGGTCCAGAGAAACGCTCCCGGGTCTCATCCTTGGACATACATGCTCCTGCCCTCCTCCGTGATTTCCATAGATGTTTTCCCCTCAAGCCCGGTGGTCCTCCGAGGGGGAGGGGTCTTTGAGGAGGGGGGTACTGTCAGGGCTGGCTCAGCCCTTCCTTCTCTGAGCTGGCCCCTCAGCTGTCGGCTAATTGCCAGCTTTCATCTCTCTCCACAGTTAACCAGCTGTTGTGGATCTGCTTGTCAGTCCTGCCTACTTAAAGATCTCCAGCTCACTTCATTCCTGCCTTCGCCTTGGTCACATCACAAGAAGCCATCTCCTGCGTTCCTGTTTAAAGACTGGCTTTGATGACATCCCTTCTGGCTCTTTATCCTGCTTGCTGTTCCTCTACTTGGATCCCTGACTTCTGGCCTGGATGATTACTCGATCTGGTTACTGAACTCTGGCTTGGCTGATTACCCTATCTGGTTACTGAACTCTGGCGTGGCTGACTACCCGATCCGGTTACTGGACTCTTGCTATGCTTTGACTACACTTACTCGATTTACCTTTTTATTTCTATTAATAAACAAGTGTGATTTTACTGTACTTCTGCCTCGGTCTGGTTCATGGTTTCTGACACTGTCAAGAAAATCATTGCCACAGTTTATAATTAAATCTCAAATAGGGACTTAACCTATCAAACTATAAATTATGTAAAGTATATAGGATGATAGCTAAAGTATCACAAATATCACTTACAACTCTTTTCAATTTATTTATCAATCAACAGTGGTCATCACCCAGTTTGGTTGCAGAGATTGTATTCGATTTTTGGACAATCTCACGTGATCAAAGAGAGCTGTGTGCAGAAGGGATATTTGGCAGAGAGTATTAACAAAGTAGTGTAGGAAGTTGCACATATTCCCAGAGAAAAATGTTTGGAAGATAATGGGTGTGATCAGCTGAATATTAACCAGCAATGGGGGTTTATTTCTAATTTCCATTTACAGTATAGAGAAGTTCAAGCTGTGTTCTGCAAACATAGGCATATACTGTGCATGGATAGGGTTTTAGGCTCATTGTTACCTTTATATATCAAAGAGTTCTGAATTTTGGGGATGTGGTGGTTAGAAAAATCTTAGAACCCCCCCAGTAGACACGTTTTAGTTGAGGATATTAAAGGTTTTTTGCATGTTGCAACACAGAATAATATGACCAAACATAATTTTTTGGTCCATCTATGGATAATAAGCAATATGAGATCCTCGAGTTCATAACATGCAATACCACTCATGTGGTATATGTGTTGCAATGCCCTTGCAGTCTAATATATGTGGGCCGTACTAAGCGCCCCCTGAGAAAACATATCTCTGAACATATACAGAACATTTTGATATCTTGGCTATCTTGGGTATCTTGGGTATCGAGTCTATAGAGTGGATAGAGTCGAGGGGATAGAGGGGATAGAGCCTTTCCCTCCTGGAGGGGATCCAGTATTTTTAGGGTTCTGTCCAGGTGGGAAACTAGGTGGATCTATACTTTGAAATCTCAGAGCCTTGGTGGCTTGAATGAAGAACTGGATATCAACTGCTTCATTGGTGATCTCTAATAAGAGGGGTGCATGAGATTAGGAGGGGGCTTATAGTAGGTGTGACTATTTTAGTACGGTCAGCTTTAAATCTTTATTTTATTTTATTCCAATAATATGATTCTATAATCTCTTTATTGGAGGGGATGATCTTTAGTATAGGGTGTGCTTTGCTAAAATTTTTAGAATATTTTCAGCTGCATGGCAACCTGACGTGACATCACACACCATCCCGACATAACATTACACACCATTCAGGCACACTGACAGGGTGGGGGGGATGATTAGTCAGAGTGGGTTGCTATGGACTGAATACTTGATGCACTTTTGATTTACTATTGTTTGTAGTTTATCTTGATTCTAAATACATTTTAAGGTGAGTTTATGGTATCACACTATTGGGATTTTTTTTCTGTTTAATTGCCTGAGGGACCACCAGATGGTATTCAAGCCTATTCAAGTGCCTAAGAAGGACCAACAGGAAAATTGCTGTAACCTAAGCCATTTATATGTGAGGTATAAGCATCTAGTGAGTGAGACTCACAGTGGGAGTGGTGGATCACCTGTGGTAAAGGATTGGAGTGTGTTATTTTCACTATTATACCCTTTGCACTACTGGAACACCATCTATTGATCTGGTCAAGCATTGGGGACTTATTACAAATTTGATATGTTTGGGGACTTTATATAGATATTCATTCATGGTGCAGCACCTCCTGAAATCTATGAACACTGTTTGATTTCTTATTTGACAAATTTATGATACACATTTTTTTAAGAAAAGTTTTTGTTCTTTTCATATGAATGAAGATTGTAAAAGTTATTTGTAACAATGTTTGCATTTTTTTTCGTTGCCTTTAATAGTTCCAGAATTATTGTTTTAGTGTCTGTACAATATAAAGGGATGATATAAACTGGTAAGCCTTTCTACTTGATCTAGTGGTGTTATACAGCCAGAGCACAAAGATGAGGTATTTGAGTGACTGACAAAGCCTTTCTCTTCTTCTCCTCCCAAGTGTAGAGCAACTAGTTTTGTGTAACTGTTGCAAAGTAAATATTTCTTCCTCCTTCGCCTCTTCTGCTAATCCCACTATAGTCCCACAAATGTGCAATTAAGAGTCAGCAATCACACCATCGTTGATTTGCTGCAGGAGGATGATCTTGTTCATATGCAAACATTCTTCATTTCAGATATTTAGCATAAGGCAGGGAGCAGCAAGAAGACATGACGTTCCAGCAACTGGAGCTTATTGCCAAGGTGTGATGTACAGTACCTGCAAGTGTTAAAGGGAGAGCAGCCCTCAAAGTGACAGTGCACAAATGCTGGAGCCATGCAACATGATGTGTGTCAGGGTAGTGGTCAACTGGTCATCTGGTCAAGTGCGCCCCCAAACCTTTTCCTTGCTCGAGCTGAACTTGGACATCAAGAAGGCCTCTTCAATCGATTGGAAAAATGAGTGATATGAACGACACCACACAGTACAGTTGGATATCGAAAATATGTCTTTATGTTTTTCTTTCCCTGGTATATATGATAACAATTCAATATACATCATAAGGGGCAAACCAAGGGGCGGTCCCTTAGCTTATCCAATCACAAGAGTACAAGTATCACAAGTTACATGGTATATGGCATATAGAAAAAAGACAATGACCTTTCTGCTAGATGACGTGCTTAAAAAGTACCTAATAAAAAAGTTTCCCCAAAGTTTCCTTATCAAATATATATATATATTTTTCTTAGCTTAATTCCTACAAAAGAGAGTAATATAGAAATAACCTTTAAAGGTACTTTCGATAAGGTGCCTCCTGGCATTAGGCCCAGACTTGTGGTGAGATGTCCTGTCTTATTCTCGTACATATTCTAAGGAAACTGTCACCGCAAGTTTCTATTTTGCAGACAGCTCGCTCACTAAAATTTCCACTTAAACTTTGTCAAAGCCTTGCATAAAAAAAAGCGTTTCACCTACCTTGTATAATATAAGAAATATGTTCTTAAGAAAAATATATATATATTGAACCAAAGTGCAGCCATTTTCCTTACAACCCCTCCTTTGATCAGGGAGGATTTTATTCTCCCTGATTATTAATTCCCTAAACAACTAAAACAGATGAACCCTAATGTTTGGAGTACCAGGTATGTTCTGTGTAGAACATAGCTGTGGCTTCCTCTGGCTCAATGTAGAGGGGGTCAATGTAGAACATGGCCATGGTTTCCTTGAGCTCAGTGTCCGGTTTAATCTTTGCTGCAATGTCAGGGACTTTACTGGTTATATAGAATAGGAATTTAATAGTGGCATAAATGGTGATACCCAGGAGTACTATCATGATCAATATCATGCCTGCCTTTTTAAAGAATCCCATTACACTATCCCAAAATGATCCGAACCAACCCCCAATTCCTGAGAGTGGGTTCCAAGAGTCTCCCAATCTCCTCATTTGTGTCTGCAACTTTGTCCTTTCCTCCTGGTGTCCTTTGATTATATCATAATAATCTGGTACCTCTAAATCTTCACTGGGTTTGGTTAAGTTGTTCATATATGTGCAACATAGGCTTTTATCCCCTGTCACATCACATAGCCCTGTCAGTACCATCATCATCCTCTCTTGACGCTGCTTGATTATTTCTTGTTCAAACAGGATTTTCCTCAATTCCTCATTGATGAAGCCCACATCAGCTGATGTTTTATTCATCCAGGAATCTACTAATTCCCCAAACTCATTTACCTTTGTTAGTGAATTGTACATGCTCTAAATGACCATGTGCTGGTATCATCTCAACAGGGGAGTCCCCTGGAGTAGCACCCATGAATGGAATCATTTCTACCAGGGTGCACCACCCTGAGGTCTTTCTATCAAGGGGATATGGGATGGTAGTGTGGCACCAAAGGCCGCAGCACACCATCCATCCGTGGGGCATATGAGGGGCGGGTACATCCCCAGTTGAATGTAGGTTGAACCTTAGTCCCACTAGGCACATCCAGTCCCCTATGGAGGGTGCCTCATCCTCCCACTCCTCCATCCATGAACTATTCATATGTGTGCTGATAAGCCAAGATTCTGTGATCGAGCTATTCCCTTTCATACAATTTGAAATACTGTAGGAGGACATGTTCCCAATGCGTTCATCAGGGTCTGTTATGTTGTGTGTGAGAAGTCCCTCTATATCTAGTGTCCCATTGGCTATGAACCCCAAATCCACCAGTGTAAAATTTACTACTGTGTCTCTGCAAACTCTACCGTTATACAAGTCTTTACCTGCTCCATTAAGAAGACAAAATTGTGGACTCCTGGTGTATCCTGTAAAGAGAAGGGGTTTACTATTGGTTGTGATGCTCTCAGGGGGAATGGGTTGAGTGATGTTTAGCAGCTGTTCTAGGGTCACTGGCCTTCCAACCATCGGAACTGAGTGTCGGCCAGTTCCCATATGGGAACAAACCCAGCATTCTGAGTAATTCTGCTTTCTTGCGAAAGCATGCATCATTATGAAATGATGAGGAATTGAGTCTGGTACTGAATACGTTTCAGGATCTAGCTGTGCCCCATTATTAATACTTCTAAAGTCTGGTCTTAGGAGTTCCCTTCTGGATTCTAAAAATTGGAATTCTGATTTGGGGGCCTTTTTCATACTAGTATCATTTAATGGTGCAAAGGGAGCATAATTTGATCTTTTATTTTGAATAACTTGGCTGATTCCTATATCTCTGAGTTTGGCCTTTTTAAACTTGGACACCAGGCTCTGACTTGGTCTATGATTGGGATCCATACACCAAGTCCTTTCTACTCCCTTATATTTGGTTGTAAAGACAACGGCTGCTATGTGACAATTCCCATCCCTCCTTTGAATATGATACCCCGTAACGGCTTGAGTTTGGGCTTTGGACATCTGTCCGGCTATCTGAGTGCAGCAGGGATAAATAGAATTTCCCATAAAACCTCGCCGAGTACGGTTAGTATAATTAGAGGGGAGCTGAAAATTACAACTGTTAGTCATCCAACATACAAAGGTAGTTATCAGAATAATCTTAAAAGTAACCAGGATGGCAAAGACTAAAATTTTTTGAGTGGTACATTTCCAGGGCTGTTCAGGTGGGTCCTGGGAACCTGGGGGAAATACCTGAACATCTATTACTCGAATGTCATTAGGTCTAAGGTCTCTGGGGCTCCGGAGTCCTTTAGGGAGGGTGCTGCAGGGGGTTTGCTTAATGTTTCTGGGGCTCCCAAGTCCTCTAGGGAGGGTGCTGCAGAGGGATTGCTTAAGATCTCTAGGGATTGGGGGGGGGTTGGGGGGCTTTCGGGTGGAGATAGTAGAGGGCTTGGGCAGGGGTTTGAGTTCAATGTCTCTTTCTTTTGTGGTCCTTGGCTTGCTTCTAGGCTTGGTTTCTTTTTCTTTCGTGGTCCTTGGCCTGCTTCCAGGCTTGGTGCT
Organism: Aquarana catesbeiana; assembly: GCF_042186555.1. Lineage (NCBI taxonomy): Eukaryota > Metazoa > Chordata > Amphibia > Anura > Ranidae > Aquarana > Aquarana catesbeiana. The sequence continues at coordinate 516,696,099 of NC_133328.1, forward strand.
TTCTTTATCCTTGATGCGTGGATCCATTGTGGTCCTTGGTCTGTGAGGATGGCAGTCCGGGTTGCTTTAAGTACTTCAAATGGTCCTTGGTAGATGGGCCCTGGTACCTTCCTTGCTGCAAGCTGCTTTATCAAGACTCTGTCACCGGGTATGAAGGGGTGTGTAGGTTCTGTGGAAAGAGGAGGAAAAGTGACAGCTACCTTGTCATAGTTTTCAGTAAGGCTACTTACCAGATGTTTCACTTGCTCTTCCTGTAAGGAATAAAGATTAACCTCCTCTCCCTCAATTGCTTTCTTTTGGGCCGGCCTTCCCATTAGTATTTCATATGGGGATAAGCCTGTCCTACTGTGGGGGGTGGTTCTTATCTGGAAGAGGACCCCTGGCAGGTATTTTAACCAGTCCTTCATAGTACCGTTAGTAGCCTTTTTTAGTTTGTCTTTGATTGTTCTATTCAATCTTTCCACTACCCCTGAACTCTGTGGGTGGTATGGGATGTGTAGCTTCCACTGTATCCCTAATACCCTTGTCAATTCTTTCACCAATTTTGAAGTAAATGCTGGACCTTGGTCAGAGTATATGGTGGCAGGAAGTCCGTATCGACTGATCCAATGATTGATCAGACACCGGGCTGCAATGCCTGCGGTTTCCCCTGTAACGGGTATTATCTCGGGCCAACCTGAAAATTTGTCCACCAGCACGCACAAATATTTGAGATTACCTCTCTGCCTGGGCATATGTGTGAAGTCTATCTGTAAGTCTTGTAGTGGGCCTAATGGTGGTGGCAAATGTCCATGTTTCCCATGTCGGGGCCCTGCACATTGTTCTGAGCACAAGTCAGACAGGAAGAGACAAGCTGTTGTACTAATTCATATGCCTTGTGTGTGCTAAAACAGTCTTCATACTTTTTTAAGAGTGGTCTGGGTCCTATATGTCCTGGGCCGTGGAGATAAGACAGCAATAGGGGCGCTGCTGCTCTAGGTATCCCTATGACTCCCTCCTTGTTTGTCCAGAGACCTGTGGGGTCTCTGGTCAAACCTGAATCGCTCCAGTAGTCCAGGTCATCAGCCGACGCCTGTTTTTGCAAGAGTGCAGATGTGTGTTGGAACGAGGGGGTTTTAAAGTCATTCTGGAATAATAGGAGCTTTGTGTCATGTGGTTGTGGCTGCCTTTCTGCTACAGCTTTTGCTACTTTGTCTGCTAGAGCGTTTCCCTGTGACTCTAGAGATCTGTCAGTGGCATGTCCCTTAACTTTGATAATGTTTAATTTATCGGGCTGTTGTATTGCATTAATTAGATCGTACACATAACAACTGTTATTTATTTTTTTGTTATCTGCGGTGCGGAATCCACGCCTAAACCAGATCATGCAATAATCGTGCGCGACCCCGAATGCGTACCTACTGTCTGTGTAAATGTTCACCTTTTTTCCTTTGTGTATTAAACATGCCCTGGTGAGTGCATACAGCTCAGCTTGTTGTGCGGAGGTTGCGCCAGTAAGGTAACCATCTTCTAGAATGAGATCCGGTAGCATTACCACCGAATAGCCTGTCTTGTATTGATTGTCTGCTGGACGTGTGCAGCTACCATCTATAAAGACATTAGGGTAGTCTGGATTAGGCAGATCAGTGAGATCTCTTCGAGGTGCTGTGACAGTGAGAAGTTCTTGTGTACAGTCATAACAGTCTTGGGGAGTGACTGGGAGTTTTAGCAAAGCGTGTAAGAGTTTGATTGCCGGTGTTACTTCAGCACAGCTTTTGACAGTTAAGTTGTGCGTGTTTGTAAGAATGATTTCATACCCTGATGAACGTTGTGTAGTCATGTGTTGGGTGTTCATGTTTTGTAACAAATGGAGGACACTGTGTGATGTGTATAGGGTGGTTGGAGTCCCTAAAGTGATCTTTTGTGCTTCTTTTACAGTCATTGCACAGCCTGCCAGCGCTTGCAAGCAGCCCGGCATCCGTTGGACTGTTACTGGTAATTTTTTTGAGATGTAGGCTACGGGGCGGTAGTGGGTGCCATGCATTTGGGCTAGAACTGCAGCAAAGGCATGACCCCTGACCACACAGTATAGGGCATAGGGCTTTTCATAATTTGCCAAGCCGAGGGCCGGGGCCGAGGCTATTGATTTCAAAAGAATTTAAAAGGCTTCAGTCATTTCCTGGGGTGTATGTGATCAGCTTTGGTGCCTGTGCTGTTGTAGCCTGCCTTAGCAGAGAGTCATAGTAGGAACAATCAGGAATCCACTGTCTGCAGTAAACTATTGAACCTAGAAAGGATGGCCTGCTCGGTGGACCATGTGAAAGAAAAGATGTCTTGGAAGTCCTCATGCACTTCTATACTGAAAAATGCGTTTGACAGGTCTAGTACCGTGTATATGGAGGACCGTGCAGGAATATTGATGAATATCCCTGAAATGTCTGCCACTAGTGGGGGTAAGGGTTGTATACTTTTGTTGACTACCCTAAGATCCTGCACCATCCTCCATTCCCCGTTAGCCTTCCTTACTGGATTAATTGGTGTGTTCCAGGGACTAATTATAGGCCTTAGAATACCTAATGTTAGGTATTCTTCTATCAGAGGCTGAAGTCCCATGATCTTTTCTTTTGGCAAAGGGTATTGTTTCTGGAATGTGGGTACTGTGTCTGGTTTGAAGGTGGGTACATATGGTGTACAAGGTATGTGTCCTACATCAGTTTTGGACTTTGCCCAGATGGGATGTGTTTCTAAGTATGTTGGAACTGACATGAAGTAACACAGAAAATCTTGTCTTTTTGGCATCTGCAAATCACAGTGAGGGGATTTGGCAATAATCCCTCCTTCTGCTGTAAAAGTTATATTCAGTTTTAATTTAGACATTAGGTCCCTGCCCATTAGGCATAGGGGACATTGTGGTAATATTGCAAACCTAGATTTGGTTAACACTCTGTTCTCCAGGTCACAGACCTCTAGGAGAGGTGTAATTTTGTGTACCACATCAGTTCCATTGATCCCTATAGAGCAACCCTCCGTACAATCTTCACATAAAAATTTCTCATTGTTTAGGCAACTTGTCGTGGCCCCGGAATCTAACATTAGGTTGACCACTTGACCCTTGATCTTAAGGGTCACTTGTGGTAAGATTTTCCAATGATCTGTAAACATGTGAAGTACCAGGGCTGGAACCTGCTCTGGGCATCCCTATTGTCTAAATGGGTTATTGTTTGAATGTCCAGAATTACCTGGCCAATTCATTTGGACCCTCTGTGGGGTACTGGTGTTTGTTTGGTTGGGTTGGTCATTTCTAGGGTTTGGTCTGGTCTGAATCTGTGTCCTGTCATTCCTGTCTGGATTGTATCCTCTACCCCGTCCCCTTTGAGGTGGGTCGTTACCTCGTCTGGGTCTGTATCCTCTCCTATGTGGGCAGTCTGATTTCCAATGTGATAGGTCCCCACAATTGAAACAACCCTGGTCAGTTTGTTGAATATTATCTCTGTTTTGGTATTGTTGTCTGTATGCATAAGTGGGCATTGGAAAAGAAGTACACATCGGTGTGATTTCTTGTTTTATGGCAGAGTCCTCCACTATTGTAAAGAGTCCTCCTTTTGAATTAAAGACACCAGATGCTGCCCTTGTTTGTATGTCTTCCATAAATATTTTTGCTGACTGTGATGCCCATTTAGTATTTACCAGTTTTATAATTTGGGCTGACTTGGGGTCCCCATTGTTCATTGCCGTACTGACAAATAAGGGGTCACTTTCTATTCCACAGATGTATAAATCTTATACAATCGTATGACAAAGGAATGAAAAGATTCCCCCGGCAACTGTTTACAGGAGATTAGATCATTGATCGGCGTTTCAGGTCTATATGCCGCCCTCCAGGCAGCCAACAGTGCTGCCCAAAAAGTGTCCCAATCCTCTCCTGGTTGGTATAAGTTACTATTTTCCACCCAGTCCTCTATTTTTATTTCTGCTGTGCTGTCAGGGTCTACGGCATTAATTATAATTTGTAGATCTTCGGAAGACATTCTACCCCCTAAACAATACCGTTTTAAAAAATTGACTGCTTGTTTAGGGTCCTTACTGGGCTTGGGGCATGTGTCTTTTATTTCCTTAATTGTTCCCAAGGGAAGAGGAATCTGCACTTGAGTATTACCCATGGTGATGAGTGGAAACATACCACTATTTTCGGGGGTTATATTTTGCAATGTTTCCTTAGGCTCAGCTAGAAGGGCACTGGTCTCTGTTGTTACAGTGGAGGACGATGCTGTGTCTGCTTCCTCAAGTGCTTTTTGTGCTTCTGTGACTTTTAATGGTTTTAATATATGACTGTCCTCGTCCTCTGAAGACTCTAATTCTTTTGTCAATTCACTGTCATTCTCGTCTGCCCCATGTTTGCTCATTACCTCCTGATATTTCTTTCTTGCTGCCCTAGTAATCATTTGACCTTCTGCGTCTATTTCTTGTAATATCTTCTCGGAGTCTCTTATTAACTCACTTATTCTGTCCTTTCGTTTCTTTCTTTGTTTTTTATCTTCTACCTTAGTTCTAGCTATTTCTAGGTGTTTGTCTACTGTTTCAGACAACTTATCCATGGTTTTAACATATTCTTTAATTGCTAGTCTCTTATTTTCTTGTTCTTCTAACCAATGAGTACCCTTGTCCTCAGCTATCGCCAATAATCCCCCCAGTGTTAGTTCTAAGGAGGGATATAATTTCTTTTTCTGTTTATCTGTTTTGGGGTCTCATGATTCACTAGTTTAATTGTCTCTATGGGGGTCTCTGTGTTCTCTGGGTTAATTGTTTCTATGGGGGTCTCGGGGTTCCCAGGTCCCTCCTTCGGATGGTCAATTTTGGGAAACACATAAGGAGGTGGGGCGCTTGAATCATAAAAAGGATTACAAGCTTTTGGAGCGTCTAAAAATGGGGTAGGTGTAGAATAGGAATCATAAAAAGGATTACAAGGCTTTGGAGCATCTACAAGTGGATTTGGGGCAGTGGGAAATCGTAATGGGTTTTTGTATATAGTCTGTGGGAATTTCTTTTTATAGTCCTTCAGTGCTTTAGACCATATTTTATAACACTCTTTCATATAATCATTGTTAGAAGGAAACGGTGGATAATTATACTGTTTGTGTTGCCCACACATTTTAGTAACTTCTTCCCAATCATTCTGGCTGCAAGGGCCATAGGGAGTTAATCCTGAAATTTGCAGACTATGTGCCCGTTTTAGTACATGTGCCCAAAATGGATCAGTATAATATTTTCCACAGTTTCCAGACACAAAATCAATTGGGGTGGGTTGCTCTGACTTACCACCAGAACTTGCCTTTTCCAATTGGTTTCCCATTATTTATACAAATCTCTATGATCACAGACCAACAATGAATTAGGACAAACAGTATAAGATTGTTTAAAGAAATGCTCAATACGGCTTCTGACACCACCTACTGTTAGATTTGGTCTTAAAGGGACCTGATTATGAATGTTAAACCTCAGAGTCCAAACCTTTGGATCTCCTTTTTCAAAATAAGGTCCTTTTCCAATTCTATGAACGTAACCTCCTGGGCAAGTTGCTTTCAAAATTGCCTTAGATCCTTCATACACAAACAACAATCCAAGACTACAATTATCGCAGCGTCCTGCGTGAAACCTCTCACTTTTGGTGGCCACCTTAAGCTTATCAGACATAACTCAATACAACATAATACAACATAGACGTTCTTGATGTCCAGTCCTATTTCTTAGTAAAATATTTACAATATTCTACCAGTCCTGGCCAACCTAGCGGGGACACTTATACAATAACTTTCCTATTATATTTTGACGAGCTACTTGACCTTACCAGATCCGACCTTACATATTCTGAAGTCCGGTCAAGCACAAGAAAACCACCTTGCAAAAGAAATTTAAAGAGACCTTACCTTTTTGGCTTTGGCCAAAATTCTTTTGGCTTTGGCTTGACCACTGGACTTCAGAATATGTACCCCACTTCTGGTACCATTTTTCGGGGTAGTGGTCAACTGGTCATCTGGTCAAGTGCGCCCCCAAACCTTTTCCTTGCTCGAGCTGAACTTGGACATCAAGAAGGCCTCTTCAATCGATTGGAAAAATGAGTGATATGAACGACACCACACAGTACAGTTGGATATCGAAAATATGTCTTTATGTTTTTCTTTCCCTGGTATATATGATAACAATTCAATATACATCATAAGGGGCAAACCAAGGGGCGGTCCCTTAGCTTATCCAGTCACAAGAGTACAAGTATCACAAGTTACATGGTATATGGCATATAGAAAAAAGACAATGACCTTTCTGCTAGATGACGTGCTTAAAAAGTACCTAATAAAAAAGTTACCCCAAAGTTTCCTTATCAAATATATATATATATATATATTTTTTTTTTCTTAGCTTAATTCCTACAAAAGAGAGTAATATAGAAATAACCTTTAAAGGTACTTTCGATAAGGTGCCTCCTGGCATTAGGCCCAGACTTGTGGTGAGATGTCCTGTCTTATTCTCGTACATATTCTAAGGAACCTGTCACCGCAAGTTTCTATTTTGCAGACAGCTCGCTCACTAAAATTTTCACTTAAACTTTGTCAAAGCCTTGCATAAAAAAAAGCGTTTCACCTACCTTGTATAATATAAGAAATATGTTCTTAAGAAAAATATATATATATTGAACCAAAGTGCAGCCATTTTCCTTACAATGTGGACAGTGTAAACAGTGTAAACAATATGCGTGTGTCTGAAGTAAATGTCTGAAGGGAATTTCACCACTGGAGTTATCCCCAAAGGTGACCAAGCAGAACCTTTGAGTTTGGGAGTCTACTATGGATAGGTGTACATGTCATTTGGTAGCAGTGACTGAAGCTACAGAGAGTGGAACGCAATGAAAGAGCCAATGTCTGCTTAGAAGCCTGAGGAGAGCAGCTGACTTAATGCAAAATTAGTTGCCTTCTTAAAGACCTCAACTGCCTTTGAGAAGATTGCTGTTTGAGAAGATTGCACATAAGCTGGTAGGTTTTGTGCAACCTACCAGCTTATGTGCAAAAGCTGCAATGACTATGACAATTTTAAAGCGTAAATTCCTAGTAGGAGAAAAGATCTAAGGTTGCTGGGAAAGCCACTAAACCTCAGGTGAAAAAAAACCTTTTCGCAACCAAGAGGTGGGTATGTGTTGCCAGGAGGCCACAGCTTCAATAAAGGTGCTGCAAAATGTCCCAGATAGATGGGAGTGTGCTTCAGCATGCAGGGAAGTGCCACCAGGAAAGCTTTCCAGTACCATGCTTAGCATGCTGCCAATGGGGATATGGTGTTGTCTGTGCCTTCTGTTGTGCAATACCACAGGAGATTGCTACTGAGCAAGAGTTGCTCTCTGCAAGGTCAGTCTCAAGTACAAATGTGTCTCAAGTCACTCCTGCCAATGGTGTAAAAATACAGTTAACCCTATAGGGGGCGACAAGGGGCATGTTGTGCCAGTTCTTCTTTTGCCCAGTGGCCACATAGGTAAAATGGCAGGTCCACAGAAAAAAGAGTTGACAGTTTTATCACAACCCCAGTTCTCCCAAATAAAGAAGGTGAAACATCCAGTAGTCATTGGTAAGACATTTTAAGGGGTAGGGCTGCTGTTGCATGTGATACATCAGACATTAGAGAAACTGGCAATGAAACAGTCTGCCGTGAAGTGGGAGTGACACCAAATTATTCTCGGTGCAGCTATCTGTATCATGGAGAGGCAAGTTTTTTAACAGGGAACCTGAAAATGTAATGTTTAATGGTGTTTAAATACCATGACATTTAAGAAAACAGCTGATCTAAATATAATAGAGGTGACCACTAAAGAAAGTGTGCAGTTTTCCCTAGCAACCATGTCAGATGAAACAGATGTGTCCATAAAAACCCAGAGTGCCAGAACTAGAGGTTTGCCAGGTTAACTTTGGTGCCACACCCATGGGTGAGAGTGTTCTTTCAAAGGCAGAAGAAAACTGAAGTTGAAGTATAAGTGAGTATGCCTGGGTTAAATTAAACAGCTACAGACTTATGCCCTGTACACACGATAGGATTTTCCAATGGAAAATGTGTGATAGGACCTTGTTGTCAGAAATTTTGACCGTGTGTAGGCTCCATCACACATTTTCCATAGGAATTTCCGACACACAAAGTTTGAGGGCTGGCTATAAAATTTTCCAACAACAAAATCCGTTGTCGGAAATTCCGACCAACTTTGTGTGACCGTGTGTATGCAAGACAAGTTTGAGCCAAAATCCCATGGATTTTGTTGTCGGAAAATCCTGTTGTGTGTACAGGGCATTACAGTATTAAAAATGTGGTAATGCAGCTTGCAGAAGTGATTTATGAAAGGCACCAGGCTATTGTATTAGTTAGGAATCAGGTTACCTTCAGCTGTGAGGCAGTCCCTCAGCAATGATATCCCTCAGCAATGATGTCGCTTCACATGTTCAGCAAAATGAGGGTCCCCAAGACGATACTAAGCATGGATTTGGGGTTTCCTTTTTATGACAGACCTGTTGGTGGAATGTTCAGCTGTTATATACTTCTGTGTGTTTCCCTCTGATGGATGGGATGGTATAGCAGAGTATCATTCATTGGATCAATTTATTACAGGCTGTACTGAACAAAGGTGGATGGGATTTGGATGGGTTGGTACATTGGTACATTGTTTATTAATAATGTTAAAAAAGGTCTAATGCCCCGTACACACGGTCGGACTTTGTTCGGACATTCCGACAACAAAATCCTAGGATTTTTTCGGACGGATGTTGGCTCAAACTTGTCTTGCATACACACGGTCACACAAAGTTGTCGGAAAATCTGATCGTTCTGAACGCGGTGACGTAAAACACGTACGTCGGGACTATAAACGGGGCAGGGGCCAATAGCTTTCATCTCTTTATTTATTCTGAGCATGCGTGGCACTTTGTCCGTCGGATTTGTGTACACACGATCGGACTTTCCGACAACGGATTTTGTTGTCGGAAAATTTTATATCCTGCTCTCAAACTTTGTGTGTCAGAAAATCCGATGGAAAATGTGTGATGGAGCCTACACATGGTCGGAATTTCCGACAACAAGGTCCTATCACACATTTTCCATCGGAAAATCCGACCGTGTGTACGGGGCATTACAGTCCACTGCTGGATTGCCCCCAGGTAATTTAGTGCATGGATGATATCCCAGAGGACTGGCAATTGGTTACAAGGTTTTAGAGATGTTGGAGGCCTCTCCTTGCAGCATTGTGTTGGAAAGCATTTCTGCTTTTCACGTCCAAGGTGCTTATAGTACAGGGCATGCTGCAGCAACAAACAAAACAGAAGGACCAAGGGAAGACGAAAAGTAGCAAAAATCCTACCTGTAACCCAGGAAAAGTTAAAAAATTGGTATTGGAAAGCAAAGAGGTATCAATGAGAGTGCACATGTGTGACTGAAGAGATTGTGGTCACCAACCTAAAAAATTGGGTTTTTGTGGTAGGCTCTGTAAGTCCCCTGAAATTTAGAGAGATATAATAAATGTTTTGTTATTTCCATGTTATATTTTGTATGTTCTAAAATTATTGAATATATTGCTGTTTATTGTTGTTAGGTATTGATTGTTAGGTATGGTTAAAATATTTACATGTTTACTTTTATATATATATTTAGAGAGATATAATAAATGTTTTGTTATTTCCATGTTATATTTTGTATGTTCTAAAATTATTGAATATATTGCTATTTATTGTTGTTAGGTATTGATTGTTAGGTATGGTTAACCACTTGACGACCGCCTCACGCCGATGTACGTCGGCAAGGCGGCACGGACAGGCAAAATCACGTACATGTACGTGATTTGCCTTCCGCGGGTGGGGGGTCCGATCGGACCCCCCCCCCCGCCGCCCGAGGCGGTCCCGTTCTGTCCCCCGGCGATCAGAGACGAGGGGGAGGCCATCCGTTCGTGGCCCCCCCCTCGCGATCGCCGCCGGCCAATGGGAACACTCCTTTGCTGCTGTATGCTAAACAGCAGCAAAGGAAGTGATGTAATCTCCCCTCGGGTCGATAGTTTCCGTTCCGGCCCGAGGAGAGACGACATGTGAGTAAGTGCACCAACACACACACACACAGTAGAACATGCCAGGCACACATTACACCCCGATCCCCCCCCCCCGATCGCCCCCCCGATCCCCCCCCAATCACCCCCCCCCTGTCACAAACTGACACCAGCAGTTTTTTTTTTTTTTTTTTTTTTTTTCTGATTACTGCTGTGTCAGTTTGTGACAGTTACTGTGTTAGCACAGTTACTGTTACCCCCCTGTAGGTCTAGGGTACCCCCCTAACCCCCCCTAATAAAGTTTTAACCCCTTGATCACCCCCTGTCACCAGTGTCGCTAAGCGATCATTTTTCTGATCGCTGTATTAGTGTCGCTGGTGACGCTAGTTAGTGAGGTAAATATTTAGGTTCGCCGTCAGCGTTTTATAGCGTCAGGGACCCCCATATACTACCTAATAAATGTTTTAACCCCTTGATTGCCCCCTAGTTAACCCTTTCACCACTGATCACTGTATAACCGTTACGGTTGACGCTGGTTAGTTTTTTTTTTTTTATAGTGTCAGGGCACCCGCCGTTTATTACCGAATAAAGGTTTAGCCCCCCGATCGCCCGGCGGTGATATGCGTCGCCCCAGGCAGCGTCAGATTAGCGCCAGTACCGCTAACACCCATGCACACAGCATGCGCCTCCCTTAGTGGTATAGTATCTGATCGGATCAATATCTGATCCGATCAGATCTATACTAGCGTCCCCAGCAGTTTAGGGTTCCCAAAAACACAGTGTTAGCGGGATCAGCCCAGATACCTGCTAGCACCTGCGTTTTGCCCCTCCGCCCAGCCCACCCAAGTGCAGTATTGATCGATCACTGTCACTTACAAGGCACTAAACGCATAACTGCAGCGTTCGCAGAGTCAGGCCTGATCCCTGCGATTGCTAACAGTTTTTTTGGTAGCATTTTGGTGAACTGGCAAGCACCAGCCCCAGGCAGCGTCAGGTTAGCGCCAGTACCGCTAACACCCACGCACGTACCATACACCTCCCTTAGTGGTATAGTATCTGAACGGATCAATATCTGATCCGATCAGATCTATACTGGCGTCCCCAGCAGTTTAGGGTTCCCAAAAATGCAGTGTTAGTGGGATCAGCCCGGATACCTGCTAGCACCTGCGTTTTGCCCCTCCGCCCGGCCCAGCCCAGCGCACCCAAGTGCAGTATCGATCGATCACTGTCACTTACAGAACACTAAACGCATAACTGCAGCGTTCGCAGAGTCAGGCCTGATCCCTGCGATCGCTAACAGTTTTTTTTGTAGCGTTTTGGTGAACTGGCAAGCACCAGCCCCAGGCAGCGTCAGGTTAGCGCCAGTACCGCTAACACCCACACACGCACCGTACACCTCCCTTAGTGGTATAGTATCTGAACGGATCAATATCTGATCCGATCAGATCTATACTAGCGTCACCAGCAGTTTAGGGTTCCCAAAAACGCAGTGTTAGCGGGATCAGCCCAGATACCTGCTAGCACCTGCGTTTTGCCCCTCCGCCCGGCCCAGCCCACCCAAGTGCAGTATCGATCGATCACTGTCACTTACAAAACACTAAACGCATAACTGCAGCGTTCGCAGAGTCAGGCCTGATCCCTGCGATCGCTAACAGTTTTTTGGTAGCGTTTTGGGGAACTGGCAAGCGCCAGCGGCCTAGTACACCCCGGTCGTAGTCAAACCAGCACTGCAGTAAGACTTGGTGACGTGGCGAGTCCCATAAGTGCAGTTCAAGCTGGTGAGGTGGCAAGCACAAGTAGTGTCCCGCTGCCACCAAGAAGACAAACACAGGCCCGTCATGCCCATAATGCCCTTCCTGCTGCATTCGCCAATCCTAATTGGGAACCCACCGCTTCTACAGCGCCCGTACTTCCCCCATTCACATCCCCAACCAAATGCAGTCGGCTGCATGAGAGGCATTTTCTTTATGTCCTCCCGAGTACCCCTACCCAACGAACCCCCCCAAAAAAGATGTTGTGTCTGCAGCAAGCGCGGATATAGGCGTGACACCCTCTATTATTGTCCCTCCTGTCCTGACAATCCTGGTCTTTGCATTGGTGAATGTTTTGAACGCTACCATTCACTAGTTGAGTATTAGCGTAGGGTACAGCATTGCACAGACTAGGCACACTTTCACAGGGTCTCCCAAGATGCCATCGCATTTTGAGAGACCCGAACCTGGAACCGGTTACCGTTATAAAAGTTAGTTACAAAAAAAGTGTAAAAAAAAAAAAAAAATATGAAATAAAAAAAAAATAGTTGTCGTTTTATTGTTCTCTCTCTCTCTATTCTCTCTCTCTATTGTTCTGCTCTTTTTTACTGTATTCTATTCTGCAATGTTTTATTGTTATTGTTATTGTTATTATGTTTTATCATGTTTGTTTTTCAGGTGTGTAATTATTTATACTTTACTGTTTACTGTGCTTTATTGTTAACCATTGTTAACCATTTTTTTGTCTTCAGGTACGCCATTCACGACTTTGAGTGGTTATACCAGAATGATGCTTGCAGGTTTAGGTATCATCTTGGTATCATTCTTTTCAGCCAGCGGTCGGCTTTCATGTAAAAGCAATCCTAGCGGCTAATTAGCCTCTAGACTGCCTTTACAAGCCGTGGGAGGGAATGCCCCCCCCACCCCCACCGTCTTCCGTGTTTTTCTCTGGCTCTCCTGTCTCAACAGGGAACCTGAGAATGCAGCCGGTGATTCAGCCAGCTGACCATAGAGCTGATCAGAGACCAGAGTGGCTCCAAACATTTCTATGGCCTAAGAAACCGGAAGCTACGAGTATTTCATGACTTAGATTTCGCCGGATGTTAATAGCGCCATTGGGAAATTGGGGAAGCATTTTATCACACCGATCTTGGTGTGGTCAGATGCTTTGAGGGCAGAGGAGAGATCTAGGGTCTAATAGACCACAATTTTTTCAAAAAAGAGTACCTGTCACTACCTATTGCTATCATAGGGGATATTTACATTCCCCGAGATAACAATAAAAATGATTAAAAAAAAAAATATGAAAGGAACAGTTTAAAAGTAAGATTAAAAAAGCAAAAAAATAATAAAGAAAAAAAAAAAAAAAGCACCCCTGTCGCCCCCTGCTCTCGCGCTAAGGCGAACGCAAGCGGCGGTCTGGCGTCATATGTAAACAGCAATTGCACCATGCATGTGAGGTATCACCGCGAAGGCCAGATCGAGTGCAGTAATTTTTCCAGTAGACCTCCTCTGTAAATCTAAAGTGGTAACCTGTAAAGGCTTTTGAAGGCTTTTAAACATGTATTTATTTTGTTGCCACTGCACGTTTGTGCGCAGTTTTAAAGCATGTCATGTTTGGTATCCATGTACTCGGCCTAAGATCATCTTTTTTATTTCATCAAACATTTGGGCAATATAGTGTGTTTTAGTGCATTAAAATTTAAAAAAGTGTGTTTTTTCCCCAAAAAATGCGTTTGAAAAATCGCTGCGCAATTACTGTGTGAAAAAAAAAAAATGAAACACCCACCATTTTAATCTGTAGGGCATTTGCTTTAAAAAAATATATAATGTTTGGGGGTTCAAAGTAATTTTTTTGCAAAAAAAAAAAACTTTTTCATGTAAACAATAAGTGTCAGAAAGGGCTTTGTCTTCAAGTGGTTAGAAGAGTGGGTGATGTGTGACATAAGCTTCTAAATGTTGTGCATAAAATGCCAGGACAGTTCAAAACCCCCCCAAATGACCCCATTTTGGAAAGTAGACACCCCAAGCTATTTGCTGAGAGGCATGTCGAGTCCATGGAATATTTTATATTGCGACACAAGTTGCGGGAAAGAGACAAATTTTTTTTTTTTTTTTTTTTTTTTTGCACAAAGTTGTCACTAAATGATATATTGCTCAAACATGCCATGGGAATATGTGAAATTACACCCCAAAATACATTCTGCTGCTTCTTCTGAGTACGGGGATACCACATGTGTGAGACTTTTTGGGAGCCTAGCCGCGTACGGGACCCCGAAAACCAAGCACCGCCTTCAGGCTTTCTAAGGGCGTGAATTTTTGATTTCACTCTTCACTGCCTATCACAGTTTCGGAGGCCATGGAATGCCCAGGTGGCACAAACCCCCCCAAATGACCCCATTTTGGAAAGTAGACACCCCAAGCTATTTGCTGAAAGGTATAGTGAGTATTTTGCAGACCTCACTTTTTGTCACAAAGTTTTGAAAATTGAAAAAAAAAAAAAAAAAATGTTTTTTCTTGTCTTTCTTCATTTTCAAAAACAAATGAGAGCTGCAAAATACTCACCATGCCTCTCAGCAAATAGCTTGGGGTGTCTACTTTCCAAAATGGGGTCATTTGGGGGGGTTTTATGCCACCTGGGCATTCCATGGCCTCCGAAACTGTGATAGGCAGTAAAGAGTGAAATCAAAAATTTTCACCCTTAGAAATCCTGAAGGCGGTGCTTGGTTTTCGGGGTCCCGTACGCGGCTAGGCTCCCAAAAAGTCCCACACATGTGGTATCCCCATACTCAGGAGAAGCAGCTAAATGTATTTTGGGGTGCAATTCCACATAGGACCATGGCCTGTGTGAGCAATATATCATTTAGTGACAACTTTTTGTAAATATTTTTTTTTTTTTTTTTTTTTGTCATTTTTCAATCACTTGGGACAAAAAAAATAAATATTCAATGGGTTCAACATGCCTCTCAGCAATTTCCTTGGGGTGTCTACTTTCCAAAATGGGGTCATTTGTGGGGGTTTTGTACTGCCCTGCCATTTTAGCACCTCAAGAAATGACATAGGCAGTCATAAACTAAAAGCTGTGTAAATTCCAGAAAATGTACCCTAGTTTGTAGACGCTATAACTTTTGCGCAAACCAATAAATATACGCTTATTGACATTTTTTTTACCAAAGACATGTGGCCGAATACATTTTGGCCTAAATGTATGACTAAAATTTAGTTTATTGGATTTTTTTTATAACAAAAAGTAGAAAATATCATTTTTTTTCAAAATTTTCGGTCTTTTTCCGTTTATAGCGCAAAAAATAAAAACCGCAGAGGTGATCAAATACCATCAAAAGAAAGCTCTATTTGTGAGAAGAAAAGGACGCAAATTTCGTTTGGGTACAGCATTGCATGACCGCGCAATTAGCAGTTAAAGCGACGCAGTGCCAAATTGGAAAAAGACCTCTGGTCCTTAGGCAGCATAATGGTCCGGGGCTCAAGTGGTTAAAATATTTACATGTTTACTTTTATATATACCGTATTTATCGGCGTATAACACGCACCGGCGTATAACACGCACCTCAATTTAGGAGGGAATTTTAAGGAAAAAAAACTTTTAGGAGGGAAGTTGAAGGGAAAAAAACTTACATTTAAATGCCCATCATTGCAGCCTTCTCAGTGCAGCCTTGCCCCAGTCCAGCCTTGTCAGTGCAGCCTTGTTAGTGCAGCCATGTCAGTGCAGCCTTGCCAGTGCAGCCATGTCAGTGCAGCCTTGCCAGTGCAGCCTTGCCAGTGCAGCCTTGCCAGTGCAGCCATGTCAGTGCAGCCTTGCTAGTGCAGCCATGTCAGTGCAGCCATGTCAGTGCAGCCTTGCTAGTGCAGCCATGTCAGTGCAGCCATGTCAGTGCAGCCTTGCTAGTGCAGCCATGTCAGTGCAGCCATGTCAGTGCAGCCTTCCCCAGTGTCCAGTCCAGCCTTGCCCCAGTCCAGCCTTGCTGAAGCCTGTGAGCTTCAAAATCGCCGACCACGATTTGAAAATGGCGCCGCCGGCGCCAAAATACACAGAGCCGGTCCTCGGCTCTTCTCGGCGGCTCTCGTTTACTTTCGGTTCCACTCGGACGGTGAGCGGAGCTATCCGAAACTAGCCGAGTATACTCGGCTAGGTTCGGGCGGCGCTCGAGTGAAACCGAAAGCCGCCGAGAAGAGCCGAGGACCGGCACTGTGTATTTCGGCGCCGGCGGCGCCATTTTCAAATCGCGGTAAGCGATTTTTTAATTCTGACAGGTCAGGATCGCAGGGGATCGGCGTATAACATGCACCCGCGATTTTCCCCTGATTTTAAGGGGAAAAAAGTGCGTGTTATACGCCGATAAATACGGTATATATATATATGTATATATATATATATATATATATATATTTACTTTAAGCGCTGCACTAAATCAGTTTATTTTAGTTTATCTTTTTTTTTTTTTTGGCTATATCAAGCTAAGATTGAGTTCTGTTTAAGGGCTCTTCTGCCCCTTTTTTTTTAACCAAACCAGGCTCCCCTTGTAAGGGTTTTCATTACATTACATTAGTACAATATAAAAAACTCAGCCCCCTGGCTATTTCCTTGGTTAACCAAGGAAAGGCTCAACAACTGTCTCTCAGGCCAGAACACATACACAC
The DNA here is from genome assembly GCF_042186555.1 of Aquarana catesbeiana. Classification (NCBI taxonomy): domain Eukaryota; kingdom Metazoa; phylum Chordata; class Amphibia; order Anura; family Ranidae; genus Aquarana; species Aquarana catesbeiana. The sequence continues at coordinate 516,712,542 of NC_133328.1, forward strand.
ACTCTTCATGTGTCTGTATACACCTGTTTTCTCCTGTAGAATGACTCTCCTAGTGAGGGAGAAGCCACATTGAATCCCCTTTGAGGGTCCACACCTCATCTGACTCATCTGAATCTTACACCTGACTGGGCACCTTTTCAATGCTGAACCAGACATTAACTACATCTTTTCAGTCTGTTACTAAATAACATTTTTGTTTATTTTCTTATTTCCATGAGGGTCTGGATCTGGTCAGTGGAGACCAGATCTAAATTTCCCTTGCAGCTGTGCAACAACAGATCAATGCACTAGATGTGATCTGCTGCTGCAGGGAGAGGAAAGTAAGGGCTGCTTGAGCTTGGTTTGGTCCATCCAAGGAGGAACCAGCAAGAGATCACTATTGGAGCGATCTCTTGCTGAAAGGTAAGGCAGGCATGGGCTGCTTCAGTTTGGCCTGAACCTTCAGCAAGGGGGAAGTATCAAAACATCACTTGTGACGCTACTTTATTTCAAACACTGCAGAAGTGAAAACACGTTGGTGGGCCACATATAAAAAGTTGATTTGGATCATTTCCAATTATAGATGAGGGGGGATTTGATAGAAATATCATGAGGCCTATATCTGGTCATCTGGGGGTGCATTAACCACTTGATTGATTTTTTAACACTGTGGATGGATGTTTTTGTTTTTCTATTATGTATTTGTACTCCCCTGAAGAAGTGAGTGTTGTTCATGAAATGCATAGAAAGTGGCTAAACTCTAAATGAAGAAATATGTAAAATATATAATGTGGAAATGATATATGTATGTTAAACAGTAAAAAAAAATCTTGGTGGAAAATATGTGTAGGATATACTGTATGTTCTGTAACATACGCTACCATTCTCTTAACATTTGTATGTTTTTATATGGATGGTGTTTAACCAGTTAAAATAAATGACATATTCCATTAGGCTAAATTTGTGTACCTTAAAGTCCCAATTATTATTTTTTCTGCTGTAAACTGTGCAGTGTTCAGGTTCTCACACTAATGGAACCTGATACATGTTTTTCACCAAGCTATATATGAAGGGGAGTATATTTCTGTGCATTTTTTTAAACATAAAAATACCTACAAATATATAAACAAATGGTTCTTGTTGGACAACACCATCATATATTTTAATCTGTCAAATTTAACTGTATGTCACATTTTGTATCCTTTTGCAATTGCATTTTCTCTGGAAAATGTATTTAAATAATAGCAATAATTGTCAGCAGAGCTAAAGTTTTCAAAGGTCTAATCTGTACAGCCATCAAACCCATGATGACTCACATGCTGCAAGATGCACCTCATTTAATGTAACAGACCTTTCATTTCTCAACTAACAATGAAAGATAATGGATTTTGTCTCAAAATGTATAAAGATGAGCAATGCTCTGAGCAGAGTTGTCAATCAACACAGAAATCAATGCATTTCTTTCTACATTTTCCATTATAAATACATTTGCAGTTAAGCAACATTCTTATGATTTATTTGTTTCTGTATTTTATGTTTCAGCCAGGTTCTATGGTTTCACATATTGAACATAGTGACCAAAATTATACAAGGCAGTGACATGACAGTGTCATTTCAAGGAGAAAGCTATTTTTTCTTTTTTACTATTATTATTATAGCTGTTATTATTATACACTCTATTCAAGGTCATCCTGAGCTGCAGAGAAAATTTTGCATTATCGTTTATGTCTAAGTATGTCAATAAATCTAAGCTTCTCAATTAGAACTTTAAATCCAGATAGACATATTAAGAATGATTGTTATGTTTGACTTCATACAAAATTAAACATTCTCTTTTTTTAAACTGACATAAAGAATATCTTTTTTGCAGCACCTGAATTTGTTCGTGAACGTAAATAAATATTGACCTTCAATATGAGTTACTACATTGTTCTACCTTATGAAAGAAATAATGACAACTATAATATGACAATACCCTTTTTTGTGTTAAACATTTTAACTCTCTTTATATTTGGCAAACCAACCTGAAAGTTTAATATTACAGCACAGTTTTCCTGCCTATGTATTTCCATCAATCAATTATATTACACAGATAGTATTTCCGTGCTGTCTCTTTAGAAATGAAATAGCTAAAATGTACTGGTTTCACCTTTAACTAAAATGTTTTCTTTTTTTAATAAAAAAACAAACAAACTTTTTGTTGTTTTCCTCTAGAACAAACATTGAAGGTAATGATAAACAGTGTCATCCATCATATAAGCCCTTTGACACCTGCAGCATAAGACTTTACAGCTATTTTATTACCTTCAAAGTTATACCCTATATTGATACTCAATTTAATTATATCATGTATACCTTATTTACAGTAAATATTGCCAGTAACCCCTGGATTCACTCTTAGTGTCCCCTATATTGTGTAGTTTTGTTGTCAGAAATATTCACATTTAATGTTTTTTTTTTTTTTTAAGTAAGGTATATTTTATTTTGATGTTATTTTAGTAGGATCTTTTCATTTTTTTTCTGGGTCAGCAGCATGAACAGACAAAGCTGCTCTCTGTTAGCAGCACATCACTGCATATTACTGTGGTGCTGTTTACTGCACAAAACCTTCACACTAACAAGCTCATTAAATCACCACATCCTCTATCCTCCTATTGACATAGCTACTAATAAACTTAGGCAATCCCTTATTGTCATCATGCTTGGGATGTCTAAACAGAGGCAGCGCTTCTTCACCTTGTAGCTAGTAGGAGGCGAGTAGGAAGTGTATCTGCAGGCCAAAGTGGTTGGATAGCTGCATACTTGAGAGGCAGGCCATGCCTTTCTTTCTTCTTTGGCAGTGCGAAAGCTATACAAACAGACCAAGCTGGGGAGGTGGTGGAGTGGAAATACAAGCCTTCATACTCATCATTGTCCTCCTTCTCCCAGGTGCAGACAAGCACACTCTCATTAAAGCGGGGGTCCACCTATCTATCGTTTTTTTTTTTTTTAGTTCATTCACAAACTTTTCTTCTCAGCATTACATACTCACATATTGTGTGTAATATGTCCGCCTGTGTCAGATTTCGTCGGAAAGAATAACTTATATTATTCACTGCAGGCGGTTTCCATCTTCATTGTGGGCATTTGAAGCCCACAAGCATTTATTTCCTGGATGTGGTGAATGCTGTGCTCCCAGCCTCACCGCTCATTCCCGCACATGCTCAGTGGCATCCTGGGAAGCCTGAGACTAGCTCCCAGGAGTCTGGGAGAGGCTAGAAACACGCCTACTCCCACGGGAGGAGAACCAGGAAGTGCAAAGAAGAATAGAAAAATAAAAGGTAATTACGGCGATTTAAATTTTTTTAAACGGCATGTCAGCATCTAGGCAAGGAAGAGAATACATACAGATATTGTTCAAAATTTGGGTGGAACCCCACTTTAACAGCTGCAAATGCACCCTCTTCTTCCTCTTCTGTAACATCTAATCCTGCTCCACAAACTGTCATTGAGAAATTGCTGAATTATTTCAGGACAACATTAGTCACTTGCTGAAGGGCGATGCACAGAAATTATTTTTTTCAGATATTAATGAGGAGAGCAAATACAGCATAGATGGTGGAGACAACAAGCAGGGAAAATCCATTGCTAGTGATATTCCTGCAGCTGCATCTTACCAGCTAGTGGGCCTATAAGAAGGGTGGGAATGATGAGGGCCCAGACCGTACCTGGGTCCCTAAGATTGTAGAGGAAGATGGTGAGGGAGAGACACAATATTAACAAGACAGGGTGGCATCCAGTGCCAGCTTGCAGAAGAAGGGAGGGACAGCCACTGTAATCCCCAGATCTATCCCGTAGGGCTCAGCAATGTGGTCCTTTTTTAATACATGTGCTGCAGACCACACTGTGGTGGTTTTCAGCTTCTTCCTGCAGTGTATCAAACTTGATGAATCCACCAGTCATTTTGGTAACGCAGATTGAGGAAGCACATGGCTGCTCACCACAAATGGGCATCTGACCCTCGGCTTGCCTCTCGGACTTCTCCACTTGCTTCCTGTGTTTGACCCTCGCCTGTCTACGGATATTGCTTCCTGTCTCCAGTGATTGACCCTCAGCCTGCTCCTGGACTTTGCTATTGTCTTCAGTGCTCGACCCCTGGCTTGCTCACAGACTTTACTTCCAGTTACCTGTGCTTGACCCCCGGCCTGTTTACGGACTTTGCTATCAATCTTCAGTACTAAGTCATCAGCCTGCTGACAGACCTGCTAACAAGTCCTTTGCACTAGACTGTTTTTGCCTATCTAGAGACTTTTACTAGTCAACGGTGTTTGACCCCCAGCCTGTTGTTGGATCAGCTGTTCATCTGCCTTCTTGTGCTTCAGCATCCTTCAGTCTTGCACAGCTGTCTCCCTGCCGGTGACCTTCACGCAAGACCTGCCCAGCCTGCTGGTGACTCGTGCCTCTTTGTGCCTTTCACCCCTTGTACCATCTCCAGGAGTGGAGTGCGCTTAGTTGCAAGAGGTTACCGCTCTCAGCATCTTGGCCTCAGTGAGTACCCTTATCTGACAATTAGCGTGCATGTTAAGTGGCGCATGCACTGGCATTGGATTTAAGCTACATACAATAATACTTTCTATATAAAGTATTTTTAAATTGAGTTTGTTACTGTTACTAAGGTTTACACCTCAATAAATATTTTAAAAAATACTCATAGCACTGCCCCTTTAAGTTTCTCTATCTCAATGTGCATAGGTATTCTAATATTAAATGGCAATATTAATGTTTCCATATACAGTATGCAATCCTGGGTGACCACAATGATATGCTTACAGGCCGGATGTGACGTCACTGGTTAACCCTTCATAAGGGGGAGCATGGCACTGTGTCTGCAATCACACAAAAGAGCACAGATGGATCAAGTGTAAATGATTATCTGTTTACACATCATTTAAATAGCACTATAGACAATGAAAACTGTTTAAAATACCTAGGAACATATATGTTGGCATGTCTTTGCAATAGTTATGTATATTTAACCTCTTGCCGACCAAGCTATAGCTGAATGACGGCTATGGCGTGGTCGCACATTTCTGGGAGGGTGTCTATTGACATCCTCCCGAAACACGCTTCCGGCACACCCCCTAGTGCACGCATCAGGAAGGATCTGTGACTACTGTGTGCCTTTGCATGTGCCTGTGACACAGCGCATCACAGATCAGGGTAAAGGCCAATCACAGCGACCTTTTATTATGTGATCGCTGTATCCAATCACAAGCGATCACAAATGTAAACAGAGCAGGTCATCAGGGGTTGACAACTCTCGTTCCCTTACACAGAAACTGAGTGTGAGGGAAGGAGAAAGATCTGTGCAGGACAGTAAGTCTACAAGTTTTATTAGGGCTTTACAGTGCCCATCAGTGTCACACAGTGCCCATCAATGTCATACACAGCTCAATAGTGTCATGCAGTGCCCATCAGTGTCACATGGTGCCTGTCAGTGCTGTCTCATCACTGCTGCCTCATCAGAGCATTAACAGGACTGCTTATCAGTGCCCATCAGTGGCGCTTATTAGTGCTGCCTCATCAGTGCACGTCATACACAGCTCAATAGTGTCACGCAGTGCCCATCAGTGTCACATGGTGCCTGTCAGTGCTGTCTCATCACTGCTGCCTCATCAGAGCATTAACAGGACTGCTTATCAGTGCCCATCAGTGCCGCTTATTAGTGCTGCCTTATCAGTGCACGTCAGTGTGGCTAATCAGTGCTGCCTCATCAGTGCTGCTTATTAGTGATGAGAAAAGTGCAGCGCTACATGTACATATATACCCCAGGTGTAAACCTAGAGATGGGTGAACATACACAATAATGATTGTGCTGAGATGCGCAAGGTGATGGAACCAACACGATAAACATGCTTGTAAAAATACAAATAAACTGTGTCCTACCAGTGAATACAGTGAAATAGGGATGAGCCAAACACCCCCCTGTTCGGTTCGCACCAGAACTTGTGAACAGGCCAAAAATTCATTCGAACACGCGAACGCCGTTAAAGTCTATGGGACACGAACATGAATGATCAAAAGTGATAATTTTAAAGGCTTATATGCAAGTTATTGTCATAAAAAGTGTTTGGGTACCTGGGTCCTGCCCCAGGGGACACGGATCAATGCAAAAAAAGTTTTAAAAACGGCCGTTTTTTCAGGGGCAGTGATTTTAATAATGCTTAAAGTGAAACAACAAAAGTGTAATATCCCTTTAAATTTTGTATCTGGGGGGTGTCTATAGTATGCCTGTAAAGGGGCGCATGTTTCCCATGTTTAGAACAGTCTGACAGCAAAATGACATTTCAAAGGAAAAAAAGTAATTGAAAACTACTCGCAGCTATTAACCACTTGACGACCGCCTCACGCCGATTTACGTCAGCAAGGTGGCACGGACAGGCAAAATCACGTACATATACGTGATTTGCCTTCCGCGGGTGGGGGGTCCGATCGGACCCCCCCCCGGTGCCCGAGGCGGTCGTCTTTTGTCCAGCGGCGATCAGAGGTGAGGGGGAGGCCATCCGTTCGTGGCCCCCCCCCTCGCGATCGCCGCCGGCCAATCACATCATTCCTTTGCTGCTGTATGCTAAACAGCAGCAAAGGAAATGATGTCATCTCTCCTCGGCTCGGTAATTTCCGTTCCGGCCCGAGGAGAGAAGACAGGTATGTGAGTGCACAAACACTACACACACAGTACAACATGCCAGGCACACTAAACACCCCGATCCCCCCCCGATCGCCCCCCGATCCCCCCCCAATCACCCCCCCCTGTCACAAACTGACACCAGCAGTTTTGTTTTTTTTTTCTGATTACTGCATTGGTGTCAGTTTGTGACAGTTACAGTGTTGGGACAGTTAGTATTACCCCCCCTGTAGGTCTAGGATACCCCCCTAACCCCCCCCAATAAAGTTTTAACCCCTTGATCACCCCCTGTCACCAGTGTCGCTAAGCGATCATTTTTCTGATCGCTGTATTAGTGTCGCTGGTGACGCTAGTTAGGGACCTAAATATTTAGGTTCGCCATCAGCGTTTTATAGCAACAGGGACCCCCATATACTACCGAATAAATGTTTTAACCTCTTGATTGCCCCCTAGTTAACCCTTTCACCACTGATCACCGTATAACTGTTACGGGTGACGCTGGTTAGTTTGTTTATTTTTTATAGTGTCAGGGCACCCGCCGTTTATTACCGAATAAAGGTTTAGCCCCCTGATCGCCCGGCGGTGATATGCGTCGCCCCAGGCAGTGTCAGATTAGCGCCAGTACCGCTAACACCCACGCACGCAGCATACGCCTCCCTTAGTGGTATAGTATCTGTACGGATCAATATCTGATCCGATCAGATCTATACTAGCGTCCCCAGCAGTTTAGGGTTCCCAAAAACGCAGTGTTAGCGGGATCAGCCCAGATACCTGCTAGCACCTGCGTTTTGCCCCTCCGCCCGGCCCAGCCCAAGTGCAGTATCGATCGATCACTGTCACTTACAAAACACTAAACGCATAACTGCAGCGTTCGCAGAGTCAGGCCTGATCCCTGCGATCGCTAACAGTTTTTTTGGTAGCATTTTGGTGAACTGGCAAGCACCAGCCCCAGGCAGCGTCAGGTTAGCGCCAGTAGCGCTAACACCCACACACGCACCGTACAGCTCCCTTAGTGGTATAGTATCTGATCGGATCAATATCTGATCCGATCAGATCTATACTGGCGTCCCCAGCAGTTTAGGGTTCCCAAAAACGCAGTGTTAGCGGGATCAGCCCAGATACCTGCTAGCACCTGCGTTTTGCCCCTCCGTCCGGCCCGGCCCAGCCCAGCCCACCCAAGTGCAGTATCGATCGATCACTGACACTTACAAAACACTAAATGCATAACTGCAGCGTTCGCAGAGTCAGGCCTGATCCCTGCGATCGCTAACAGTTTTTTTGGTAGTATTTTGGTGAACTGGCAAGCACCAGCCCCAAGCAGCGTCAGATTAGCGCCAGTACCGCTAACACCCACGCACGCACCGTACACCTCCCTTAGTGGTATAGTATCTGAACGGATCAATATCTGATCCGATCAGATCTATACTGGCGTCCCCAGCAGTTTAGGGTTCCCAAAAACGCAGTGTTAGCGGGATCAGCCCAGATACCTGCTAGCACCTGCTTTTTGCCCCTCCGCCCGGCCCAGCCCACCCAAGTGCAGTATCGATCGATCACTGTCACTTACAAAACACTTAACGCATAACTGCAGCGTTCGCAGAGTCAGGCCTGATCCCTGCAATCGCTAACAGTTTTTTTGGTAGCTTTTTATTGAACTGGCAAGCGCCAGCGGCCTAGTACACCCCGGTCGTAGTCAAACCAGCACTGCAGTAACACTTGGTGACGTGGCGAGTCCCATAAGTGCAGTTCAAGCTGGTGAGGTGGCAAGCACAAGTAGTGTCCCGCTGCCACCAAGAAGACAAACACAGGCCCGTCGTGCCCATAGTGCCCTTCCTGCTGCATTTGCCAATCCTAATTTGGAACCCACCGCTTCTGCAGCGCCCGTACTTCCCCCATTCACATCCCCAACCAAATGCAGTCGGCTGCATGAGAGGCATTTTCTTTATGTCCTCCCGAGTACCCCTACCCAACGAACCCCCAAAAAAGATGTCGTGTCTGCAGCAAGCGCGAATATAGGCGTGACACCCTCTATTATTGTCCCTCCTGTCCTGACAATCCTGGTCTTTGCATTGGTGAATGTTTTGAACGCTACCATTCATTAGTTGAGTATTAGCGTAGGGTACAGCATTGCACAGACTAGGCACACTTTCACAGGGTCTCCCAAGATGCCATCGCATTTTGAGAGACCCGAACCTGGAACCGGTTACAGTTATAAAAGTTAGTTACAAAAAAAGTGTAAAAAAAAAAAAGAATATATAAAATAAAAAAAAATAGTTGTCGTTTTATTGTTCTCTCTCTCTCTATTCTCTCTCTCTTGTTCTGCTCTTTTTTACTGTATTCTATTCTGCAATGTTTTATTGTTATTATGTTTTATCATGTTTGCTTTTCAGGTATGCAATTTTTTATACTTTACCGTTTACTGTGCTTTATTGTTAACCATTTTTTTGTCTTCAGGTACGCCATTCACGACTTTGAATGGTTATACCAGAATGATGCCTGCAGGTTTAGGTATCATCTTGGTATCATTCTTTTCAGCCAGCGGTCGGCTTTCATGTAAAAGCAATCCTAGTGGCTAATTAGCCTCTAGACTGCTTTTACAAGCCGTGGGAGGGAAAGCCCCCCCCCCCACCGTCTTCCGTGTTTTTCTCTGGCTCTCCTGTCTCAACAGGGAACCTGAGAATGCAGCCGGTGATTCAGCCAGCTGACCATAGAGCTGATCAGAGACCAGAGTGGCTCCAAACATCTCTATGGCCTAAGAAACCGGAAGCTACGAGCATTTTATGACTTAGATTTCGCCGAATGTAAATAGCGCCATTGGGAAATTGGGGAAGCATTTTATCACACCGATCTTGGTGTCATCAGATGCTTTGAGGGCAGAGGAGAGATCTAGGGTCTAATAGACCCCAATTTTTTCAAAAAAGAGTACCTGTCACTACCTATTGCTATCATAGGGGATATTTACATTCCCCGAGATAACAATACAAATGATTAAAAAAAAAAAAAAAATGAAAGGAACAGTTTAAAAATAAGATAAAAAAGCAAAAAAAATAATAAAGAAAAAAAAAAAAAAAAAAAAGCACCCCTGTCGCCCCCTGCTCTCGCGCTAAGGCGAACGCAAGCGGCGGTCTGTCGTCAAATGTAAACAGCAATTGCACCATGCATGTGAGGTATTGCCGCAAAGGTCAGATCGAGGGCAGTAATTTTTGCAGTAGACCTCCTCTGTAAATCTAAAGTGGTAACCTGTAAAGGCTTTTAAAGGCTTTTAAAAATGTATTTATTTTGTTGCCACTGCACGTTTGTGCGCAATTTTAAAGCATGTCATGTTTGGTATCCATGTACTCGGCCTAAGATCATCTTTTTTATTTCATCAAACATTTGGGCAATATAGTGTGTTTTAGTGCATTAAAATTTAAAAAAGTGTGTTTTTTCCCCAAAAAATGCATTTGAAAAATCGCTGCGCAAATACTGTGTGAAAAAAAAAATGAAACACCCACCATTTTAATCTGTAGGGCATTTGCTTTAAAAAAATATATAATGTTTGGGGGTTCAAAGTAATTTTTTTGCAAAAAAAAAAATAACTTTTTCATGTAAACAATGAGTGTCAGAAAGGGCTTTGTCTTCAAGTGGTTAGAAGAGTGGGTGATGTGTGACATAAGCTTCTAAATGTTGTGCATAAAATGCCAGGACAGTTCAAACCCCCCCAAATGACCCCATTTTGGAAAGTAGACACCCCAAGCTATTTGCTGAGAGGCATGTCGAGTCCATGGAATATTTTATATTGCGACACAAGTTGCGGGAAAGAGACAAATTTTTTTTTTTTTTTTTTTGCACAAAGTTGTCACTAAATGATATATTGCTCAAACAGGCCATGGGCATATGTGGAATTGCACCCCAAAATACATTTAGCTGCTTCTTCTGAGTATGGGGATACCACATGTGTGGGACTTTTTGGGAGCCTAGCCGCGTACGGGACCCCGAAAACCAAGCACCGCCTTCAGGCTTTCTAAGGGCGTGAATTTTTGATTTCACTCTTCACTGCCTATCACAGTTTCGGAGGCCAGGGAAAGCCCAGGTGGCACAAAACCCCCCCAAATGACCCCATTTTGGAAAGTAGACACCCAAAGCTATAGAGGTATAGTGAGTATTTTGCAGACCTCACTTTTTGTCACAAAGTTTTGAAAATTGAAAAAAGAAAAAAAAAAAAGTTTTTTCTTGTCTTTCTTCATTTTCAAAAACAAATGAGAGCTGCAAAATACTTACTATGCCTCTCAGCAAATAGCTTGGGGTGTCTACTTTCCAAAATGGGGTCATTTGGGGGGGTTTTGTGCCACCTGGGCATTCCATGGCCTCCGAAACTGTGATAGGCAGTGAAGAGTGAAATCAAAAATTTTCACCCTTAGAAATCCTGAAGGCGGTGCTTGGTTTTCGGGGCCCCGTACGCGGCTAGGCTCCCAAAAAGTCCCACACATGTGGTATCCCCATACTCAGAAGAAGCAGCTAAATGTATTTTGGGGTGCAATTCCACATATGCTCATGGCCTGTGTGAGCAATATATCATTTAGTGACAACTTTGTGCAAAAAAAAAAAAAAAAAAAGTGTCACTTTCCCGCAACTTGTGTCAAAATATAAAATATTCCATGGACTCAATATGCCTCTCAGCAAATAGCTTGGGGTGTCTACTTTCCAAAATGGGGTCATTTGGGGGGTTTTTGTGCCACCTGGGCATTCCATGGCCTCCGAAACTGTGATAGGCAGTGAAGAGTGAAATCAAAAATTTACACCCTTAGAAATCCTGAAGGCGGTGCTTGATTTTCGGGGCCCCGTACGCGGCTAAGCTCCCAAAAAGTCCCACACATGTGGTATCCCCATACTCAGGAGAAGCAGCTGAATGTATTTTGGGGTGCAATTCCACATAGGACCATGGCCTATGTGAGCAATATATCATTTAGTGACAACTTTTTGTAAATATTTTTTTTTTTTGTCATTATTCAATCACTTGGGACAAAAAAAAAAATATTCAATGGGTTCAACATGCCTCTCAGCAATTTCCTTGGGGTGTCTACTTTCCAAAATGGGGTCATTTGGGGGGGGTTGTACTGCCCTGCCATTTTAGCACCTCAAGAAATGACATAGGCAGTCATAAACTAAAAGCTGTGTAAATTACAGAAAATGTACCCTAGTTTGTAGACGCTATAACTTTTGCGCAAACTAATAAATATATGCTTATTGACATTTTTTTTACCAAAGACATGTGGCCGAATACATTTTGGCCTAAATGTATGACTAAAATTTAGTTTATTGGATTTTTTTTATAACAAAAAGTAGAAAATATCATTTTTTTTCAAAATTTTCGGTCTTTCTCCGTTTATAGCGCAAAAAATAAAAACTGCAGAGGTGATCAAATACCATCAAAAGAAAGCTCTATTTGTGGGAAGAAAAGGACGCAAATTTCGTTTGGGTACAGCATTGCATGACCGTGCAATTAGCAGTTAAAGCGACGCAGTGCCAAATTGGAAAAAGACCTCTGGTCCTTAGGCAGCATAATGGTCCGGGGCACAAGTGGTTAATGAATTACCGGTCCGACAATACACATAAACGTTCATTGATAAAAACGGCATGGGAATTCCCCACAGGGGAACCTCGAACCAAAAAAAAAAAAATGACGTGGGGGGTCCCCCTATATTCCATACCAGGCCCTTCAGGTCTAGTATGCATATTAAGGGGAACCCCGGCAAAATTTTTTTAAAAAATGGCGTGGGGTCCCCCTCAAAATCTATAGCAGACCTTCAGGTCTGGTATGGATTTTAAGGGGAACCCCGCGCAAAACTTTAAAAAAAAAATGGCGTTGGGTCCCCCTAAAAATCCATACCAGACCCTTATCTGAGCACGCAACCTGGCAGGCCGCAGGAAAAGAGGGGGGATGAGGGAACGCCCCCCCTCCTGAACCGTACCAGGCCACATGCCCTCAACATTGGGAGGGTGCTTTGGGGTAGCCCCCCAAAACACCTTGTCCCCATGTTGATGAGGACAAGGGCCTCATCCCCACAACCCTGGCTGGTGGTTGTGGGGGTCTGCGGGCGGGGGGCTTATCAGAATCTGGAAGCCCCCTTTAACAAGGGAACCCCCAGATCCCAGCCCTCCCCCCTGTAAAAAATGGTAAGGGGGTACTTGTGCCCCTACCATTTCACTAAAAAAGTGTCAAAAATGTTAAAAATGACAATTCCTTTATTTAAATGCTTTTTCTTCCTTCTTTCTTCTATCTTCCTTCGGTTTCTTCCTCCATCTTCTTCTTCTTCTGGTTCTTCTGGTTCTTCCTCTGGTGTTCTCATCCGGCATCTTCCTCCGCTGCGCTGGCGTCTTCATCCATTCTTCTCCTCGGGCCGCTCCGCAACCATGATGGCATGGAGGGAGACTCCCACTGTGTGACGCTTCTCTCTTCATCTTCTTCTCTTCATCTTCTTCTCTTCTCATCTTCTTCTCTTCATCTTCTTCTCTTCATCTTCTTCTCTTCATCTTCTTGTCTTCATCTTCTTTTTGGGCCGCTCCGCATCCATGATGAAGTCCCGTCAAGTCCCTGTGTGTCAGAGGGGGCGGGGCCACCAGGTGGCCCCACCCCCACGTTATTTAAGAACCGTCAGAAGAGGAGAAGCGTCACACAGCGGGAGCCTCCCATAATGCCATCATAGATGCGGAGCAGCCCGAAAAGAAGATGAAGAGAAGAAAATGAAGAGAAGATGAAGAGAAGAAGATGAAGAGAGAAGCATCACACAGCGGATGCGGAGCAACCCGGAGAAGAAGGGAAGAAGACGCCGATGCTGCGGTGGACGATGCCGGACGAGAACACCGGAGGAAGAACCAGAAGAACCAGAAGAAGAAGAAGATGGGGGAATAAACCGAAGGAAGATAGAAGATATAAGAAAGAAGAAAGAAGAAGCATTTAAATAAAGGAATTGTCAAAAACCGTCTCTTGTAATTATTAACATTTTTGACACTTTTTTAGTGAAATGGTAGGGGTACAAGCGCCCCCTTACCATTTCACACAGGGGGGAGGGCCGGGATCTGGGGGTCCCCTTGTTAAAGGGGGCTTCCAGATTCCGATAAGCCCCTGCAAGCGGACCCCCACAACCACCAGCCAGGGTTGTGGGGATGAGGCCCTTGTCCTCATCAACATGGGGACAAGGAGTTTTGGGGGGCTACCCCAAAGCACCCTCCCAATGTTGAGGGCATGTGGCCTGGTATGGTTCAGGAGGGGGGGCACTCTCTCGTCCCTCCCTCTTTTCCTGCAGCCTGCCAGGTTGCGTGCTCGGATAAGGGTCTGGTATGGATTTTTGGGGGGACCCCACGCCATTTTTCTTTTTAATTTTGGTGCGGGGTTACCCTTAAAATCCATACCAGACCTGAAGGGTTTGGTATAGATTTTGAGGGGGACCCCACGCCATTTTTTTTTTAAATTTTGCCCGGGGTTCCCCTTAATATCCATACCAGACCTGAAGGGCCTGGTATGGAATTTAGGGGGACCCCCACGTCATTTTTTTTTTAACATTTTGGTTCAGGGTTCCCCTGTGGGGAATTCCCATGCCGTTTTTATCAATGAACTTTTATGTGTATTGTCGGACCGGCAATTCATTAATAGCCGCGAGTAGTTTAAATGACTTTTTTTCCTTTGAAATGTCATTTTGCTGTCAGGCTGTTATAAACACGGGAAACATGCGCCCCTTTACAGGCATACTATAGACACCCCCCAGGTACGAAATTTAAAGGGATATTACACTTTTATTATAATAAAAAATTGGAAAAAATTGGCGCTGCCCTATTTCACATTTTTTGATTACTTATGGATGTAGAATCCATATACCACGAGCTGTACTCAGTACCGTGTATAAATAAAAATTAATTAAACGAACAAATTACTATAAACCAGCTGGGCACCTAATTGTGGTCTAAAGAAAATAAAAATGAAATAAAATTGCCATATGTGTAAAAAAAAAATAAATAAATCCAACTCCTTGAGACTAGATATTCTATATGTGTTAAACCAGTGACCATAAGTGCCATATATGTTCACAGTTATGTGCCTACATATGTAAAAGTTGTGAATAAATCAGTGAATTATTTTATAAAAGAAATTAACCCCAGCGTTCTAAAGTTTTGAGACAGTGTAGTGCCCCCTGGGGGACCAGTGCCACTTAAATAAGCCAAATATATAGATACTAGGTGTTAATATCAGAGCAAATATGTGACTCCCAAAAATATTATTAGTGCCTTGACCTCTGTGCTAATATATAGTGAATTACAGTGAAGTACAAATACCATAAAATCAAACTTAGATTATCCAGCCGTGTATATGCATAAGCAAATATAGATAAGGCTTTAAAACATGTTATTAAAAAACACACAAAAAGTCTCTATGGTCAAACTGAATGAGGAGCAAAGTTCGATAAATATGCAGATCTGGGATAACAGGAACAGTAAGCAGTGACTTCTGTGCTCATATCAGGTGGTGACTTGAGGTGCTCGTCCCCCCCATGTGTCCCCACTCACCAGAAGCAATCACCCCCACAGGGGTACCGAGCGACAGAGTGGGTGACTTGGGGTGGTTAATCCGGCCAGATACTGCTTCTGTTTCTCTGCTCTTTAGGATCCCTCCAATGATTTAGAATTTCGACCGTGCGTTCCAAGACTGGGCTCCTCCACTTCTTCCCACCATAAATCTGTTTTATTCTCCGTTATAATAAAAGAAAGAAACAAAAGAACGCCCTATGATGAAATGCGTAAGGCGGAGTCACGCTCACACGTCATACCCAGAAACGCAGGCTGGAACGCAAGGTGGGACGCACGCTCGGAGCTAGTTTCCAGTCCCATCCTTGCCTTTAGCTGTGTCTGTATTGGATCTACGATTTGTTACACTTGCATATTTTAATAAACTGGACATACTTCACGACGGAAGCCCCCTGTTTCTTTCTTTTATTATAACGGAGAATGAAACAGATTTATGGTGGGAAGAAGTGGAGGAGCCCAGTCTTGGAACGCACGGTCGAAATTCTAAATCATTGGAGGGATCCTAAAGAGCAGAGAAACGGAAGCAGTACCTGGCTGGATTAACCACCCCAAGTCACCCACTCTGTCGCTCGGTACCCCTGTGGGGGTGATTGCTTCTGGTGAGTGGGGACACATGGGGGGGACGAGCACCTCAAGTCACCACCTGATATGAGCACAGAAGTCACTGCTTACTGTTCCTGTTATCCCAGATCTGCATATTTATCGAACTTTGCTCCTCATTCAGTTTGACCATAGAGACTTTTTGTGTGTTTTTTAATAACATGTTTTAAAGCCTTATCTATATTTGCTTATGCATATACACGGCTGGATAATCTAAGTTTGATTTTATGGTATTTGTACTTCACTGTAATTCACTATATATTAGCACAGAGGTCAAGGCACTAATAATATTTTTGGGAGTCACATATTTGCTCTAATATTAACACCTAGTATCTATATATTTGGTTTATTTAAGTGGCACTGGTCCCCCAGGGTCCCCCAGGGGGCACTACACTGTCTCAAAACTTTAGAACTCTGGGGTTAATTTCTTTTATAAAATAATTCACTAATTTATTCACAACTTTTACATATGTAGGCACATAACTGTGAACATATATGGCACTTATGGTCACTGGTTTAACACATATAGAATATCTAGTCTCAAGGAGTTGGATTTATTTATTTATTTTTTTTACACATATGGCAATTTTATTTCATTTTTATTTTCTTTAGACCACAATTAGGTGCCCAGCTGGTTTATAGTAATTTGTTTGTTTAATTAATTTTTATTTATACACGGTACTGAGTACAGCTCGTGGTATATGGATTCTACATCCATAAGTAATCAAAAAATGTGAAATAGGGCAGCGCCAATTTTTTCCAATTTTTTATTATATTTATCAATTAGCCCCTTCGGGGAACTAATTAGGGAAAGGCAGCAGCTCTTTTTACTGTCCTAAGCGCGGATTCTTATATTACACTTTTATTGTTTCACTTTAAGCATTAGTAAAATCACTGCTCCCGAAAAAACAACCGTTTTTAAAACTTTTTTTTGCATTGATCCATGTCCCCTGGGGCAGGACCCAGGTCCCCAAACACTTTTTATAACAATACCATGAATATAAGCCTTTAAAATTAGCACTTTTGATTTCTCCCATAGACTTTTAAAGGGTGTTCCGCGGCATTCGAATTTGCCGCAAACACCCCAAATTGTTCGCTGTTCGGCGAACTTGCAAACAGCCGATGTTTGAGTCGAACAGGAGTTCGACTCAAACTTGAAGCTCATCCCTACAGTACAATCAATAATGGTATGGATCAGGTGATGCCATAATATCAGGGGAAACATTGGGATTCAAATGGTAAGATATAAACACATATAAGAAAATAACAAGTGCTCATGTTATATCATAGTCAAATTGACTTTAACAAATTATGATGCAGTGTAAAGTCCATCAATAATGAATATCATTATATATTCCTCTGGAACAACCCTTGATAGGTATCAGTTGTTGAATGATCTCATAAACATAGATGGTAATATTCCAGTGTTCACAAGTTCAAACACCCGGTACTGTGCTTCCAACACCCAGGGGAGGGATAGGTACTCTTACCATAAGATGTGGACACACACGCCAGCAGCGGTGGATCAAACAGGCATGGATGGAAACCTGGTTCTCAGGCCATGATCTCCTGAAATTGGAAAGATATGGACGCATGCTAGCAATAATGCAGCAGACCAGCGATACAGGAAACAGGAACTCGACCACGATCTCCTGGTTTATGCAGTCTCTATAAAACTCTTCTCCAGCAATTGTAAAATGGTGATCATAAAAGAAAAAAGTAAGGCTTCCACATGGCGTTGATCAAACAATGTATGGATTTAATATAAGAAATAGTACAAACATCACTCCAGTTGTGTTGAAAAAGGGGGGAGGTATTCAACCTTACCAGGCCATGTCCTCATTTAAAGTCCCAAATCCTAATTCCTCTCCTTTATTGTAACACTCAAGATGAGCACAATAAAATGTGATCACAAAAAGCTTGTAAATCAGGTGCAGTGTGCAGAGCTTAGCAGGCAATAACCCGACACGTTTCGTCCTATGGGACTTCAACTGGGTGTAAGCCTGCTCCCTCACACTGCGTTATATATATAAAAGCTTGCAAAATGATTAGACCATAATTGAAGGCTTAATTGGAAACCACCTTAGTGGATGGCGTGCGCTTATTCACTGAGCATAGTAATGTGTGACTAATAGAATAGAATAATATATGTAGTATATAAGCCTTTATACAAAACATATGTGTGAATATGACCTGGTGAGATGTAGAGGCCTTAATACCAGTAAAACCAGTGAGGCAGTAAACTAAAATTGGGGAAACTGGACTATTAAATGACTCATAGACAATATAGAGTCTATGCTTGGTTGATAAAGGAATTGATGTCCCAACTGATATTCATCCTGTAGGGTGAATAAGATTTAAGCTGGTATTTCCAGAATGTCTCTAGATGTGATATCCCCGTAGGAACCAGTCACCTCTCCAGTGGGGGAAAAATTTGTCTAAGATCTGGAATTTAGTACCTAATGTATTTTTATTGTGATGGTGAAAATAATGCCTAGGTACAATATCATAAGTGCGGCCTTTTTTGATACTGGCAATGTGTTCATTCACCCTCACCAAGAACGATCTTATAGTCGGTCCCATGTATTGTTTCTTGTAAGGGCAAGTTCTTAAACAAACAATATATATCGGGGGGTAAAGTTTTTCATTTGATATGTTAGAGAAGTGGTAGTAGATTCAAAGGACTCAGATTTCCTCCTGCCACACACATTATGCATACATACATTGCATTTGCGACAAGGATAATACCCCTTAAGTTTGTGGAAATATTAAGCTCTTACCGGGGAATCAATAAGATTTGGAGCAATCTGTCCACACAAAAGTAGTGCTCCCCTGTAAATGACCCCGGCACAATCTGGAAGGACAGGGCCCAGCACTCAGTTATTCTTGAGTACCTTCCAATAATGGTTAAAAATATCTTTTATTTGTTTGTGTTGCACAGAAAACTCGGTCACGAAGGACCACCTGAACTTTGTGTCCTGTACATGTTTGGGTTGATCTATTCACAATGTACTCCTATCCAACAAAGTCACTTTGCTAATTTCCTCATCTATAGTTAAAGGATGGAAGCCTTTCTCTACAAACCTAGACTTGAGAATTGCAGCCTGATGGTTAAAGTCAGATAAGTTCATACAGTTGCGCAATGGTTGGCTTCATGGAACTGACTTCAACCATGAGTTATGGTGGCAAATATCTATATGGATACATTCCGGTCGGTTGGTTTGAAAAAATGTCTTGCTGACTGGTTGATGATCTATCTCCTTTCCTTTCCACAGGAGGATAATGTCATCTATATATCTAGCCCAAAATACCAATTTAGGTCTATTACGGGCATAGATGACATTCTCCTCCCATGGCTGTCATCCCAGAAGGAAGCTTCTTCTAAAGATGATGCACAAGAAAGCTCACAAACAGTTTGCTGAAGACAAGCAGACTAAGGACATGGATTACTGGAACCAAGATAAACTTATTTGGTTCAGATGATGTTAAGAGTGTGTGGTGGCAACCAGGTGAGGAGTACAAAGACAAGTGTGTCTTGCCTACAGTCAAGCATGGTGGTGGGAGTGTCATGGTCTGAGGCTACATGCTGCTGGCACTGAGAAGCTACAGTTCATTGAGGGAACCATGAATGCAAACAAACATGTACTGTGACATACGGAAGGAGAGCATGATGCCCTCCCTTCAGAGACTGGGCTGCAGGGCAATATTTCAACATGATAATGACCCAAAACACACCTCCAAAACGACCACTGCCTTCCTAAAGAAGCTGAGGGTAAAGGCGATGGACTGGCCAAGCATGTCTCCAGACCTAAACACTATTGAGCATCTGTGCGGCATCCTCAAATGGAAGGTGAAGAAGTGCAAGATCTCTAACATCCACCAGCTATCTGATGTGGAGTGGAAGAGGACTCCAGTGGCAACCAGTGAAGCTCTGGTGAACTCCATGCCCAAGAGGGTTAAGTAAAATGTGCTGTAAAATAATGGTGGTCACACAAAATATTGACACTTTGGGCTCAATTTGACATTTTCACTTAGGGGTGTACTCACTTTTATTGCCAGCGGTTTAGACATTAATTGCTGTGTGTTGAGTTATTTTGAGGGGACAGCAAATTTACACTGTTATACAAGCTGTACACTCACTACTTTACATTGTAGCAAAGTGTAATTTCTTCAGTGTTTTCAGATTAAAAGATAAAATAAAATATTTACAAAAATGTGAGGGGTGTACTCACTTTTGTGAGATACTGTACATATATGAATCATAGATACACAGAAGGAAGGAGCACAAGGGGAAAAAGGAAGACAAAGGAAGAAAATAAATTCTGTAGGGCACTTGAGGCCAGGATAATGAGCACTGTCTCTCCAGGAAAGAAAAGGGGCACTACAAGTCCCTTTCCCGGGCTCCAGAGGGGAAGCCCTCGAGCTAGGGCTTAAAATTAAAGGCCTCATTTAGCCCAGGTGGTCTGGTAGCCTGCAGATCAAAAATCCAGCGCAGCTCACACTGGAGGAGAAGTTTGTTGTAATCTCCTCCACAAGAGCCAGGGTGAATCTGATCCAGGGCTAGAAAATGCATCATGGGGAAAATGCCCACATGTCGATGTATGTGTATATGCCACTACTTCTAATGCCCCGTACACACGGTCGGACTTTGTTCGGACATTCCGACAACAAAATCCTAGGATTTTTTCCGAAGGATGTTGGCTCAAACTTGTCTTGCATACACACGGTCACACAAAGTTGTCGGAAAATCCAATCGTTCTAAACGTGGTGACGTAAAACATGTACGTCGGGACTATAAACGGGGCAGTGGCCAACAGCTTTCATCTCTTTATTTATTCTGAGCATGCGTGGCACTTTGTCCGTCTGATTTGTGTACATACGATCGGAATTTCCGACAACGGATTTTGTTGTCGGAAAATTTTATATCCTGCTCTCAAACTTTGTGTGTCGGAAAATACGATGGAAAATGTGTGATGGAGCCTACACACGGTCTGAATTTCCGACAACAAGGTCCTATCACACATTTTCCGTCGGAAAATCCTACCGTGTGTACGGGGCATAAGAGGCTACAGAAATGTGTGTAAGCAGTGTTTCAATATCCAATTTGTCAATTAAATCTGTTGGTTCATTTTCATCAAGGAGTGAGACCAATTCATCCAGTGCCTGAAATTCCTTCTGTGTATGTAAAGATTCCTGTCCTGGTGTGCGTCCAGTATAGGCTTTTCAGAAGTAAATTGCGTGTAGATAGGTGTAAATCTTTTATGACCTCAAATTTTTTTTTTTTTTTTTTTTTCTTTTTTTGCCACATCAGTGTCCATTTTCGGGGGTGAAAGTTTCAGCTCTGCTGTTCAATACTTTCCAGACTCGTTACTCACATCATGGTGGCATCTGTTGCAGATTTTTTTTTTCTTTTAATTACAAGTGTCTTTTATCTAATCTGCATGCTTACGGCATCGCACCTTCCCTCAGCGACTTTATCAGTGGAGTCGAAACTTAAACCCCCCTTCCCTTCCCCACCCCCCAGCCCGCCCCACCTCCTCGAAGTCCTATTCTTCCTTCATCCGTGTACCTCCAAACTAACTGTATCAATCCCTCCCGGTGGACACCACTCCTGCTGCTCAATACCCATCTCTGGCTACTCCCCGAAAGCTTCATTAGCTGGGTCTATTGATTTCCCAAGACCTCTACAGCCCTTATTGAGCTTTTAAATTTTTGCCACCCCTTCCATTTTTCCTCATACTCCTCCACTTCCGCTTCGTCAATGTATCTCAGGTATTCTTAATTCTGAATTTCATTTGTTTTATCGTACCATTCTTGTATAGTTGGGCCACTTTTCTCCTGCCAGTGTCTTACAACAAGATTTTTTGCTGCATTCAACATTTGTGGTACAAGTATTCCTAGGTATGATTCAGTTGGCATTCTAAATCCGTGAAATAAACATGCCCATGGGTCGTCCGGGATAGCTATTTGGGTTATCTCGCCTATAATTTCCCTTATCTTATCCCAGAATTCCCTTATTTTTCTACACTGCCACCAAATGTGTGCCATTGTACCCAGCTCTTTGCACCCCCTCCAGCAGAATTGTGAGGTTTCATTCTGGTATTTGGAAGCTCTGTCTGGGGTGATGTACCATCTTGACAAACATTTATAGTTTAACTCTGACTCTTTATAGTTTACGGAAGTATTGTGAACTCGCTTTAATAGAATTGTAGCCTCGTCATTTCTGAGTTTTGAGTTTAATTCTGACTCCCATTTTTTGATATATACTGGAATATCTGTTCCCTTCAGATCCCTCAATACCCTATAAGTTTTAGAAATCCCCTTCTTCCCTATCTGGCCAACGCAAAGTTTCTCTAACGGTTGGAGGTTGTCCAACGTTCTGATAGGTTGGGGGAGCGTTTCAACGAAATTTTTTAACTGAAAATATCTCCACCTATTGAGGATCATAAGATCACTTTTATTTTTTAACTCCTGAAATGAGCATAGTTTGCCTTTAATCATAACATCCTTTAGCTGAGCTCCTTCTTGCAAGATCCATCTCCCACTAAGAATCTCCATTCCTGGTGCAAAAAATTCAGTGTCCCTCAAAGGGATCAGAGGGGAGTTATACTCCCATTTCTCCCTTTTATACAACTTGTCCCATCTTTTAAGAGTGTGTCTAGTGATTATATGTGCCCCAGAACTAAATTTCCTAAAACGTGGAGGTATCCAAATTACTTTACTTAACTCTACTTTACTAATCGTGTTTTCCATTTTCACCCACCGCTTTTCTTTGTTTCCTTTTGCCCAATCTATGATTCTTGATAGAGTGATTGCTTCGTGATAACATCTTATGTCAGGTGCACCCCAACCCCCATTCTCTTTGTCTCTAACAAGTGTAGTATAACTTATACGTGATTTTTTCCCCCTCCAAATAAATTTTATAAAAAGTGAGTGCAATTTTTTAAGATATTCTTGTGGTAATGGAATGGGGAGCATTTGCATTTTAAATAAGATCTTTGGCAATATTGCCATCTTAATGATGTTAATTCGACCCCCCCATGACAGCTGTCCTCTTGTAATTCTACCCAACTCTCCCTTGACCTCATTAAGGAGAGGGACGAAATTAACCTGAAACAATGACTCTCTATTTGCTGTTATCTTTATCCCAAGATAGTTTATCTGCTTTTTTCCCCACGCAAATGGGAACTCTTTGTGGACCGTACGATCTTTTTTATCCATCTTATTGATTTCTAATATTTCAGATTTGGCTGGATTGATCTTAAAATTTGAAATTTCCCCATATTCTTTCAAGGTTTTAAGCAGATTAGGGAGAGTTATTCTCGGTCTAGTGATATAAAGAAGAATATCATCTGCAAAGGCAGCCAATTTGTGTTCTTCTTCTCCATCAAATACCCCTGATATGTCCGGGTTCTGCCTTATCCTTTCCAGCAAGGGCTCAAGCGTTAACACAAAGAAAAGGGGGGACAGTGGGCATCCTTGTCTCGTTCCGTTAGTCATTACGAACGGCTCAGATAGAGTTCCGTTAACCTTAACCCTTGCTGAAGGACATGTGTACAGCGCCCTTATCCGTCTGGTCATAATAGGCCCAAATCCTATTTCCTTCAGCATACAAAACATGAAGCCCCAGTCTACCCTGTCAAAAGCTTTCTCAGCGTCTATTGACAGGAGTAGCCCTGGGGCTCCACTCTCCCTCATTTTTTGGGTTACCATAAGGGTTCTGATCCCGTTATCCCGTCCCTCCCTACCTGGGGTGAATCCCACCTGATCTGGATGTACCATATTATTCAGGATGTTCTTCACTCTCCCCGCGAGAAACAGTTTCGTATCTACATTGAGGAGCGCTATTGGTCTGTAGCTAGAACAGAGTGAGCTGTCCTTGCCCTCCTTCAATATGATGGCTATAATCGCTTCTGACGCTTCTCTGCCCATCTCCCACTTTGTGCCGATCCCATTCATGTATGTACATAATTTGGGAATTAGAAGGTCTTGGAATTTTTTATAATATATTACGGAGAAACCGTCCGGTCCCGGGCTTTTCCCCACTGGCGTCTCCCTCAGTGTTTTTTTAATTTCCTCCTCTGTAATGGGGCCCTCAAATAAATTATATTTATCTTCTTCTATTTTCTTTAATCCTAGCTCCTGAAAAAAAACTATAGTTCTCTCCCTTTTTCTGTCAGCCTCGGTTTTTGGGGTCGTGTTATTAATGGAGTATAATCCTTCATAATAATTTTGAAAGGTTTTGGCAATCTCACTTGTTCTGTACTTTACCTCCCCGTCTAATATCTTAATTTTCTCAGTGTAGTTATTGGACTTCTTTTTTTTTAGGGTCTTTGCAAGGTACTTCCCCGGTTTATTTCCTCCCACATATCTCTCTCTCTTTAGGAGGTTGTACATTACTCGTGTTTCTTGTTCGATTAAAGTTCTCATGGCCTCTCTTTTATTGTGAAGTCTTAGAAGCACCTCCTTCCCCCCATCCTTTTTGTGCATCAACTCAAGTTCCCGTATCTCGTTCATTGTTTCGAGTTTTTCTTCCCTTCTCTTTCTCTTCTTTTCCGCACCTGCCTTGATCAAGATCCCCCTGATATAGGCTTTGTGTGCCTCCCATACTGTTGACTCCGAGACTTCAGATGTTTCATTAGTTTTAAAATAAAACTCTAGTTCCTTTGACACTAGGTCACTTATCTCTTTATCGTTTATTAGTTCTTCATTTAACTTCCAGCTAGGGCTCTTGTTATATGTCTGTCTCATGTTTACTGTTAAGCTTATAGGCGCGTGGTCAGAGGAGGTCATTACCCCGATATTTGAACTGACAATCTCCTCTAGCCCGCAGTGATCGATCAGAAAAAAATCCATTCTGGAATAAGTCCCATGTACGGGGGAATAGAATGTATAGTCCCTGCTATTAACATGCTGCGCCCTCCATACATCCACCACCTGGTACTGGTGCATTTTCTTTCTCACTCTGTTGATCCAGGCCAAGCTCGTCCCCCGCACATGGGACGATTTATCCTTCCCTGGGTCCAAACACAAATTAAAATCACCAGCCATTACAGCTAGACCTTCCTTGAATTCCGAGAATTCAGCCATCCTCTCGATCATATATCCATATGGGTTTTTATTTGGGCCATATATGTTTGCCAGAGAGCAATCAATACCGTTAAGTTTCCCTTTCAGGAACAAAAACCGACCCTCCGGATCAGTCCTTCTCTCCTGTATATCGAACCTTACTCCTCTGGCAAACCCTATGGCTACACCTTTTGCATGCAGAGTGGGTGAGTCGCCGTATAAGCAGACTGGAAAGTCCCTTGAGAAAATTTTATGGTCTCTCCAGGAGAAAGTGAGTCTCCTGAAGGAATACCACATCAGCCCCCAGAAGTTTTAGTTCCTGCAGTATGCTAGCACACTTAATTTGTGCGTTCAAACCGCGCACGTTATATAATATTATTTTTATGTTACTCATATGTACTTCCGGAAATCTTTCCTAGACCCTGCAGCAGAGTGGTGTCCACGGGATTTCTAATTCGAAATATTCGTAGATTCTTACTGGACTTCAACCCCTGCCCAATCCCCCCTCCCCTATCCACCCTCTCCCTCTTTCCCCCCGTCCTCCCCCCCTCTCCCCCCTCCATCCCCTTCCCCCGTGAGGGTACTAGGCCGTCCCATGACCTAAGAAACCGTGGCCCTTCCAGCTCCTCCCGGCCCTTCGGTTGTCCCCCTTGAGGTTGAACTCAGACTGGGCTACCCTGGACCCAATACTCCCCCTGAAACAGTGGGGTACCCGTGCCTGTCATCCCCCCCTCCCCCCCACCCCCCAATCCCACCCCCCCGTAGCTCAGAGAATCCTACTTGATTTCTATTTCCTTGGCTCGTATAGCTTCTCCACTTATGTTTTTTTTATTTTAAATACTGGCCTCCAAGCCTGCTGCTCCCCCGAGGTTTCTGTGTCCCCAGTCTTTACCCACCAACCCGGGATTTCCACCAGAGGCACCTCTAAGCACTTGCAAAATTTTGCTGTTTCTTCTGGAAATCTTAGGGTGGCCGATCGGCCATCTTTACGTCCTGTTAGGCAGGCTGGGAAGCCCCAAGAATATTGAACATCGTATGTTTTTAACTGTTCTAGAAGTGGTTTCAGTAGTCTTCTCCTGGCCAACGTCTCAGCTGCCAGGTCCGGAAAGATCTGCAGATTTGTCTCTCCAAACTTCACTGGGTAGTTCTTTTTCAGATTAGCCTTTATCTTCTCTTTGTCAATGTAATTATGAAATCTTGCGATGACGTCTCTTGGGACCTCCTCTCTAATTTCTGCCGGTTTTCTGATCCTATGTATTCTCTCAAACTTTATCTTCTTACTTGTATCAGGGGGGTTTACCATGCTTCCAAAAATCTCATCCATTATTCCCTGTAGATCTTCTATTCCCCCCTGTGTCTCTGGTAGACCCCTGATTCGTAAATTTTTCCTTCTGTTCCGATTTTCTTGATCTTCCAATCTATATCGTAAATTTCTCTGCTCTCTCTGAAGCTCTTCCATCTGAGATTTGAGATCTTTTATCTCTTCTTCTTGCTTGTCCATCTTTGTTTCTACCTCTTCCACTCTTTGCAAGATGTGATTCATATCTTCACGGAGAGAGCCTATTTCACCCTTTATGGTTACTTCCAGCTTTGCGAACATTTCTGCCATTTCGCCTTTAGTAGGGAGTAGTTTTTTTTGTTGGGGTTCCATTGTTGTATCTTCTACTGTTTCACTACTTCCTATGTGAATATCGGCCTCGACTATCTGTCGTCTTGTCCCTATCCTGGGGGTGCACTCGGGAGTTTTGCTTTTAGTCTCTTTTTGTTTACCTGGGCTGTCTTTGCCAGTCTCATGCACCATGTACTTTCGGATGGTTCCCGGGCTTGCACTTGTCCTGGGTGGGTTGGTAGGGTTAGCAGTCGCCCCCTTCGTAGATTTACCTTTTATTTCTTCCTGGTTAGTACACTTGGTACGGGCGCTTGCTCCACCTACTCTTCTCTTCCCTCTCCTCCTGTTTTCCAAGATCCCACTCTTATGCCCAAGGAAGCACCTTCTGAGTTTGCCCCGTCTGAAGTAGACTTGAAAAGCTTTAGGAAGATCTCCAGAGGGTTTCCAAGGGGGCCCTGTTTTGTCCGGATTAGAAGGTCCAAATTCTAGGTCCCTTATGGACGAGGGTCCTATGTCAAACGGGTCACTGAGAACTAGTTCTGACTGCGGCTGACACTATAGAATTTCAATGGTTTGTTTACATAATCCGTCTTCTCTTGTTTGACGAATGACTCTCGTCCATTCATTAATTGGATGAATTTTTGTACCTGATATTTTCACCTGCCCGCCTTTCTGTATCACCCAGCGTGGGTCTTTGCTATTTAGTGTAGCCTGTCATTCCATGACGGGTGCGACCCCGTTAATATGTCAGCCCACTGTTATCGATGCCCTGGTCCACTGCCCTCGTTCTCACTTTTATGTGCTGGTGGGAGGTAAGCCCTGGGCAAAGCTTCCTTCTCAACCTCTTAATAGTACCCCCTTGTCTTTAGGCCAGCTCTGAACGTCTTTCCTCCGCTGGCTGTGTTTGATTTTGCTGTGTGAGGCCGTTACATATAGATTATAGAAGATATATAAATAAATGTAGCAAGAACAGCCTACTTGGTTGTAATAAGTGTTTAGCAGGGGTGACCACTGTGTTACTGGGAAAACTAGCACTTTTAAGATAACAGTAACTTTTCTGGGGAAGGGCTTCAGATGAACTGAGGGTGAGCCATAAGTATAGCTGCAACTGTGGCCGTTCACCAGCCCTTGATACAACCCCTTGATAGTACCCCCTTGTGGTGAGGCCCTCTTTAATCGCCTTTTCTCCGCTGGCTGTGCTTTTTTTTTCTTTTTTTTTCCTTCTCCGTTATCTTTCTCTGTATGAGGCGGTTAGATATGGATGTATGGATGTAGTTGTAAATATAAAGAAAAACAAAAAAAAAAAAAAAAAAAACAAAAAAACAAAAAAAAAAAAAGGCCTCCTTGGTTGGGATAAGTGTTTGGTCAGGGTATCCCCTATGTTACTGAAACAAACTTAAGCTTTTAAGATGTGTCCTTGATGTGTGATGCAGTCAGCTTTTTTATTTTAAATAGCTTGGGTTTCGAAAACCCCACTTTTACTCAGGGTAAAGAGTCTGGTACCGGCAGATGACATCTGAGACAGTCAAAACTTGAGATCCCTGATGTTGCATTTGCTAACCAGCCACCCCCCTCTGTTGTTTCAGTTACATTATTGACCATAAATCGCTACACCGAGCTTTACCCCGAACAATAACGGAAAAATAGCTGGACACAACAACACTGCAAAAGCTATAGGTCTCAGGTACATGTGTCAGCTGCTCCTTAAAACACAAAAAAAAACAAAAAAAAACAAAAAAAAAACTTTTGCTTGCAGCTAGCCTGCCTCTGTGGGTTCACGGTTCACCGTCCCCTTCAACCAAGTGACACATCTCAGGTATGAGAGAGAAAACTAAGCAGAAATAATCATGAACTTGGGCTACTTGCCAATCTTCATCTGTCGTCCGTCCCTTATGCTGGTTTCCCTCCTCCTCCGTCACTCGTTTCTTCCCCTGGCCAGGTATCATGCACTTACCCCTTCCTTTGTTATAACTACCAGGCTCTCTCCGCTTGCCTTTTGGCTTTTCTCATCTTTTTCCTGAGCGCCCGATCAGAGATGGGTATCGCCTGCAGCTCATCCATACACGTCAGGGAGCAGGGCTGAGCCAGTGTCAGAGGGCGGCTGTTTGCTCCAGTGTTAGCCGCCCCAGTCTCTCTGGTGTGCCGCGCGGCGTAACCACGACAACGGCTTTCACAATGGGGGGAGAGAGGGGGAGAGAGACGGCGGTGCGGCGGAACGGTGGAGGCGAAACCAGGTGACAGGGGATCCGAGGGAACAGCAGCGAGACAATCTTGCCAGGGGGGGGCGGGTAGGTGAACGAGGGGGAGCGGAACGCTGCCGCTCTACCTACGCACGAGCCAGCATCTCAGGGAGGGAGACTCCAGGCTTCCCGGGCTTAGCATCGCGTCCAGCCAGCCGCCCACATCCGGCTCCTCCCTTCACCTGTAAATTGCGTGTAGATAGGTGTAAATCTTTTATGACCTCAAATTTATCTAGGCCTCGCTCAGGACAAAAGGTTAAACCTTTAGATAGGACTATTTATAGAACCATATGCAAATGAATATAAATTAGGGTGGGACTTTACGTGTACCTTATAGGGTCTAATAAATAGTCATACCAAACAACTTGAAAAATAAACAAATCTTTATTATCCATCTAACAAATGGTTGAATTAAAAACATTTCAAACTTTGGATTGGACTGTCATCTCATCCTCATTGAGTATGTGAGAGGATAGGTTAATTATGTTTAGTGTTGTTCTTTGGAAATCAGTTTCTTGACTGGTGTGGGTGTTCGGTCTTTGGAAAAAGTGTTGTTTTTCAACGTTGTATCTAAAATAATATTGGGAGATTGTGTGGTCTGTTTGTTGTTGGTGGACATAGTGGAACCTGATGAAGAACCATCACCAAGAGGAACCAAAGTGTGTAAATAAGATACATCACCTCATGTGCGAAATGCAATCCCTGTATGATTGCTTGCATTAGTCAAACAAGAGTGCTCAGTGATACATCGGGGGTGTCTAGTTCTTTAAGAATTGCTTGGAGGAGGATAAAGACAAAAAAGAAGAAATAGATGAATTATCAGACACATTGGAGTATACATTCATATGGGAGGGGTTTGGCTGTTTTTTCCAAATGTCTTGCCTCTGCTGCCATTTATATGCTTTGCCATCCTGAACTGCTCTCTTGTCCTGCAAAAATGTACTTTCCTTTTGTGCCAATATATCCTTATTAAATTTCTCCAAATGAGTCCTGAGTTTATTGTTCTGTTCAGAATATGAGAGGTGCATTTGGAATGGTGGAATGGTGTTAATGTTCTATACAACTCCTCCACCTTCTTGTCTACTTCAATTAAGCATTTTTTGTATTCATTGGTTAACAAATCCATCATAGTCTTAGAGCATTTTTTCATTTTTTTTTCCCAAGCTTCTTTGAAGTCAGAACTTATATCCTCAAAGATGGGGAAAATGTATTACCTGTAATCCGAAGGGGTTGATGTCCTCCTTTATATGGTCTTCAAAAGATCTAATGTGCCAGAAGAGGAATCATTTTTTCTGTAAACTTATGGTTAAGTTCATAAAGATGAAAGAAAGGTCAGACTCTTTGGACTCTTTCTGTCCAAAGTCTTGTTGAAGACTGGACATAAGGTCATCCCAGCTTTTGCCCTGATATTCTGCCAATATTAATGATACACCTAAGCCAGAAAATGGTAATGGCCTAAGAGGTAGGCCCTGGGCCTGTGGTATCTAGTACCAAAATTAAAAATAAATAAAGTAAAAAATTTTTTATTGAGTTAATGTTATATCATTACTGCATGTTATTGTTAACTGTTGTGGTTAGCTTTGCAGGAACGCCAATCAGGTGCAACACTGATATGAGCTCCTATGCTTCAGCATATACTTTTTCACTTTTTTTCTGGCAGAGATCTCTTCATCCACATCGATCGATGTGAATGGAGGAATCTGTTAGGTTCTTTCTTTCATTTAGACCACAGGCTGCACAAAAAAGGAAATTAGGCATAACATTAGGAGTGTGGCAGAAACACATCCTAAAATGCCAGAACAGTAGACATCACAAGGTATTTGCTGAGAGGCATGTTGGGTCCATGGAAGATTTTATTTTTTGCCACAATTTTTTTTTTTTACATAAAGTTGTCAATTTCATGAGATATTTCTCACACACGCAATGGGAATACATGTTATTATACCCCAAAACATATTCTGCTTCTTCTCCTGAGTATCTCCATACAACCAATTTGTTTGTGCTGGAACTTTAAATGAGACACAGCACATATGACCAATGAATAACTAGTTTCCAACATTGCTGTTTAATAACTGAATACTTATTGCATACAAAAAAAAGATAGAATTGTAACAAGCTGATTTGTAATGAATCCATAATAATGTATTTCATACATAATTAAATATAGTGTTGACTATTTACAATCCAACTGGCAATAGGTAATTAAAACATAAATTGCATCCATAAACACGATGCATTTCATAACTCTTTGTTCACTTTTTAGATGAACGTATAGCTTCTGTAAGGCAAAACATAAGGCATGTAACATACCTAATGGTATCTCGTAATACATAGGGTAATTCCAACCTCAAAAGCCACTAGAGGGGCTCTAATACTTACACATCAGCTGAGAATAGACATGACGATATTTCCAAATGGTGATTGCCAGGGGAGTCTTACATGGGAGCTGTGGAAGTATGACTCAGCAAGAACTCAAGGGGACAAACAGGAAGCATATTCAATGTAGGTGGACAATCCATGATGGCACCCATAGTAGATGCTATAAAAGAAGTTTAAATATGTATATAGTGATAAATGAGTAATCAAAATGGGTAATAAGCAACAAAAATAATGTGCAATGCTGGCTGCAATATACCAGTGAAGAGGGCAACCTTTTAGTGAGTGTGTGAAAGGTATAGAAAGCTGCACCTAGTGGTATAAGGAAGGGAAAGAACCTAATGCCACGTACACACGTTCGGAATTTCCATCGGGAAATGTTCGATGTGAGCTTGTTGTCAGAAAGTCCGACCGTGTGTATGCTCCATCGGACATTTGCTCGAGAGCAGATTCTCAAATTTTCCGACAAAAAACTTTGTTGTCAGAAATTCCTAGCGTGTGTACACAAGTCCAGGGCACAATATTCCACGCATGCTCTGAATCAATTATGAGATGGAAGTGCTCAGTCTTGTAAAACTAGCGTTCGTAATGGAGATAGCACATTCGTCACGCTGCCAATTTTTTAATGTTTCAATGCAGTGCATTCTCTTTTTTATAATGCTAGAAAGATGAAGTTGCTTTGCTGCTGATATTCACACAGAGTTCTGACAAACTGATTTCTTATTATTTCTTGTGATCTCCCGAATAATCTTTTTTCTTTTTCGCCAGATCTTCAGAATAATGTTTATTTGTTTTTTTTATAGTGATTTACTTTTATTTTTCTTCTAAAGATCTCTCCTTTTTTACAGTGATCTCCATAATATTTTTTGTCATTTTGTTTGTCAAGTTACCACAACACCATTATTATCTTGTATTTTTAACATCAAAAGAGGTTGGTTGGTGTTGGTGTCCCTTGTTAATTTGACATTGTATTTTTGAAATGTACCTGCCTACTCACAAACAAATTGTCCTTTTTTAACTAAAACACATAGCCAAGTATTTCTCCAAAAAAAAAATTTATTAGGGGTCCTAACAAAATAAAGAAGAAGGCAATGCTGGATAAACTGTTGAAATTGGTGAAGCCTTTGTACCCCACAGCAGACATCAATTATTTGACAGGCAAAATTGGTAGCCTGAGGATTCCATTTAATAGGGAACACAATCCGGTCCAGGACTCCGAGAGATCGGGAGCAGCAGATGACATATATGTCCCGAGGCTGTGGTCGTACAACAGCCTGCTTCTTTTGCCAGACCAGATCGTACCCAGGCAATCGCTCTCAAGATTTCCTTGCACGCTTCCTTCCAGACTGTGGCTGTAGTGTTGGAGGTGTTGCAAGAGGTGGAGGAGGAGTATGATCCAACTCACATACGTGACTTTTATTGGTGAGTTGGCCCCCTCACCCCCTTATTTAGAGCCTGAAATATGACCTCCTTTACAGATGAGGCGTTGGCCCTTCTCCATTACTTGTATTTTGCTGGCCGCCATACACACAAAGGCCTCCTGGACATTAGGGGTGTTTGTGAGTACCGCAGTAGCCTGCCGAATCAAAGCAGCTGCTGGCTCCTCCACGTTCCTCCCCTTCCTGGGCCTTTTTGTTGTAAGGCAGAGGGGAGGAACATGGGATTCGGTCAGGCTACTGGGCATGGCCACCTCCTGGCTGCCACTTTCCCCCGCCCCCTCCTGGCTGCCATGGCCTCCTCCTGGCTGAGACTTTCCTGTGTATGAAAATGGGACATAGTTTTAGGTTTTTGGTCATCAATCACACACAATTCAGAGCTCATAACTGTTGCAAATAGAATAGTAACAAATAGAATAGACTATCATTCTGACCCCAGCATTTTTGGCTATTATTTTTGGTTATATTTGTCTATTGATATTTAAACCACTTTGTTAAATCAGAAATTAGTGATCAATAATAGCATTTAGTTAACATCATTAAAATTTTAACAATAAATATGTTGAACAATGCTATACAGGCGGTCCCCTACTTACAAGCATCCGACTTACAAACGACTCCTACTTACAAATGAAGGGAGACAACAGAAAGTGAGAGGAAATCTACCTCCAGGAAGGAAAATTTTCTCCTATAAGAGTTATTATGGGGAAAAGGTACCTTCACTGATGCTTTATCACCAAGGCTTGTTTCCACAACAACCCAAAATTTTCAAAATCCAATTGTCATTGGGACAGTAAGTGAAGTGAAATCTTCTGAACAGGGACGCAGACAGCAAAACAAATGTTACAGGGGTGATAACCCTTCCCTATGCTATCTAAAAAGCTTAAACATAGTTTTTTTGGCTGGAGCTACACTTAAAAAAATTTACCTGTTCCGACTTACAAACAGATTCAACTTAAGAACAAAACTACAGTCCCTATCTTGTTTGTAACCCAGGGACCACCTGTACCTGGCTCTAGCTGGGCTCCTCCACATCTTCTTCCTGGGTGGAAGGCCCAGGTTGTACATCAGAAGCCTCATCTGAGGTGGAAGGAAGAGTGGAAGGAAGTGTAGATAGTGATGGCCTGGGTTCACTCTGGTCTGACAAAAAATGCAGTCTGTCGTAGTACCAGAGCCTGGGGACATAAACGTCATCTGCTGCTGCTCCTGATCTCATGGAATCCTGGACCTTTTTGGGCTTCCTAATATACATGCTCCTCAGGCCACCAATTTTGCACTTCAAATAGGTCATGTCTGCTGTGGGAATCACCGGATTCACCAATTCCAAAAGCTGATCCAGCGCTGCCTTCCTCTTTATTTTGTTGTTATAAAATTGGTGTTTCACTTGCCACAGACAGGGCAGCTCTCTGTACTTATCAATGAAGTTGGGGAGAAAGTCATGGTCATTAAATTTATCCATTTTATCTGCAAGACACAACACAAGACAAACCCTAATGTCAGGCTAAACTCTCCTAATCTTGTCCCAATATAGGCCTCAATCTATAAAAGCAGTATAAGCCACTAACCACTGATGCCCCAAGTTAAAATGGTACCTTTGTTTGCAAGATCGGCACTTATGCTACTCTGTCCTCCACTCACAGATCGTACGTATGAGGCACCCATGTTATGCTTTATCTACACTGCATCCCTGACCTTCTTTCTAGTGGGAGAGCACAAGAGACAACAGGTGCATGATAATATCAGCAACAAGGAGGACGACGAAAGCCCGGAGCCACAAACGTCCCGATCCAGGAGGAGATTCAAGGCCTCAAATATGTCCTTTGTAGAGATGGTGGAGATGGTGGACATCTTGAAGAGGGCCGACTATGATGGGAAGTATGGACCGTACAGCAACCCAAATGTGAGATAGGCCAAGATCATGACTAATGTTGTGAGAAGTCTGCAGAAGAATTTTGGGGTACGATGATCCAAGGAGCAATTGAGGAAATGCTGGTCAGACCTCAAAATGAGGGAGCAGGATCAGTACAAAAGGATCAAGAGAGTGCTGCAAAAAAGTAAGTATTTGTTGTGTGTTCCAATTATTATTACTTGCATGCTGCTCCATGTGCTTTTCTTTACTGTTGTACATATTAAAATGGCATGGGGACAGTAATCGTTCATAGTAAACATCCTTCGTTAGATTGTCCATAGTAAACATTGTTCGATCGATCATCCGTAGTAAACATTGTTCGTTCGACCACGAATACGATGTTTTTGGCAGATGCAGGTTAAATACATTTGTTCAGACCTATTTGTATGAAAAGAAGTTTAGTACATTGTGTCTAGATGTGTTTGTAACTAAAATGAAATGCAAACTTGATTCAGTGTAAGGAGAGGACACTCAGCAGCTGTTTACACATCTGGATGCAGGAGCACTAGTGTGGGACACCAGAACAACCTTTTTAGGAGAATGTTGCTTCCAGGTGCCTCAGCGCTCTGGCGCATGCGCATTCACAGGCCGGCAATCCGGCGCACGCACATATGCACTAGCACACGCCCTACGTGACCCTTGGGCTGGCCTATAAAAAGGACTCTGGCACACAGACCAATTGCTGGTTTGTCTTCAGCTTCCTGTGAAACTCTGTTTCCTGTTGTTTGATACCTGATTACCTGCTGTGACACTGATTGACCTCGACTCTTCTGCTTTTCTCCTGGACCTGACCCTTGGCTTGTTATACGGATTCCACTCCTCTCCAGTGTTTGACCCTCTACCTGTGACCCGGATCGCAAGAAGTTCAGAGCCTTCAAAAATGCCTGTTCTTTGTATTTGGCTTTGCAGCCCAGGACTTTCTCCTCTGAGGTGGTAAAGGTGGGCTTTGTTATTTCTCTCCTAACTGATGAATAGGGATGAGCTTCGCGTTCGAGTCAAACCCATGTTCTAATCGAACGTCGGCTGTTCGATCGTTCACCGAATTGTGAACGATATGGGCTGTTCGCGCCAAATTCGTGTGGCGCGTCACGGCCCATAATTCACTGCGGCATCGCAGTGCATTGCTGGCTGATAATTGGCCAAGCATGCACTATGACCCGCATGCTTGGCCAATCACAGCGCCGTCAGTAGGAAGAGCTGTAATTGGCCAAAGCCAGGGTGGCTTTGGCCAATTATGGCTCAGGGGGTTTAGAACACACCCCACACTATATAAGTATATAATATATAAGACTATCCTGAGTAATTATCCTCTTCCTCCTCAATGATCACGCTGATAGCTTGTAAGAACATTTTTGGTTCTGGGCGCAACCACCAGTGCCTAAGGCCCAATTTTTCAGCCCCTGTTTACCAGGGGCGTGTAATTACAATTTTTGATGCAATACTTTGCAGCAGGGCTCATTTATGCGTTCCAACTAGAGTATCTGTGAGGGGTTGCAGTGTTGTGGCACCAGCACCAGTGCCTAAGGCCCAATTTTTCAGCCCCTGATTAACAGGGGCGCGTAATTACAATTTTTGATGCAATACTTTGCAGCAGGGCTCATTCCTGCTTTCCAACTAGAGTATCTGTGAGGGGTTGCAGTGTTGTGGCACCAGCACTAGTGCCAAAGGCCCAATTTTTCAGCCCCTGTTTAACAGGGGCATGTAATTACAATTCTTGATCTAATATTTCACAGCAGGGCCCGTTTCTGCACCCACCAAGAGCGAGTGAGGACTTACAGTGTTGTGGCACTAGCACCACCACCACCAAAGGCCCAATTTTTCTGCTCCTGTTCAACAGGGGCATGTAATTACAATTCTTGATGTACTATTTCACAGCAGGGCCCTGTGAGGGCTTACAGTGTTGTGGCCACAACACCTAAGGCCCAAATTTCTGCTGAGTATATAGGGCAGGCCCCTACTTTCAAACATCCAACTTACAAACGAATCCTACTTGCAAACGGAAGGAGACAACAGGAAGTGAGAAGAAATCTACCCCTGGGAAGGGAAATTCTCTCCTGTAAGAGTTAATATGGGAAAAACTTTCTCCTTTCCACTGATGCTTTATCACCAATCCTTGTTTCACAAAAAAACCCAAATTTTCAAAAAACATTTGTCATTGGGACAAAAAGTGAAGAGGAGCACAGACAGCAAAACAAATGTCACAGGGGTGATAACCCTTCCCTTTGTTTTCCAAAAAGCTTAAAATAGATTTTTTGGCTGGAGCTAAACACGTTAAAAATGTACCAGTTCAGTACAAACAGATTCTACTTAACAACAAACCTACAGTCCCTGTCTTGTTTGCACCGCCTGTATACTGCTGTTCAGAGTATATAGGGACTGGTGG
The DNA here is from genome assembly GCF_042186555.1 of Aquarana catesbeiana. Classification (NCBI taxonomy): domain Eukaryota; kingdom Metazoa; phylum Chordata; class Amphibia; order Anura; family Ranidae; genus Aquarana; species Aquarana catesbeiana. The sequence goes on from NC_133328.1 coordinate 516,749,363, forward strand.
TCCCACGCCTTTCCTTTTTTAATTTAGGTGTGGGGTTCCCCTTAATATCCATACAAGACCCAAAGGGCCTGGTAAAGGACTGAGGGGTACCCATGCTGTTTGTCTCACTGATTTTCATCCATATTGCCAGGACCCGACATTACATTAAAGCTGCAAGCAGTTTTAAATGACTTTTTTTCCTTTAAAAATTACATTTTGTGCAGGGACTGTTCTAAGCACGGGAAACACATGCCACTTTACAGGCATACTATAGGCACCCCCAGGTACGATATTTAAAGGAATATTTCACTTTTTTTTTTACTTTAAGCATCATTAAAATCACTGCTCTCGAAAAAACGGCAGTTTTTAAAAGTTTTTTTGCATTGATACATGTCCCCAAACCCTTTTTAGGACAATACCATGCAAATTAGCCTTTAAAATGAGCACTTTTGATTTTGAACGTTCGAGACCCATAGACGTCAATGGGGTTCTAACGTTCGTGCAAATTTTTGGTCCATTCACAGGTTCTGGTGCCAACCAAACCGGGGGTTGTTCGGCTCATCCCTACTGATGAACCACAAGCCTGGGCCCACAGCCTGATGGAACAGAGGAGCCTAGTATTAAACACAATAGACTCTTTCTTTGAATGTATGGGACAACTCTACGATGACCCCCAACGCATGGCCACAGCCGAAGCTACTTTACATAATTTGTTCCAAGGACGCAGACCTGTAGAGGATTATACGGTTGAGTTTCGGAAATGGTCGGCTGACACCAGCTGGAATGAGCCTGCCCTTAAGTATCAGTTCCGCCAGGGGTTGTCTGAAGTCCTTAAAGACGAGTTGGCCAGGATGGAGACTCCTGCGACTTTGCAGGATTTGATCCAAACGGCCACCAAACTGGACAGGCACATGCGAGAGCGGCGCTCAGAACGCCTCCAGGTCCCTCGTCCCAGCTAGATGCTCCCTAAACCAACTCCCATCCATCCACCTTTTGCTGTTTCTCCAGCCTCCACCACCTCTGAGGTTGAGCCCATGCAATTGGGATTGGTTCAGGCTCCTCTCACCCCAGAAGAAAGACTACGCAGGCGTCAGGCCAACCTGTGCCTCTACTGTGGAGGGTCTGGCCATTTTCTCCGCACCTGCCCTGTGAGACCTAGTAAGTCCTACTCACCAGTTATCATGAACTATCAAGCCTCTGTTTTTTCACAGACTTATGTTACCCTCTTTGTTTCCCTACAGCTAACGGAAAAGGTAACCCGCCTGCCAGCCATAATTGACTCTGGAGCATGCAGCTGCTTCCTGGATGCTGCACTAGCTGCTAGCCTACATATCCCTGTGTTAACCAAGAAACAAAGCTTCCGGGTACACTTGGCCGATGGGTCTCTTCCCCGCTCCGGACTTATCACCCAGGAAAGAAGACCCATTCTTATCACCACAGACTCCGGTCATCAGGAGTTCCTGCGTTTTGACATCATCCCGTCACCTATGTTCCCCATCATATTGGAACTTCCCTGGCTACAGGCATTTGAACCCCAGATCAGTTGGAAAAAGAAGGAAGTCTACTTTTCTTCCAAATACTGCTTCCTGCATTGCTTCCTCTCAGTTCCAGCCTCTTAATCCACTGTTGTACCAGTACCCGGGCAGCCTTCAGCATGTACCTTTGGCTTATCTTGAATATAAGGATGTCTTCGACAAACAACAGGCTGACCATCTACCACCCCACCGGTCCTACAACTGCCCTATTGATCTTTTACCAAGCTCTGAAGTCCCGTTTGGTCGCATCTTCCCGCTATCCAAAACCGAATTAAAGGCTCTCAAAGCTTACATAGATGAAAACCTGGAAAAAGGGTTTATTCGTCATTCCTCATCACCAGCCAGAGCCGGCATCTTCTTTGTAGAAAAAAAAGACGGCTCTCTCAGACCCTGCATTGACTTCAGAGAATTAAATAAAATTACCATTAAAAACTGGTACCTGCTCCCTCTTATCCCAGAGTTGTTTCAACCCTTCCGATCTGCCAGAGTCTTCTCCAAGTTAGATCTTCGTGGGACCTATAATCTCATTCGGATCTGAGCTGGCGATGAGTGGAAGACTACCTTCAGGTCCAGGTTCGGGCATTACGAGTACCTGGTAATGCCGTTTGGGCTCTGCAATGCCCCGGCTACCTTCCAGCACCTGGTAAACGACATCTTTCGAGAATACCTTGATGACTTTCTAGTCGTTTACTTGGATGATATCCTCATTTTTTCTGCCACTATTGAACTACACCAAGTCCATGTTAAACCGGTCCTCACAATCCTTAGGAAACACAAATTGTATCTCAAGGCAGAAAAATGTGAGTTTGAAAAAACAATGGTTCAGTTCTTGGGATTTATTATCTCCATCAATGGGGTCGCAATGGACCCTCAAAAGGTCAAGTACAGCGTTTTATAGGGTTTTCAAAATTTCTATCGGAAATTTATCGCTGGCGTCTAAGCAATTGTAGCACCCATCACCCAGCTCACACGCCAACGTAGCTGGTTTCTGTGATCCTCGGAAGCTCAGGAAGCTTTTGCCAAATTAAAGGCCTTATTCTCTTCTGCACCAATCTTACGGCATCCCGATCCTTTCCTGCCATTTGTACTAGAAGTTGATACCTCTGAAAGGGCCACTGGAGCCATCCTCTCTTAAAGGCAAGGTTCCAAGGCCCTCCTGCACCCTGTAGCTTTTGCTTCCCGGAAGTTAAGCGTACCAGAGAAAAATTACGATGTTGGTAATAGAGAATTGTTGGCCATCAAGTTTGCTCTAGAAGAGTGGAGGTATCTGCTAGAGGGAGCATCCCACCCCGTCATGATTTTTACAGACCATAAAAATCTGGAGTACCTCAGGACAGCCAAACGTTTAAGACCCAGACAGGCCCGGTGGGCTCTCTTCTTCTCCAGATTTAATTTCCACATTGCATACAGACCCGGGTCAAAAAACGGTAAAGCAGACGCACTATCCCGGATGTTCCATAAAACCTCTTAAGAAGTTGAAACTAGCATCATTTTGTCTCCACAAAATGTTTCTATAATCACACAGACTGATCTATTAACCGCCATTAAAGCTGCATCCAGTCACTTTTCTTACCCTGAAATGCTCCCTTTGGAGAAATATGATGACCTTCTCTGGGCCCGGGGAAAAATCTTTGTCCCGCTGGAAGCAAGACCTCTAATCCTAAAAACATTTCATTACCATAAACTGGCAGGCTACTTTGAAACGCTAAAGACTGCTGAATTAGTGTCCCGTTCCTTTTGGTGGCCGGGCTGGAGACAAGAATGTAAGGACTATGTGGCTTCCTGTATTTCATGTCAGCGCAGTAAAGGGTCAAACATGATGTCTTGGGGTCTACTAAAACCACTACCCATGCCTGAACGCCCATGGGCAGACATCTCCATGGATTTCATAGTGGATCTACCGCCCTCAGGAGGGTTCAACCCCATCCTGGTTATCATTGACCGTCTATCTAAAATGGCACATTTCCTGCCCATGGTGGGTACTCCCTCTGCTTCAGCTACAGCTGATATTCTCTTCAAAGAAGTTGTTAAACTTCATGGCGTTCCTGTTAGTATCACCTCAGACAGAGGGGTCCAGTTTACATCCAAGTTTTGGAAGGAACTCTGTAAATCTTTGGAAGTAAAAATTTTCCTCTCCTCTGCATACCAACCACAGAGCAACGGCGAGATGGAGAGAACGAACCAAATCCTGGAGCAGTATCTCCGATGCTTTTGTTCCGATGCCCAAGATGACTGGTCCACTCTCCTACCATACGCCGAATTTGCGTACAATAATTCCGTTCATTCTGTCACTAATCAGACACCTTTCTGGTCAAATTTTGGCTTTCATCCTTCATTTCTCCCGAATGCTCTTTCGGAGATATCTGTTCCTGCGGTACAAGACCGTGTAGTCTCCATCCAGCTGAACTTTCGGAGAATTTAGGAAGCTATGCAAAAGGCCCAAGATGACTACAGCAAGTATTACAATAAAGGAAGGAAGGAGAATCCAGTCTTCAAGGTGGGTGAAGAAGTATGGCTGTCAGCCGTTAATCTTAGATTGCCAGTTTCAGCATGGAAATTAGGACCAAAATTCATAGGGCCCTTCAAAATCAAAAGGATGATCAATCCTGTGGCTTTTGAATTAGCCTTACCTAATTCGTACAAAATACAACCAGTATTTCATGCATCTCTTCTGAAACCTGTTATTCCTAGTCCTTTCCCTGGCAGAGAACAACCACCTCCTCCACCAGTCCTAGTTAACGGAGAAGACGAATTTGAGGTAGAAAGTATACTGAGTTGCAGAAAGAGGGGAAGACAGCTCCAGTATTTAATTAAATGGAAGGGGTATCCCCCTGAGAACAATTCCTGGGAACCTTCTAAAAATTTGCATGCCTCACGTTTGGTCCAGACCTTTCATCAGAAACTTCCTGAATTAATGTGCAGTTTGGGTGTCCAGAGGCCACCCCTAGGGGGGGCACTGTCAGGAGAATGTTGCTTCCAGGTGCTTCAGCCGTGTCCCTGCACGCATGCGCAGCGGAACTGCGCTCCGGCGCATGCGCATTCGCAGGCCGGCGATCCGGCGCACGCCCTACGTGACCCTTGGGCTGGCCTATAAAAAGGACTCTGGCGCACAGACCAATTGCTGGTTTGTCTTCAGCTTCCTGTGAATCTCTGTTTCCTGTTGTGTGATACCTGATTACCTGCTGTGACCCGGATTGACCTTGACTCTTCTGCTTTTCTCCTGGACCTGACCCTTGGCTTGTTATATGGATTCCACTCCTCTGCAGTGTTTGACCCTCTGCCTGTGACCTGGATCTGCCTACTGTCTCCTTGCCCTTGAACCTCTGCTTGTACCCTGGAATTTCCTTGTGTCCTCCTGACACACTACCTCAGCTTGTTTGAAAATACTGATCCTGTGTGTGTTTGACCCTCAGCCTGGTTCTGGACTCTTGTGTACCTGCTCCGGCAAATCATCCATCTGCCAGTCTCTGCACAGCTACTCATCCCTGCAAAGACTACACGCAAGTGACCCCCTGCTTCCTGGGTAGCCTGTGCCTCTTTGTGCATCCACTCCCTGTCTCACCTCCAGGGGGCGGACTGCGCTTAGTCGCAAGGGTGAACCGCTCTCGGCATTTCAGCCTCGGTAAGTACTTTCCTGATACCCACGCAGGTGCTCCAGTGGATACTAGGTGTCTCTCCATCTGTGAAAACTTTAATAACAAAAAAGGTAAGTATTCCAGCAGCTTTAGAAAGGGAAAAAAAACATGTTTTCAGCTTGGAACTCTGCCAAATCAGACAATTGTACGACACTTCCAAACAATGTTTCATTTTCCTATTTCTTTCCATCTAATATCTGTGTGCCAAGTTTACCTTATTTTTTATTCACATATGGAAGAAAAGACTCCGGACATCTGAGGACACCAAGAACACCACACCTCCTAAAGAAGGGGAAATCCCCACACACCCGGAAGAAGATGTGGAGGGAGAGGTTCAAGAATTGGGCGAAATAGTGACCACAACAGGTCAGTGTCTGAGACCACAGCTTCAGGTAATAGATGTACACCTGCATATTTATAATACATGGTGTGTTTTTTATTTTTAGGGGATGTGGATGTTGTGGAAGAAGAAACTAATTTCACCAGTGCATGTGCACAGATCCTCATCGGGGAGATCATGGTGTGCAATCGGGAATTAGAGGAGATAAAGGAAAACATCAATGATGTTGAAAAAAGACTAAACAACATCATTGATGTTAGAAAAATAATTTTCCCCATGGGGCTTTAAAACAGCAATGCACATAATGAAAGGAAGTTCTTAATAGATGTATAAAAAGTTTTATCCAATATCATGGTTTGAAGTACAGTATAGAGAATCATCTGGTACAGTAACACACATCTTATTCCCCAGTGCAGTAACAAACACATATTAATACACATAATTAGGTTACATAATGTTACATAAATAGCAAGCCCCGACGCGTTTCGACCTGTATATGGTCTCTTCAGGGGGACAGTTGGATCTAAAAAAGAATTACATAAATTAAATTCAAATAGATAAATATATATATTATTGTGCATCACTTGGATTAAACCAAGATAATGAGTCTTTGCCGCTAAATGGTGGAATGGGTGTTCTCTAGTCCAGAATATGTGCTGAGGGCCAATGGAAACACCGGAGGGCTCGGGGGGCCACCCTCACTCTCCCAGGAGAGCCAGCTTATCGATTACATTTATGGAATGGAATTAACATTTCAATATATTTACATAGTAAAAATCCCATCCAATGCCAGTCTCCACATAGACAAATTGGAAACACTCAGTACATTACCAAGTTAATTATCAAACTTCCTCTAACTAATACATGGCTATTCTTGGGTTTCTGTTGCAGGTGTGGGCTCCTCCCCCTCATCTCCCCTCCCGGGGGGCGCGCTAAGTGTGGCTCCTTGTAAGCCCCCTGAGGCTGGCTCTCCTGGGAGAGTGAGGGTGGCCCCCCGAGCCCTCCGGTGTTTCCATTGGCCCTCAGCACATATTCTGGACTAGAGAACACCCATTCCACCATTTAGCGGTAAAGACTCATTATCTTGGTTTAATCCAAGTGATGCACAATAATATATATATTTATCTATTTGAATTTAATTTATGTAATTCTTTTTTAGATCCAACTGTCCCCCTGAAGAGACCATATACAGGTCGAAACGCGTCGGGGCTTGCTATTTATGTAACATTATGTAACCTAATTATGTGTATTAATATGTGTTTGTTACTGCACTGGGGAATAAGATGTGTGTTACTGTACCAGATGATTCTCTATACTGTACTTCAAACCATGATATTGGATAAAACTTTTTATACATCTATTAAGAACTTCCTTTCATTATGTGCATTGCTGTTTTAAAGCCCCATGGGGAAAATTATTTTTCTTTAATCCAATTTCCGGGGTGCGCAGCCTTTCTTATCTCTTTTATGTGTGTCTTCCTTTTTTCATACAACATCATTGATGTTTTAGGCAGAATATGAAACACCCAAAAATTTTTACATTTTGTCGTTATATTTTTAATTGAAAAAAGTTTTAAAGTAATTTGAAAGCCAAATTTTGAATATGCACACAGTGTGTCAACATGTGCTATCTGCCATCATGGGATATCAATGTATGCGTTTTGTGGGTGCAACCCCTTCCTCACAACTAAAGTAGATGAGAGGAAGGGGTTGCACCCCCGAAACACGTCCATTGATCCCCCATGATGGGAGCTAGCACATGTTGACATTAGGCATGGGATCAGGAGGGAAATCCACATTTTCACTCCCAATTTGTGTGCATGTTCACAATTTGGCTTTTACAGGGGTGACATCACCCCATCTTATCAAGGCAAGATCAACACAGTTATGACATACTAATGTCACATATTGCCTTCAATTTATCCAAGTTGAACTTTGTAAGTTCCTGAGTTGTGTATGTTATGGTTTTAAAAAAGCCTGTTTAACCCAAAAAAGGATATTTCTACTGTCAAACATAAAAATGTTATACACCAAAGATGTTGGTTTGTTAAAAAACCCTTTTCTAATGCACATGGGAATGTGCTTTGAGTAAAATGTTTTATACTCAACAATGTGTGGCTTCTTCTTTCAATGTTTAATACCAGTTTTTGTACTAAGTTGCTGTAGTTTACAGTGACAATGGGGGTATTTACTAAAGGCAAATAGAGTGGATTTGCCTTTAGTAAATAACCCCCACAGTGCTCTAAAATTTGCCCCAATCACGCCACTTTAGGGACTCAAACCATTTAATTCATTTAGCTGAAAAGGATGATTATTTTTATCATTAATACATTACATACATTAACAACAAAAAACAATGTGTGTGTGTAGCAGACCCACAACATAATAGTTAGCCGAAGAAGAGATTGTCACCTAATGTATCAAATAAATTACGTTTGCACTAGTGAAGAAAATGGCCAATAAAATCAAAAAAATCAAAAAAAATCAGACAATGTGATTGTCTGGATTTGTTTCCACATTTTGTCTCTCATAATTGAGGTATACCTATGATGACAATTACAGGCCTCTCTCATCTTTTTAAGTGGGAGAACTTGCACAATTGGTGGCTGACTAAATACTTTTTTGCCCCACTGCAGTTTTATGGTTTACAAGAGAAAAGATAGCCACGTAGAGCCGACAAACTGCCCTGACTACATAGGAAGCCCTGGCAAGATTGTGTGGGACTTGGTGTGACCCTTATTCGGAAAGGGGTACCACTTATATGTGGACAATTATTACATGAGCGTGCCATTTTTTAGTCACTTGTATGATCAGCAGATTGGAGCATGTGGCAACCTAATCGCCGGGGCTTTCCCCAGTGGTTTGTAGATTCCCGTCTTAGGCTGGGGGAGAGAGCCTGCTTGCAGTGTAAAAATTTGCTCGCTATGAAGTGGAGGGATAATAAGAATGTTTTCATTCTTACCTCCCTTCATGCAGACACGATGGTCCAAATTACTACGGCGACTGGTGTTGTGGAGAAACCCCTCTGTGTCCACGAATATAACCAAAATATGGGAGAGGTGGACCTCAATGACCAGTTGTTGAAATTCCGACTGTGTGTGGGCGCCATCGGACATTTTCCATCAGATTTTCCGACACACAAAGTTGGACAGCAGGAGATAAAATTTTCCGACAACAAAATCCGATCGCGTCAATTCCGACCGTGTGTGGCCTGTTCCGACGCACAAAGTGCCACGCATGCTCAGAAGAAATTCCGACACGGGACAGCTCGTTCTGGTAAACTTAGCGTTCGCAATGGATACAGCACTTTCGTCACGCTGCAATGTAAAAAATGGTTTAATACAGCGCACTCTCTTCTTTATAATGTGACAAGAATTAAGTAGTTTTGCTGCTCATATTCACACACACTTCTCACAAACTTTTATTTGTGTTTTTTTAGTGGGATTCCCTCAATATATTGTTATTAGTTGTCACATCTGACAGTTTTATATTTTTTATGTTTTTTTTATTTTGTTTTTAAGCCTTTTTTTTTCTTTAATGTTTGGATTTTTTCCAAGGCTGATCTTTGTTCAATGTTATTTTTATTTTTACTCCAGAATATTTTTGTGTGTGTTTTGTGTGGCAAGTTGCCCCAACACCATTGATATCTTTTATTATTTAATCTCAAGGAGATTGTTTGTTGTTGGTGTCCCTTGTTCATTTCACATTGTATATTAGAAATGTACCTGAATCCTCACAAACAAACCGTCATTTTTGAAGTAAAACACATAGGAGAGTATAATTCAAAACAAAAATCCTTTATTAAGGGATCAGAACCAAACAAAGAGGAAGGCAACACTGGATCAACAGGAGAAATTAGCGAAGCCTGGGACCCCCACGGCAGACATCAATTCTTAAACATCAAAACTGGTGGCCTGAGGAGTCCATATGTAAGGGAGGGCAGTCTGGTCCAGAATTCACAGAGACTTGGATAGCAGCAGATGACATGTGTGTCCCCAGGCTGTGGTACCACAAGAGGCTGCATTTTTTGGCCAACCAGACTGGATCCAGGGTCCTCACTGTCTGGTCTTCCTTTCACACTTCCTTCCGGGCTGTGGTTGTGCAGTTGGAGATGTGGCAGGAGGAGGAGTAGGACCTGGAGGAGGAGGAGGACTGGGGGGACCTGGAGGAGGACTGGGAGGACCTGGAGGAGGACTGGGAGGACCTGGAGGAGAGGGAGGAGGAGGAGGACCATCCCAAAGCTGTGTGTGAGGTGTAATTTGGCCCCTCATACCTTTCTCCAGAGCCTCTGATATGAGGGCCTCACACATGGCTTTTTGGCCCTCCTCCATCCTCTGCATTTTATATGCTATGAAGGCAGCAATATTCTCCTGCCTGGTGTGGGGTGCTCCCAGGACCTCTGTAGCCCTCCAAAAGAATCTGATAGCCGCCTCCTCTAGGGCACTCGTCCTACTGCCACTTTCTCTTTTCAGGGGGGGTGGAGGGACCTGCAGATCAGCCAGCCGGCTCGGCCCGGCCACCTCCTGGCTGAGACTTCCCTGTGTATGAAAAAGGGACATAGTTGTAATGTTTTGCATCATCAATCACAATCCTAAATTAGTACTCCAAACTAACATCTAGTTAACATCATTGATTGGACAAGCAGAAATATTTAGAGGAATGCTATACCTGGCTCAATCTGGGCTCCTCCACATGTTGCCTGGAAGGCCCAGGTTGGGCGTCAGAAGCCTCAGCCAGGGGGGAAGGAAGTGTGGAAGGAAGACTGGAGAGGGATGGCCTGGGTTCAGTCTGGCCTGCCAGAAAGTGCAGCCTGTCGTAGTACAACATCCTGGGGACATAGATGTCATCTGCTGCTCCGGATCTCTGTGAATCCAGGACTTTCTTGCACTCCCTTAGATATGTGCTCCTCAGGCCACCAATGAAAATCTTTAAATAAGTGATGTCTGCAGTGGGGATCACCTGCTTCACAATTTCACACAATTGCTCCAGTGCTGCCTTCTTCTTTGCTTGGTTCTTGAAATGGGGGTGGGTAATCTCCCACAGACAGGGCAGCTCACTTAGCATATCAATGAATAGTGACATGAAGTCAGTATCTCTCATTAAGATATCCATGTTCACTGCAAGACACAACACAAGACAAAGCCTAATGTCAGACAAAACTCTCCTAATCTTGTTACAATATAGGCCTCAATCTAGAAGCAGTATAGGCACAAGTTTGTCTCTTACCTTCGTTCTTACGATCGGTGCGTCCAATGCTCCTTCCTCCGCTCACAGATCGTACGTAATACGCACACGTGTTACGCTTTATACACACTGCACATGCGTGTAACTCCGCCCGCCCCTGACGTTCTTTCTAGTGTATTCCCCGCCCCTTTTCGTTCGGCGCAGTGGGTGAAGAGCATGATGGCAGAGTTACAGCAGGTGCGGGCTAATTATAGCAACTAGGAGGAGGAGGAGGAAAGGCCGGATCCAGGCACGTCCCGATCCAGAAGGAGACGTTTTAAGGCCACAAATATGTCGTTTGGGGAGATGTTGGAGATGGTACACATCATGAGGAAGTCCGACTATGACGAAAAATATGGGCCTTACCCCAACCCCAACATCCGAAAGGCAAAAATCAATGGTAAAGTGGTCAGGAGTCTAGAGCGGAATTTCGGGGTACGAAGGTCTAAAGATCAGCTCAGGAAGCGGTGGTCGGACCTGAAGTTAAGAGAGCCAGAGCAGTACCGAAAGATCCGGAGAGTGCTGCAAAAAAGTAAGTAGTTGTGCTGTGTTCCTATTCTTTCTGTCTTTATTACGTTTGTTCTGCTCCATATGCTTTTATTAATTGTAACGTTTAAAAGGGCAACTTTAATGTTCATGGGCCCATTATTCGTTCGTATCAAACATTTTTATTTCGGCCTCTAGAACACCATTGTTTAGGCCATATGCATTTTCACACATTTTTTGGGGCCTACTTGGATGACAAAGATTTGTTTGTGTAGATGGGTTTGTTACTAGAATGAAATGACAACTAGATTGTGTGTAAGGAGAGGACACTGAGCAGCTGTTTTCACATCTGGACACTGGAGCACTAGTGTGGGACCCCAGAACACCATTTTTATTAGGGGGGCCACACAGGTGCTCCAGTGTATACTATAGGGGGGGGCTACATCTGTGAAGCTTGTACCAAACAGGTAAAGTATTGCAGCTTGACAAAGGGCAATAAAAAAAATATACATCTTGGAACTCTGCTAAAATAGACAATTGTACCCCACTTCCAAGCAATGTTTCCTATTTCTAGTTCTGCCATCAAATATCTGTGTGCTAATTATACCATTTTTGTTTTACATAGGGGAGAAAAGACTCGGAGGACACCCCTCATCCGAGGAGACCACAGACCCCCCACCTATGGAAGAAGGTGAAATACCCCCAAACGAAGAAGAAGAGCAGGAGGAAGAAGAAGACGTGGTGGAGATTGGCACCACAACAGGTGAGTGTCTGCGACCACAGGCTCAGGTAAAAGAGATGGATGGTGGCAGATTTTTGAGACCTTTTTTTTTGTTCTTTATCTCTTTTTAGGTGATCGTGATGTGAGGGATCCTGAACGCTTTACTTCAGAAAGTGCCCAGATACTTATCGGGGAGATCATGGTGTGTAATCTCCAATTGCAAAACATCCAGAACCAAATCAGTGATGTTATTAAAAAAAATAATAACATCATTGATGTTTTGGGGCGAATTTAAACCCCACAAAATCACCTGTTTTATTAATGTGGTCCAATCTTCCAAAAATTTTTAAAATGTTTAGAAAAGCCAAATTTGGAGGATGCACACAGTGTGCCAACATGTGCTATCTGCCATCACGGGAGATCAATGGACGCGTTTTGGGGGTGCAACACCTTCCTCAATTATAAAGTCGCATTGAGGAAGGGCTTTCTCCCCCAAAACACGTCCCTTGATCCCCCCTGATGGCAGATAGCACATGTTGCCATTCGTAAATTGGTGTGCATCTTCCAAATTTGGCTTTTCCAGGGGTGATTTCCCCCCATCTGAACGCTAGATCAAACCCAGTTCCTAAATACTGATGTCTGATCTAGCCTTCAGGTTTTACCTAATGTGAACTTTGTAAGTTCAAGTTTTTTGGCTTTCTTGTTGGTTTTACACAGGCCTGTTTTATCTGAAATGGATATTTTGATTTTTCATAATGCTACTGCAAACATTGTTATACAACAAACATGTTGGTTTGTTTTAAAAACCTTTGGTAAATGCGCATGTGATTGTGCAGGTATAAAAAAGTGCCTTACTCAAGAATGTGTGGATTATTGTCTCAACACTACAACACTTTTGGGGTGATGTAATTGTTGTTTTATGCACAAATGGGGGTTATTTCCTAAGGGCAAATCCTCTTTGCACTACAAGTGCAGGTTCAGTGCAGTTGCAAGTGCACTTGTAGTGAAATGTGTTTTTGCATTTAGGAAGTACCAGCCAACACTGTTTTTTATAAGGTTACCCAATCACGACATTTTCTGCACTCAACACATTTCTGTCAGGGTCAGCTAAAACAAACACAAGCAGTAAATGTCCACCAAGAATTTCTTTTGGTTGTTTTTTATTTGAAAAAGGTGTCACAGATTGTCTGGCATATTGATAGCCCCCCTACCCGCAAAGAACTCCAGGTATCGTAACAGGACATCACGGGCATTCAGGGAGGGCAAGCCAGGACGGCCGCTTTCAAGTGCCGTCATTGTTGATGTATTTGGGATTCCGGCCTCAGGCCCAACTGAGCCAGCATAGTTGGCTGAATGTTTTTGTAGAAAATTATGGAGAACACAGCAGGCAAGTATTATATGGTTCAGTTTATACTCCGCCATATGGATGGGTGTCATAAATAATCGGAACCGGCTGGCCAGGATTCCAAATGTGTTCTCCACCACTCTTCGGGCTCTGGCCAGCCGGTAATTAAAAACCCTCTGTTCCGGGGTGAGGGTCCTCATCGGGAATGGCCGCATCAGGTGGTCCCCCAGCGCAAATGCTTCATCAGCAACGAACACAAATGGGAGGCCTTCAACATTGTCCTCTGGAGGTGGCAAATCCAAGCTGCCATTCTGGAGACGCCTGTAGAACTCCGTCTGGGCGATGACTCCACCATCGGACATCCGGCCATTCTTCCCCACGTCCACATACAAGAAGTCGTAATTAGCCGACACCACCGCCAACATCACTATACTATTAAACCCCTTGTAATTATAATAGTACGACCCCGAGTTGGGTGGTGGGACGATGTGGACGTGTTTCCCATCAATTGCCCCTCCGCAGTTAGGAAAGTCCCACCGCTGGGCAAAGTGGGAGGCCACAGTCTGCCATTCCTGTGGCGTGGAAGGAAACTGTTGAGGAAAAAACAATAAACATTACTATTTTTTCACAGAAACCTGGCAAGCAGATTAGACACAAACATTATGGGTCAACCTCCAGATAGCATTTATTAAGGGGAATTTAACAACAACAAAGTATAAGGTACACCTATCATATTCCCCCTCCCCCCCTCATGGGCCATTTCTAACATTATAGGGGGGGGGGACTCTTGGACAGGTAACCCTCTTCACTTCATTGAGAGATGAATGCATAAATACAGGGTATTACTTGGAACAGCCCCTCCTTAGTTACACTATTGGCAGACCACTGGACAGGTAAGAAGTGTCATAATACAAAGATATAAATACACACTGTACACATTTGAGGACATTTGGACATTCTGCTATGACCTATCAAGATCATAATAGGATACAAGAACTTTAAACAGTACCATTGGAAAGTATACAGGCAGGCCCTTGCACTACATGCTTTGGGGAATTAATCCATAAATCTGAGCACTAAAGAGGTGGGTATAGTGTGTATGGGTTTGGCAAAGTCAGCAGATAGATGATTGAAGATAGAGAATTGGGATCAGCTGACTTAGCAGTTGGGGGAGGGAGGGTTACAACAAATTTGGGGACACCACAAAAAAAAGCCTCTGCCACTCTGCCTGAATTTAAATCAAAAATAACATTTCAAAACATTTTAGGGGGTGTTTGGGGTAAAGCACTACTATGGAGCTGCTAAAATACATTGTTAAGTGACTACATGAGGTGAATATAGGGCAGGAGACACCATGCTGGGGAGGTTATTGAAGGGCAAATATGTATGAAGGACCTAAAATAATAATTACATAAAAATCCAGCATGCATGAGAACAAAGGGGACATTCACAGCATATTACAATCATGGTAATTATGGAATGAGGGAAGAAATACAATATATTATCAAACATTCAATACAATAAAATGTGATATAAAAGGATAAAAATCTTACCTTCATATACTCCTTCTGCAGGACCTGTATGATGGCAGAACAGGTCTCTGGGATAATGATCCCCAGAGCCTGGGGGGAGATGCCTGTCGAGAACTTCAAGTCCTGCAGACTTCTCCCTGTGGCCAAATACCGCAAGGTAGCGACCAGCCTCTGCTCCGGAGTGATGGCTTGCCTCATGCAGGTATCCTGCCTGCTGATATAGGGGGTCAGCGAAGCCAACAAACGGTGAAATACGGGGTCCGTCATCCGGAGAAAGTTCCTGAAATCATCAGGATTATTCTCACGGATCTCACGGAGCAAAGGCATATGACAGAACTGGTCACGCTGAAGCAACCAATTCTTGGTCCATGAACTCCTCCCCACCCTGTTCATGGACTGGACTTGTGTCAAGGTCAGGACCCCAACACCAAGCCCCCGCACAGCACGAACTCTACGAGGAGTACGCATACGAAACATGGCTACAAAACGGTCGGCTGCTCAGAACGAAGTAACAGAACGCACTGAAGAACAGCAAGGCCTGTGAAGAGCGACCTGAAAAACAGCAACGACCGGACAAGATCGCACAGAAAACTCCAATACGAACTGACTGCACGCACTGAAGAGCAGATACAAACCCACAAGCACAAACTGAACGTCAGAAAACGATCTGAAAGCCACGAGTCTGAAAAAGCGCGAATCGTCTCTCACCAAACTTTTACTAACACGAGATTAGCAAAAGGAGCCCAAAGGGTGCCGCTCTTGGTTCTGAACTGGCCTTTTCTAGTCTCGTCGTACGTGCTTGACGTCACCGCGTTCTTGGCGATCGGAAATTCCGACAACTTTGTGCGACCGTGTGTAGGCAAAACAAGTTTGAGCCAACATCCGTCGGAAAAAATCCGAGGATTTTGTTGTCGGAATGTCCGAACAAAGTCCGACCGTGTGTACGGGGCATTATACTGTAATGTTACATTTGTTTATTGTTAACCATCATTTGCTTAGCAGGTACGCCATTCAGTTGCAGCGCAGATTTATTTATCTTGACAGCAACAGCGTTTGCTCCCACGATACATAAAGCCGCGACTCCAGCTCTGTAGGAGGTGATTTCACCACCACAGGTAAAAAAAAGAGCATATATGCCGAAGCATGGGGGCAGCAGAGGCGGAGGAACGATTTGCTCCTACCTTTTGGGGTGGATGCCCCCATGCTTCAGCATATATAAACGGTGCATGTATGCCCATCATTAGAAGTGGGTGGATGAAGGGAGGTATTCTAATGGCGAGCATACCCACGATCAATTTCTTTTTTTCGCTCAGCTCACAGGCTGCATGAAAAAAAAGTTTACAATATATGCCCAACAAGGACCAGCAACGTACTGGTATGTTGCTGGACTTTGAGTGGTTATACCAGAATGATGCCTGCAGGTTTAGGTATCATCTTGGTATCATTCTTTTCAGCCAGTGGTCGGCTTTCATATAAAAGCAATCCTAGTGGCTAATTAGCTTCTAGACTGCTTTTACAAGCAGTGGGAAGGGAATGCCCCCCCCACCTTCTTCCATGTTTTTCGCTGGCTCTCCTGTCCCAACAGGGAACCTGAGAATGCACCCGATGATTCGACCAGCTGACCATAGAGCTAATCAGAGACCAGAATGGATCCAAACATCTCTATGGCCTAAGAAACCGGAAGCTACGAGCATTTTATGACTTAGATTTCGCCGGATGTAAACAGTGCCATTGGGAAATTGGGAAAGCATTTTATCACACCGATCTTGGTGTGGTCAGATGCTTTGAAGGCAGAGGAGAGATCTAGGGTCTAATAGACCCCAATTTTTTCAAAAAAGAGTACCACCTGTCACCACCTATTGCAGTCATAGGGGATATTTACATTCCCTGAGATAACAATAAAAATGATAAAAAAAAAATATAAGGAACAGTTTCAAAATAAGATAAAAAAGCAAAAAAAAAAAAAAAGCACTCCTGTCCCCCCCTGCTCTCGCGCAAAGGTGAACGCAAGCGTCGGTCTGGCGTCAAATGTACAGCAATTGCACCATGCATGTGAAGTATCACCGTGA
This sequence comes from Aquarana catesbeiana, assembly GCF_042186555.1. Classification (NCBI taxonomy): domain Eukaryota; kingdom Metazoa; phylum Chordata; class Amphibia; order Anura; family Ranidae; genus Aquarana; species Aquarana catesbeiana. The sequence goes on from NC_133328.1 coordinate 516,766,227, forward strand.
AGGTCAGATAGAGGGCAGTAATTTTAGCAGTAGACCTCCTCTATAAATCTAAAGTGGTAACCTTTAAAGGCTTTTAAAAATGTATTTAGTTTGTCGCCACTGCACGTTTGTGCGCAATTTTAAAGCATGTCGTGTTTGGTATCCATATACTGGGCCTAAGATCATCTTTTTTATTTCATGAAACATTTGGGCAATATAGTGTGTTTTAGTGCATTAAAATTTAAAAAAGTGTTTTTTCCCCAAAAAAGCATTTGAAAAATTGCTGCGCAAATACTGTCTGAAAAAAAAAAAGAAACACCCATCATTTTAATCTGTAGGGCATTTGCTTTAAAAAAATATATATAATCTTTGGGGGTTCAAAGTTATTTTTTTGCAAAAAAAAAAAAAATTTTATGTAAACAAAAAGTGTCAGAAAGGGATTTGTCTTCAAGTGGTTAGAAGAGTGGGTGATTTGTGACATAAGCTTCTAAATGTTGTGCATAAAATGCCAGGACAGTTCAAAACACCCCCAAATGACCCCATTTTGGAAAATAAACACCCCAAGCTATTTGCTGAGAGGCATGTTGAGTCCATGGAATATTTTATATTGTGACACAAGTTGCGGAAAAAAAGACAATTTTTTTTTTCTTTTTTTTTGCACAGAGTTGTCACTAAATGATATATTGCTCAAACATGCCATGGGAATATGTGAAATTACACCCCAAAATACATTCTGTTGCTTCTCCTGAGTACAGGGATACCACATGTGTGAGAATTTTTGGGAGCCTAGCCACGTACGGGACCCCGAAAACCAAGCACCGCCTTCAGGCTCTCTAAGGGTGTAAATTTTTGATTTCACTCTTCACTGCCTATCACAGTTTCGGAGGCCATGGAATGCTCAGGTGGCACAAACCCCCCCCAAATGACCCCATTTTGGAAGGTAGACACCCCAAGCTATTTGCTGAGAGGTATAGTGAGTATTTTGCAGACCTCACTTTTTGTCACAAAGTTTTGAAAATTGAAAAAAAGAAAAAAAATACATTTTTCTTGTCTTTCTTCATTTTCAAAAACAAATGAGAGCTGCAAAATACTCACCATGCCTCTCAGCAAATAGTTTGGGGTGTCTACTTTCCAAAATGGGGTCATTTGGGGGGTTGTGCTATCTTGGCATTTTATGGCCTTCGAAACTGTGATAGGTAGTGAGGAGTGAAATCAAAAATTTACGCCCTTCGAAATCCTGAAGGCGGTAATTGGTTTTCGTGGCCCTGTATGCAGCTAGGCTCCCAAAAAGTCCCACACATGTGGTATCCCCGTACTTAGGAGAAGCAGCAGAATGTATTTTGGGGTGTAATTCCACATATGCCCATGGCATGAGGAAGGGAAGAAGACGCCGCAGAGGAAGATGTCGGACAAGAACACCGGAGCAAGAAGCAGAGGATCGGAGGAAGAAGAAGAAGAAGAAGATGGAGGAAGAAACCGAAGGGGGACCCCCACGTCATTTTAAAAAAATGTTGGTTTGTGGTTCCCCTGTGGGGAAATCCTATGCTGTTTTTATCAATGAACTTTTATGTGTATTGTCGGACCGGCAATTCATTAATAGCCGCGAGTACTTTTAAATGACTTTTTTCCTTTGAAAATGTAATTTTGTTGTCAGACTGTTTTAAACACGGGAAACATGCGCCCCTTTACAGGCATACTATAGACACCCCCCCAGGTACGAAATTTAAAGGAATATTACACTTTTATTGTTTCATTATTAAGCATTATTAAAATCACTGCTCCCGAAAAAACGGCTATTTTTAAAACTTTTTTTGCATTGATCCATGTCCCCTGGGGCAGGACCCAGGTCCCCAAGCACTTTTTATGACAATAACTTGCATATAAGCCTTTAAAATTAGCACTTTTGATTATTCATGTTCGAGTCCCATAGACTTTAATGGTGTTCGCGTGTTCGAACAAATTTTTTGCCTGTTTGCATGTTCTGGTATGAACCGAAGCGGGGGTGTTCGGCTCATCCCTAGTGAGGAGTAAAATCAAAAATGTATGCCCCTGGGGGGCATAACCAGATGTCGGTGTGAGCGGTGGTGTGTGAGCTCTCTCCCTGCTCCAGCCACTCTGTGGCCATCCATAATAGCCTAAACTAGCTCTGAGCATCTTGGAGTACCTCCTTGCCTGTCCTGTGTGCTCCCTGGCGGGGATGCGGTGTGGAGCCGTTACGATCAAACAATGAGGAGAGTGAGGGAGGTCAGCTTCAGTTGCAGTCTTCAGCGTGGCGAAGTGGAGCCCGAGCCGCTTGCGAGAGGTAGCGAGGAAATCAGCATCGGTTCAAACACGCTGAGCGGTGTATGCCAGTACTGTGAGGGGGGAGGCACCAGACAGGAGTGATCCAGCATGGGCTAGCTGTCTGACCAGTCTTTGGAGGCAACAAGGAGGTAATAAAAGTGGAACCTTGAAAAATAAAAATTGTTTTACTTTGCTGCAAACGAATTATAAGGGTGTCAGAGGAGTGCATAGGCTCTAAAGCCAGTCATATTTCAGCTTGCTAAAGTACTTTCTGCCATCTATGTATACACCGATCTTGCATTGCTATACAGCCAGGCCATGACAAGGAAAAAAGGGGAGGAACAGCAACAGCAGCCCCAGGAGAATCTAACTTCTCAGACCACTCGTTCATCAAAGGAGAAGGGGAATCAGGCAGCACTAGCAACAGCAGCAGCAGCAGCAGCTAAGTTGGAAAGGTATGCACATATCCCTACATTATCTCCAGCTAAGGGTAATCAGCAATCCCAAGAGAAAACACAGACGGGAGGCACAGGGGACAGAAAGAGCCTAGATAAAATGTCAGCAACATTGCCCGCCAATACTAAAATAGCGAGCAAAAAAAGTCCTGACAGGGATCTTCCGGGAAAAGCGACTGAAGTCACTCCTGAATTAAGTATAACTAGTGAACCGGAGCCCATGTTAAAAGATGTACTAAGTGCAGTAAATTTTTGTAAGGGCTCATTGAGTAACCTGTGTGATCAGATAAGGGGCCTCAAGGAAGAGCTATGCATAATGAGTCAAGAACTTCAAAAAACATTAGAGAGAACAACTGTCTTAGAGGAGAGGCTAAGCCAAGTCGAAGATATTTTACACCCAATGAGGCAAGAGTTTAAAACAATGCAAGCCCTGTTAGGCGCATATAAATCTTAAATGGACGAAATGGAAAATAGGGTGTGCAGGCACAATGTGAGGGTGATGGGCCTCCCGGAGAGAAGTGAGGGTTCCTGTCCTGTAGAGTTTATGGAGAAATGGCTTAGGGAAGTTTTTGGGGCAGAGACTTTTTCGCATCTCTTTGCCATCGAGAGGGCTCAGAGTGCCTACCAGAGCTACTCCATCAGGAGGTCATCCTAGACCAATGATTATGAAAGTGTTCAGCTACAAGAATAAGGTGACATTGATGCAAAAATCCAGAGAAATGGGGGACATTTTTTATAATGGAGCCAGAATTTCCCTGTATCCAGATTATTCTCCGGACTTACAAAAGCATAGGGCAGGATTCACGGACATTAAGCGCAGCTTGCGGAACTATAAAATTCCATACGCATTGCTGTATCCAGCGTGTCTGCATGTAGTGGCTTTAGGGGCAACCCATTTTTTTGATTCTGCTGGAAGGGCTACAAAGTGGCTTGAAGATAACAAAAAGAACTTATAGAGCTAGAGCACAAAGTACTTAAATAACCAATGTTAAATTGTGTTTTTTTTTGTTGTTTTTTTTTAGTATTGGTTGAATTTTTTCTTTGACTTGAGGATGGTAGCGGGGGCTGGGAGGGGGGGGTGGTTGGTGAAAGACACTAATAATAGACGGGATATGGTTGTGTATTAATGTTTCTCTTGTAACACTGATATACGGGTATTGGGTTAAGGGTAGGGAGGGAGGGAGGGTAGGGCAAAGAATAAAGGATAAGGAAGATTATTCACATTTATGCCAGGTGGTGGGGTATTGGGTGGAATGGGTTGAAAGGGCAAAAAAGGTCACAATGTATGCCCCCAGGGCTAGCCTAGTTAGGGAAATGGGGAGGGTGGAGGGGTTATTTAAGGGTCAGGGAGCAATTGAGGTTCAAGGAATAGTAGGATGGAGTGGTAAGGAGATAAAAGCGAGCAGTTGGGGAAGGGTAGGAAAGTGTCACATTGCACAGGAGCAAGGGGTGGGGAGAGTAGGAGGATAGGGAATAGGAAACAAGGGTCTTCTTTTTTTGCTCTCCCTTTTTTTAATAATATTATCACTGATTGTAGTTTTGGAGGTCACAATTAAATCAAAACAAATGACATGCTGTCTGGTAGAAGGACAGGAACACTCAATAGGCAAGGTTTGGCAAAAGGGTTTGTTTTATTTATTGTTATTTACTGTTGCTGCCTTCAGGTCACCTCCCCTTTCAGTTCTTCTTTTCCTTTTTTCTTTTTTTTTGTGCTGTGTTTTTTTTTCCTCTTATTTGTTTTTTTTCTTTCAAATGCCGTCAAGAACCTTGGGAATAGGCTCATGTAACATCAGGGGTATGGGTGACCCCATCAATAAAGCTACTGTATTTTTGGAACTGGAGTGCTATGGTGCCGAACTGATATGCCTGCAGGAAACACATCTTACCAATGATTCTAAATTACTAATTCGGAATAAGCAATTTCATGCACAATTTCACTCAGTTTACTTCTCCTATTCTAGGGGAGTGAGCATATTGGTAAAGAAAGGGGTGTTATTTTCCTGCAGGGATGTTAGAATAGACACATTAGGTTGTTATATCTTTTTGCATTGTCTAATACAGGGTAAACCATTTGTGATAGCAAACGTGTTATTCCTCCCCCATTTCGGGTGGAGATTTTGTACCGATTGTTAGAGTTTGTGGAGGACAAAGCTGATACCCCGGTTATAGTGGTGGGGGACTTTAATGCGGTGCTCAACTACAGTCTGGATAGGTTTCCACTAGGGGCTGGGATGGAAAGGGCATCAGAAGGACGGTTAGTCCAGTTCCTCGAGGAGATTGGATGGTGTGACTTATGGAGATCCCGTAATCCAAACAACCGGCAATATTCTTGCCTTTTGGGGTCACACTGTACACTCTCTCGCATTGACATGGCCATAGGCAATAGCGATGCACAATGCCTAATAAATAAAATAGAGTACCGGCCAAGAGGTATATCAGAGCACTCACCCCTGATCTTAATGGTAAATGTACACGACAGCAATATGGATGGAGATAATAGGGAACACAGAAAAAATAACTGCAAGATTAAAGGAGTTTGTAGAACATAATACAGGATCAGCGTCAGAGGGGGTGGATTGGGATTCCTTAAAAGCATTCCTTAGGGGGCTCTTAATCCAACAGGTAACAAAGGCAAAGAAGAAATCAAGGGTACGGGAAGAGCACAGAAAAAAGGCGATTGAGTCAGAGAGACAATATGTGATAGATCCAAGCCCAGAGAAGCATGAAATATGGTCTAAGAAGCAGCAGGAGTATAAAATGGAAATGATTACGAAAACTGAAAATAGGAGACTCTTCCAGAGGCAAAAGTGCTTTGGAAAAGGGTTAAAAGTGGGTCATATGTTGGCACTCCTAGCTAAGACTAATTCTTCTTCTTCAATAATTTCTATGATTAGTCCATCAAGTGGCGAAATCTCGTCTGATCCTCTCGTGATTATGGAGACATTTTCTGTATTTTACAGAGAGTTATATAAATCACGATGGTACTCAGAACGGGGAGAGATGGATAGGTTCCTAGAGGGTGTTGAACTGCCGACTCTTTCGGCAAATGATAGGAACGGGTTGGAATCCCCTATAACCCTGGAGGAACTGAAGCAAGCAGTGGCGGATATGTCCAATCAAAAATCCCCGGGCCCAGATGGGTTGCCCTTAGAGACCTACAAATATTATGGGGAGGTGCTACTCCCAGAGCTTTTGAAGACACTGAATTGAGCAGCTATAAGGGGTAGAATGCTCTCTTCAGTGTCAGAAACCAACATAGTATTAATACAGAAAGAAGGGAAAGATCAACTTGATGCATCCTCCTACACACCGATACCATTGCTATGCTCTGACATCAAAATTTTGGCAAAAGTATTGGCAACTAGGTTGAATAAATGTATTTGAAAACTTGCACACCCGGACCAGTCAGGGTTTATCCCCAACAGGTCTACCAGTGTAAATATCAGAAGGGCATACATGCACCTGCAGGTCCCAACAGAGAACATGGGTTCTAGGGCTGTTTTGTTCTTGGACACAGCCAAGGCATTTGACAGCCTGGAATGGGGGTATCTCTGGTGGGTACTGGAGAGATTTGGTTTCGGACCTTCATTTATTGGATGGCTGAAAACATTATATAATCACCCAAGTGCCAGATTAAAAATCAACAATGAATACTCAGAAAGGCTTCCTCTTGAGAGAGGGATAAGGCAGGGATGTCCGCTGTCACCCCTGTTGTTCGCCTTGGCAATGGAGCCATTTGCAGAAGCTGTGAGATCTTCATCCGGACTGCAGGGATTCAAGAGAAAATGTGGGGAAGAAAGGATAGCAATATATGCTGATGATGTTCTATTTTTTCTGGGAGACATGGGGCCCTCACTAGAAAAAGTGATGCATTTGGTGGAGGGGTTCGGGAGGTTTTCGGGCCTGGCAATTAACTGGGAGAAGTCAGTGCTTTTGCCGATTGATCCATTCACTGGCACCACTCCAAGGGGAATATCCCAGCTAAAAGTAACAGAGAAGATGAAATATCTTGGTATAGTTTTGTCAAATGATCCTAACCAATACATTAGGGATAATTTAGTCCCACTTTTAGTAAAATTTAAAAGGAAAAGTGACATCTGGTGTCGACTTCCTCTGTCTGTGGCAGGACGAGTCAACTTGGTCAAAATGATATGGATGCCACAGTTACTGTATAAACTTCATAACTCCCCAGTCTGGATTGGGAGGAAATGGTTCTTAAGAGTACATACCCTTTTCAGGGAGCTAATATGGAAGAAAGGGCAGGTCAGGATCAGTCTACAAACGTTGTAGCGACCCACTAGAGAAGGGGGAACAGCGGTCCCCCACCCACATAGTTACTATCTGGCTGCTCAACTGCAGCAAATAGAGGGGTGCGGTACCCCAGGAGGGGCGAAAAAGTTATGTTACAGGGTAGCCCACATAAATCACTGGTGGAAGCATTAGAGGCAGGTTCACTACAGAGTGAGCTGCCAACACATAAATTAGTTACTAAAGTTTGGCAGACAGTAAAGAGAACTATGGGGTATAGGGGAGTTACCGAATTTTCACCCATATGGCATAATAAGCATTTGCAGGAACTATCAACTATTGAAAAAAATAACATATGGGAAAGTCATGGAATACATAGGTTGATCCAACTGTATGACAGTAACATTGTAAAATCCTTTGCTGAGTTGAGACAAGACTATGGAATCCCAAACAAAACATTCTACAGTTACTTACAGATCAGGCACGCCTTGGACAGTCAGTTCAGGGACTGTCCATTGGAATGGTGCAAGACACCGCTCCTCAATAAAATAGTTAAGGCAGACATAACCAAAGGTTTAATATCGGCAACATATGGGCAAATAATAGACAGAATTAATACGCTGGAAACGTCCTCTGGGACCAGGGAAAGATGGGAGGCTGATGTGGGGGAGATAGCTGAGGATCAGTGGAAAAGGATTCTGGAATTTGGCCCACTGGTGTTGGTCTCTCCTTCGCAACAAGCTTCTCATCTCTTACTGCTAGATAGAGCGTACTATACTCCTAAGAAACTGTTTATGTTTGGCCACAGACTGGATGACAAGTGTCCCAGATGACGGGGGACCTTATACATATGATGTGGAGACTAGGTTTAAGATTAAACTAGAGCTGGAGGCCAAAGTATGTGTTCTGGGCCACATTAAAGAAAACCTAGGGAATGGTAATACAATTATTGCTACGGTAAGGTGTCTGTATCAAGCGAGGAAATTAATAGCACAATCCTGGCTGTCAACTGCACCCCCAATCCCGGAAGAATGGGTCAGGACTATAGATGCATTGGTATGGAAGGAAAAGACAACTTTTATTAGAAGGGGTAATTATAGCAAGTTTGTTAAGATATGGAAGCCCTGGCTTCAAAGGATGTCTAATCCTCTATGAATTCTGTATAAGTGTCAGAGGAAGGTTTAGCTAAGTTGAGAGAAATACAGGGGGAAGGAAGAAAGGGAAGAAAAGTAAAATTGCCTTGAATAACTGTCGAAACTAAGGTATAATATATCTCAGGTAAACTCCATATACGCTCCAATGAGAAGGGTGGGGGGAGGGAAGGAGGTAATTGTTACAAAAAAAGGGGAAAAATATTGGTAACACACATATAACAGTTAATGATTGTTGGATATTTGTTTTTAATTGTATATGTGTATGAGCTCAATTGTATGTTAATATTGAAAACAATAAAAAGCATTGAAATGAAAAAAAAAAAAATTTATGTCCTTAGAAATCCTGAAGGCGGTGCTTGGTTTTCGGGGCCCCAGGTAGGCTCCCAAAAAGTCCCACACATGTGGTATCCCCATACTCAGGATAAGCAGCTAAATGTATTTTTGGGTGCAATTTCACATATAACCATGGCATGTGTGAGCAATATATCATTTAGTGACAACTTTTTGTATTTTTTTTTTATCATTATTCAATCACTTGGGGAAAAAAAATGTAATATTTAATGGGCTCAACATGCCTCTCAGCAATTTCCTTGGGGTGTCTACTTTCCAAAATGGGGTCATTTGGAGGGGGGGGGGGGTTGTGCTGCCCTGCCATTTTAGCACCTCAAGAAATGACATAGGCAGTCATAAACTAAAAGCTGTGTAAATTCGAGAAAATGTACCCTAGTTTGTAGACGCTATAACTTTTGTGCAAACCAATAAATATACACTTATTGACATTTTTTTACCAAAGACATGTGGCTGAATACATTTTGGCCTAAATGTATGACTAAAATTGAGTTTATTGGATTTTTTTATAACAAAAAGTAGAAAATTTTTTTTCAAAATTTTCGGTCCTTTTTCCGTTTATAGCACAAAAAATAAAAAACGCAGAGGTGATCAAATACCATCAAAAGAAAGCTCTATTTGTGGGAAAAAAGGACACACATTTCGTTTGGGTACAGCATTGCATGACCACGCATGTAGCACTAACTCACGGTGGCGCTGCTGGTTTAAGCGCGTCTGTTACCTTCACTTTGCTTCCCTCTGTTTCACCGGTTGAGTTTACTGCTGGACCACACACGCACCAACACTGGAGTACGTTTTCAATGCTTTATTGAACAGTCAAACTTTAGGAAGTAGCAGGAAAGAGACGAAAAAAGGAAACTCTCAGGAGAAACTCAAATATCTTCTTACAAAAACTTAGCGATAAATGTCCCGGTAGAATTCAGACAATTATGTATGATGCGTTCCCCTTATGGGACACACTCTTTGCTCGTCTAGATAGGCCTCTCTCACCGGTCTAGCAGCCAGTACGCAGCACGAATCGAAAGTCTCTGCCACAGACTTATTTGGGGGGTAAATCTGCACGATCCTCTGCCACAGGATGTATCAGATCTTCTGCAATGAACAGTCAGTCACAGTGCCTGAACCTTTAAGCCGAACCGGTGACACTATGCTGTATGGTTACTTCTTTTGGATACGTCCTCCAGCCGAGTCACCAGGCCCCTCTATAGACCAGCATGCTGCGTGATCTCTCCAAGGGATCTCCTCAGCTGTCCAGCTTCGTCACACAGAACCAACAGCTCAGGACCATTCCTCGGCCATGGTGGTAGGCCCCAGACAAGCCTCTGGACCCACCCCTGCGCCGTAGCATCGTGGGCCTCCCGATCGGAGGACCACGAGGTAGCTCCTTAACGCATACCTGTCGGCCAGGAGGGCCAGCAGGTGGCTGCAAAACCGACCCTAGAACATGGCGTCTGTCCCATAAATACCCTCGCCCAGAATGCAACCCGGAGGACCACCTCCACCGAGCTTGCCTCCGAGACAGAGGAGCATCTATACACTTCGACACGTTGCCCTTCCAACACTGACTAATGGTAACAGTGACACCCACCGGTCAGCATGGAAGCACACACAACATCAGCCAAGCATGAACAGAGGTGAACTTTTAACCTTCCTAACACGCAATTTACTAAATTTACCTAATCTGCGGTAGATTGTAAATCTACCAGTGCTACATAATCCCCCCACTACAATAGACGTTGTCCCCAACATCTGTCCTAAACGCAGTAACAGTAACTCTCAAGCCCGAGAGTAGCATTTGAGTTTCTCATAACTTTAGATAGACAAAGAGTGAGAAAAAAGGACAGTTTAAAGACATTATGAGACTTATATCTATAAAAGATTATGTTCACAGCCGCGAACAAAACCACAATATAAAATCTTTTTTTTTTTTTTTTTTACAACGTCACTAACTAACTAGCTGAAAAGCCTCCCAGCTATACATATGATCCGATGATCCCTGAAAAAGAAACATATTTAAACACACTTATATACACACTACGTAACACCAGGAGCAAAGCCTCATTTAAAATGAGACTCTCTTCCTATGATTTATATTAGAAAGAATATGTACTTTTGGAGTCCATCCCTGCACAAGAACTTTTCTTATAAAGAAATCCGGCTAGCAAACAGAAGTCCTTGGATTTAAATAAAGAACAGGATCTGTAGATCTTGACCACGCAGATCTCTTTGCCCTGTCGCTATCTAATAAGCAAACTTCAAAGTAATAGTGTCCACAATTACCAGTAAAACCGAGGATCTGGTAGAGTCACTTTCCTTCTTTATCTACAGTGGTAATAAAGTATACAGCATTGTCCTTTCCCGGTCTGCAGATTACCACTTTATCAGCATAGATATGCCGACTAGGGATGAGCCGAACACCCCCCCTGTTCGATTCGCACCAGAACATGCGAACAGGAAAAAAGTTCGTTCGAACACGCGAACACCGTTAAAGTCTATGGGACACGAACATGAATAATCAAAAGTGCTAATTTTAAAGGCTTATATGCAAGTTATTGTCATAAAAAGTGTTTGGGGACCTGGGTCCTGCCCCAGGGGACATGGATCAATGCAAAAAAAAAGTTTTAAAAACGGCCATTTTTTCAGGAGCAGTGATTTTAATAATGCTTAAAGTCAAACAATAAAAGTGTAATATCCCTTTAAATTTCGTAGCTGGGGGGTGTCTACAGTATGCCTGTAAAGGGGTGCATGTTTCCCGTGTTTAGAACAGTCTGACAGCAAAATGACATTTCGAAGGAAAAAACCCATTTAAAACTACTTGCGGCTATTGCATTGCCGACAATACACATAGAAGTTCATTGATAAAAACGCATGGGAATTCCCCACAGGGGAACCCCGAACCAAAGTTAAAAAAAAAAAAAATGACGTGGGAGTCCCCCTAAATTCCATACCAGGCCCTTTAGGTCTGGTATGGATATTAAGGGGAACCCCGGCCAAAAAAAAAATGACGTGGGGTTCCCCCTAAATTCCATACCAGACCCTTCATGTCTGGTATGGATTTTAAGAGGAACCCCTCGCAAAAAAAAAAAAAAAAACGGCGTGGGGTCCCCCCAAAAATCCATACCAGACCCTTATCCGAGCACGCAACCTGGCAGGCCGCAGGAAAAGAGGGGGGGAGGAGAGTGCACCCCCCTCCTGAACCGTACCAGGCCACATGCCCTCAACATTGGGAGGGTGCTTTGGGGTAGCCCCCCAAAACACCTTGTCCCCACGTTGATGAGGACAAGGGCCTCATCCCCACAACCCTGGCCGGTGGTTGTGGGGGTCTGCGGGCGGGGGGCTTATTGGAATCTGGAAGCCCCCTTTAACAAGGGGACCCCCAGATCCCGGCCCCCCCGTGTGAAATGGTAAGGGGGTACTTACCCCTACCATTTCACTAAAAAACTGTCAAAAATGTTAAAAATGACAAGAGACAGTTTTTGACAATTCCTTTATTTAAATGCTTCTTCTTTCTTCTATCTTCCTTCATCTTCTTCTTCTGGTTCTTCTGGCTCTTCTGGTTCTTCCTCCAGCGTTCTCGTCCAGCATCTCCTCCGTGGCTTCTTCTATCTTCTTCTCCTCAGGCCGCTCTGCACCCATGGCATGGGGGGAGGCTCCCGCACTTCTCTTCATCTTCTTCTCTTCTTCTTTTCTTCTCTTCTTTTCTTCTTCATTTTCTTCTCCGGGCCACTCCGCACGCATGCTGGCATGGAGGGAGGCTCCCGCTGTGTGAACGGCATCTCCTCGTCTGACGGTTCTTAAATAACGGGGGGCAGGGCCACCCGGGGACCCCGCCCCCCTCTGACGCACGGTGACTTGACGGGACTTCCCTGTGACGTCATGGGGAATGCCACAGGGAAGTCCCGTCATGTCCCGTGCGTCAGAGGGGGGCAGGGTCACCAGGTGGCCCCGCCCCCCATTATTTAAGAACCGTCAGATGAGGAGACGCCATCACACAGCGGGAGCCTCCCTCCATGCCAGCATGGGTGCGGAGCGGCCCAGAGAAGAAAATGAAGAAGAGAAGAAGAGAAGAAGGAAGAAAAGAAGAAGATGAAGAAGATGAAGAGAAGAGCGGGAGCCTCCCCCCATGCCATGGGTGCACAGCGGTCCGAGGAGAAGAGGATAGAAGATGCCGCAGAGGAGATGCTGGACGAGAACGCCGGAGGAAGAACCAGAAGAACCAGAAGAAGAAGATGAAGGAAGATAGAAGAAAGAAGAAGCATTTAAATAAAGGAATTGTCAAAAACTGTCTCTTGTCATTTTTAACATTTTTGACAGTTTTTTAGTGAAATGGTAGGGGTAAGTACCCCCTTACCATTTCACACAGGGGGGGCCGGGATCTGGGGGTCCCCTTGTTAAAGGGGGCTTCCAGATTCCGATAAGCCCCCCGCCCGCAGACCCCCACCACCACCGGCCAGGGTTGTGGGGATGAGGCCCTTGTCCTCATCAACATGGGGACAAGGTGTTTTGGGGGCTACCCCAAAGCACCCTCCCAATGTTGAAGGCATGTGGCCTGGTACAGTTCAGGAGGAGGGGCACTCTCTCGTCCCCCCCTCTTTTCCTGCGGCCTGCCAGGTTGTGTACTCGGATAAGGGTCTGGTATGGATTTTTAGGGGGACCCCACGCCGTTTTTTTTTTTATTTTGGCGCGGGGTTCCCCTTAAAATCCATACCAGACCCTGGTATGGAATTTAGGGGGACCCCCACGTTATTTTTTTTTTTTTTTAATTTTGGCCGGGGTTCCCCTGTGGGGAATTCCCATGCCATTTTTATTAATGAACTTTTATGTGTATTGTCGGACCGGCAATGCAATAGCCACGAGTAGTTTTAAATGACTTTTTTCCTTTGAAATGTCATTTTGCTGTCAGACTGTTCTAAACACGGGAAACATGCGCCCCTTTACAGGCATACTATAGACACCCCGCAGCTACGAAATTTAAAGGGATATTACACTTTTATTGTTTGACTTTAAGCATTATTAAAATCACTGCTCCTGTAAAAACGTCCGTTTTTAAAACTTTTTTTTGCATTGATCCATGTCCCCTGGGGCAGGACCCGGGTCCCCAAACACTTTTTATGACAATAACTTGTATATAAGCCTTTAAAATTAGCACTTTTGATTTCTCCCATAGACATTTAAAGGGTGTTCCGCGGCATTTGAATTTGCCGCGAACACCCCAAATTGTTCGCTGTTCGGCGAACTTGCGAACAGCCAATGTTCGAGTCGAACATGAGTTCGACTCGAACTCGAAGCTCATCCCTAATGCCGACCATAGTTCCAATGAAAAAAGCACCCGTTAAACTGCTCATCCATTCGGACAGAACATCCAGTCTTTCTAAAGGGCTTAGACACAGACAAGTAGTCCCAAATAGCTTCATTGTACCAAAGTTCCCGATTAGCTTCAATTTCCCGCATGACATCCTGGGGCACATAAGGGAATTCTAATCCATACTCTGCGGCCACACGCTTGTTTAACATCCTTTGCAAGCGAGCAAGTTTTGGCAAAGATCTGTCTTTTCCCATACCAGGCGGTACACAGGAGTCTAATTACTTTTTCACCATAGACCCAGCTGGTGCCTGTAGCGAATCAATAACTTTTGACAAAGTCCCCGCAACAGCACTGCGCGTCTCCACACAGGGCGACGTCTTCCCAGAACTCATGGCAGTCCATTCAGGAAGGGTCATTGTGGAGGCAATATCCTCGCCTTGTGACCACAATAGCTCTTGCGACATGGTTTCGAACAAGTCATCATCCCCGGAAAGATCCGACATGGATTCTATTTCCGAGTCTCTCAATTCTTCCACTGGCAAATACTTATTTACAGTCCCCAACAATGGCTTACCCGTTCCAGACGTAGATTCTGGTAGCTCCGGCTCAGGTAACCTCTGGGATAGGCCTCGACCATGGCCGCGAGAAGCCCCCACATAGCCCACCCTCCTCTGAGTAGGCACCACAGGAACAGGTGTAGAGGATTCAGGAACCAAAGTAATGTCTCCTGATGAGATGGCAGCAGCAGCGTCTCTTTCTGAAACATTTTCGGCAGCAACAGGCGAAGTAGCGGCCCGTCGCTCTCTCTCTGTAGTGATAGCAGCTTCCACTGTAGCGATACCTGTCACTAAATCCATCCGGTAGGCACGGGGTGGCATAGTAGGTGGCTCCACTACAAACAAGTACTCTCCACATTGCGGACATCGGCCAAATGGACGAAGATGCACGGCCAATCCTCCACATCGTTGGCAGGTCATGCCCAGTCCCTCAACATCTCCCGAGGTATACAGGACAAACTTCCCCTTCGGTTTCATTCAAACTCCAGTATCCGTGAGCAGAGTTCCAGATTGCACAGTATTCATCACGGTGCTTGCAGGGAACACTCTGGGTCCCACAACCGATTGCAACGCCGGAAAAGACATGGCCACACTGATCTTTTCAGCACGATCACAAGGCTTCTCTTCTCCTCTGGCGTCAAGCACACCACACGCGTCCCACGTGGTAGCAAGTAGGGTAACTCCTCCCACTTGTTCTTTCAGTTACGTAGCTCCCAGGCCTCTTCTGGCGCCCAGCGTCTACGCACCCAAAAGCAATGTCCTGTAGTTTAACCTTTCCTCTTCCTGAAAAGATTTTTTTTTTCAAAGTCCAGCTCTCTCTGTAAACTCCCGGTAAAATACTCCACTGGGTTGCAATAATTGTCGGTCAACAAATCCCGGACGACGCCCCCACATGTAGCACTAACTCACGGTAGAGCTGCTGGTTTAAGCGGGTCTGTTACCTTCACTTTGCTTCCCTCTGTTTCACCGACACCGGGTCTAGGGGTTCCGTTGAGTTTACTGCTGGACGACACACGCACCAACACTGGAGTACGTTTTCAATGCTTTATTGAACAGTCAAACTTTAGGAAGTAGCAGGAAAGAGACGGAAAAGGAAACTCTCAGGAGAAACTCAAATATCTTCTTACAAAAACTTAGTGATAAATGTCCCTGTAGAATTCAGACAATTATGTATGATGCGTTCCCCTCATGGGACACACTCTTTGCTCATCTGGATAGGCCTCTCTCACTGGTCTAGCAGCCAGTATGCAGCACGAATCGAAAGTCTCTGCCACAGTCTTATTTTGGGGGGTAAATCTGCATGATCCTCTGCCACAGGATGTATCAGATCTTCTGCAGTGAACAGTCAGTCACAGTGCCTGAACCTTTAAGCCGAACCGGCGACACTATGCTGTATGGTTACTTCTTTTGGATACGTCCTTCAGCTGAGTCACCAGGCCCCTCTATAGACCAGCACGCTGCGTGATCTCTCCAAGACGGGTCCTCCCCTGGGATCTCCTCAGCTGTCCAGCTTCGTCACACAGGACCAACAGCTCAGGACCATTCCTCAGCCATGGTGGTAGGCCCCAGACAAGCCTCTGGACCCACCCCTGCGCCGTAGCATCGTGGGCCTCCCGATCGGAGGACCACGAGGTAGCTCCTTAACGCATACCTGTCAGCCAGGAGGGCCAGCAGGTGGCTGCAAAACCGACCCTAGAACATGGCGTCTGTCCCATAAATACCCTCACCCAGAATGCAACCTGGAGGACCACCTCCACCGAGCTTGCCTCCGAGACAGAGGAGCATCTATACACTTCGACACGTTGCCCTTCCAACACTGACTAATGGTAACAGTGACACCCACCGGTCAGCATGGAAGCACACACAACGTCAGCCAAGCTGGAACAAAGGCGAACTTTTGACCTTCCTAACACATAATTTACTAAATTTACCTAATCTGCGGTAGATTGTAAATCTACCAGCGCTACACGCAATTAGCAGTTAAAGCGACACAGTGCCAAATTGTAAAAAGTGCTCTGGTCAGGAAGAGGATAAGTCCTTTCGTGGCTGCAGTGGTTAATATATTTAAGATTTAATATCTCAAAGATATGATGTGGGTTAAATGAGAGTTCTTTGATCAAGAGTGAAAGCTTTAACACAATAACAACATTTATTGGTGAGTATTTGAAAGTCTATCTAATACACATCCATCTATCTATAGTTTACCCAAGGAAGAAAACATTAGGTTAAAATAAAAGAATACAGAGTATATTTATCAAAATACAAACATCAAACATATGACAAGCAGGTATACCTTTAAGTGCTGGGAGCTGACCAGATATTTATCGGTAGTGATGTCTTTAGGCCCACGTCAGATTCATCTTTCCTCTCCTCTATTCTGAACTCACACTAATATAGGCCCATCTCTCACTGACTTGAACAGGGCGCCTCTGATTGGTGATTCTGTTACCCCTCTCCTCCCTCTGGGCAGATATCCTCCAAGATTGGACAATTTCCCCTGCCCCTTAATTTAGCATAGCTCAGCCCCTCCATAGCACCTCCTCTCTTGGGGAGATAATTCGTTTTCAGAGAAAATAATTAAAGATTCTCTTGAATGGGGCACTTAACTATGCATGGTCATAGCCGGGGCAAATTGTCCATTCCCTGAACAGATCAAAGAAATATTCTAAGCATATCAAACACCCTTTGAAGTGAATAAAGGGTTGGTTAACACAGGGGACTACAAAGCCTTTAACTTAGCTAATGAATTAGGTCCCGTCAAGTCTACACTACAGTATTCAACTCAGATGGTAGGGATGAGCCGAACACCCCACGGTTCGGTTCGCACCAGAACCTGCGAATGGACCGAAAATTCGCACGAACGTTAGAACCCCATTGACGTCTATGGGACTTGAACGTTCGAAATCAAAAGTGCTCATTTTAAAGGCTAATTTGCATGGTATTGTCCTAAAAAGGGTTTGGGGACCCGGGTCCTACCCCAGGGGACTTGTATCGATGCAAAAAAACTTTTAAAAACGGACGTTTTTTCGAGAGCAGTGATTTTAATGATGCTTAAAGTAAAAAAAAAAAGTGAAATATTCCTTTAAATATCGTACCTGGGGTGTGTCTATAGTATGCCTGTAAAGTGGCGTGTGTTTCCCGTGTTTAGAACAGTCCCTGCACAAAATGTCATTTTTAAAGGAAAAAATCTCATTTAAAACTGCTTATCGGTTTAATGTAATGTTAAGTCCTGGCAATATAGATGAAAATCAGTGAGACAAATGGCATGAGTATCCCCCAGACCATTACCAGGCCCTTTGGGTCTTGTATGGATATTAAGGGGTACCCCGCACCCAAATTAAAATAAGGAAAGGTGTGGGGCCACCAGGCCCTATATACACTGAACAGCAGTATACAGGCGGTGCAAACAAGATAGGGACTGTAGGTTTGTTGTTAAGTAGAATCTGTTTGTAATTTTTAATGGGTACATTTTTAACGTGTTTAGCTACAGCCAAAAAATCTTTTTTAAGCTTTTTGGAAAACATAGGGAAGGGTTATCACCCCTGTGACATTTGTTTTGCTGTCTTTCCTCCTCTTCAGAAGATTTCACCTCACTTTTTGTCCCAATGACAAATGTTTTTTGAAAATTTGGGGTTTTTTGTGGAACAAGGATTGGAAAGCATCAGTGGAAAGGAGAAATGTTTTTCCCATATTAACTCTTACAATAGGGAATTTCCCTTCCTAGGGGTAGATTTCATCTCACTTCCTGTTGTCTCCTTCCGTTTGCAAGTAGGAGTCGTTTGTAAGTTAGATGTTTGAAAGTAGGGGCCTGCCCTATATACTCAGCAGAAATTTGGGCCTTAGGTGTTGTTGTGGCCACAAGACTGTAAGCCCTCACAGGGCCCTGCTGTGAAATATTAGATCAAGAATTGTAATTACATGCCCCTGTTGAACAAGGGCAGAAAAATTGGGCCTTTGGTGGTGGTGGTGCCACAACACTGTAAGTCCTCACTCGCTCTTGGTGGGTGCAGAAATGGGCCCTGCTGTGAAATATTAGATCAAGAATTGTAATTACATGCCCCTGTTGAACAGGGGCTGAAAAATTAGGCCTTAGGCACTGGTGCTGGTGCCACAACACTGCAACCCCTCACAGATACTCTAGTTGGAACGCAGAAATAAGCCCTGCTGCAAAGTATTGCATCAAAAATTGTAATTACAGGCCCCTGTTAAACAGGGGCTGAAAAATTGGGCCTTAGGCACTGGTGGTGGCGCCCAGAACCAAAAATGTTCTTGCAAGCTATCAGCGTGATGATTGAGGAGGAAGAGGATAATTACTCAGGGATAGTCACTCAGCATCAGCATAGGCAGTCTTTGAAGGGATCTGAGATTTCAAAAAAAAATTATTCGGTTACATCAGCATCAGGTGCTTGGTAGCTGGTGGTGATCCAAGACTGATTCATTTTTATGAAGGTCAGTCGATCGAACGAGTTGGTGGAGAGACGCACCCTGTGATCGGTTACAAAGCCTCCAGCAGCACTGAATGTGCGTTCCGAAAGAACTCTGGATGCAGGACAGGCCAGTAGCTCAATTGCATACTGTGCAAGCTCTGGCCAGTGATCCATCCTCAAGACCCAGTAACCCAGAGGATTTTCAGTGGGAAAGGTGTCCAAGTCAGATCTTGCCCCTAGGTATTCCTGCACCATGTAAAACAGACGCTGGCGATGGTTGCTGGAACCGATCATACCTTGGGGCTGCGGACCAAAAAATTGTCTGAACGCATCGGTCAGACGGCCACCTTCTCCACCGCTCCTTCTTTGACTGACCGAAGCCTCAGCAACACGTTGTCCAGAAACAGGAGTTTGTAACCTCCCAGTCTCTGGGAACGCGTTGAACAGACCTTTCTGCAAGGTCTCCTGAAGATGTTTCATCCTCTGCTCCCTCTGCGATGGCAAGATAAGGTCCGCAACCTTACCCTTGTAACGTGGATCAAGGAGGGTTGCCAGCCAGTATTGGTCCTTCTCCTTGATACCACGAATACGAGGATCCTTACGCAGGCTTTGCAGGATCAGGGAGGCCATGCAGCGTAGGTTTGCTGAGGCATTCGGTCCGGAGTCCTCTGGGGCACTAAGGACGACATGGTCCGCAGCCACCTCCTCCCAGCCACGTACAAGTCCATGTGTTTCTTGGGACTGATCCCTTAAAGACTGCTGCTGATGCTGAGTGCCAGGCTCTACCTCCATACTGACACAATCTTCCTCCTCCTCCTCTTCCTGTGTGATCGGCGGGCACGCAGGAACACTGTCTGGATAAAGGGGGCCTTGAGAGCTAAGGAAGTCCTCCTCTTCCTGCCTCTGTTCTGCCTCAAGTGCCCTGTCCATTATTCCACGCAGCGTGTGCTCCAACAGGTGGACAAGGGGGACAGTGTCACTGATGCATGCACTGTCACTGCTCACCATCCTCGTGGCCTCCTCAAATGGTGACAGGACAGTGCATGCATCCCTGATCATGGCCCACTGGCGTGGGGAAAAAAAAACAAGCTCCCCTGACCCTGTCCTGGTGCCATAGTCGCACAGGTACTCATTGATGTCCCTCTGCTGCATGTGCAGCCACTGCAGCATGGCCAACGTTGAGTTCCACCTGGTGGGCATGTCACAGATTAGGCGGTTCTTGGGCAGGTAAACTCCTTTTGGAGGTCCGTCAGCCGAGCACTGGCATTATATGACTGGCGGAAATGCACACAGACTTTCCTGGCCTGCCTCAGGACATCCTGTAAGCCCGGGTACCTGCCCAAGAACCGCTGCACCACCAAGTTAAGGACGTGAACCAAACAGGGCATTTGTCCCTGTCGGAGGACAGAGAGGAGGTTGGTGCCATTGTCACAAACCACCATTCCTGCCTTAAGTTGGCGTGGCGTCAACCACCTCTGAACCTGCCCCTGCAGAGCTGACAGAACCTCTGCCCCAGTGTGGCTCCTGTCCCCCAAGCACACCAGCTCAAGCACCGCTTGGCATCTTTTGGCCTGTGTACTTGCGTAGCCCCTTGACCGGCTACGGAGCACCGCTGGTTCCGAGGACAAAGCACAGGAAGAGGCCATGGAGGAAGAAGAAGAGGAGGGGGTGGAGGAGAGAGGTGTGTCACAATCATTAGCATTTTGGAGGCGTGGTGGTGGAACAACCTCCAACACTACTGCTCCTTGTCCTGCATCCTTCCCAGCTGCCAGCAGAGTCACCCAATGCGCCGTGAAACTTAGGTAACATCCCTGTCCATGCCTGCTGGACCATGAGTCAGCGGTAATATGCACCTTACCGCTGACCGCCCTGTCCAGCGAGGCATGGACATTGCCTTCCACATGCCGGTAGAGAGCCGGAATCGCCTTCCGTGAGAAAAAGTGGCGTTTGGGTACCTGTCACTGAGGAACCGCACATTCCACAAACTCACAGAAAGGGGCAGAGTCTACCAACTGAAAAGGCAGCAGTTGAAGTGCTAGCAATTTTGCCAAGCTAGCATTCAACCGCTGGGCATGTGGATCGCTGGGAGCAAACTTCTTTTGGTGGTGCAGCAGCTGGGGCAGGGAAATTTGCCTGGTACAATCTGACGTCGGTGTACCAAAAGCAGATTGCCCACAAGTACTTGGCTGTGACACACCTAATTCTACACCTTCATTCCTCTCAGTGCAGGTCTCAGAGAGGACTGAAGGTATAGTGGGGTTGGAGATCTCAGCTGATGAGGAGCAAGGAGAGGTCCTCTTTGTTCTTTGGTGTGGGTCTTTTAGATACGCTTGCCAACTAACTGCATGGCCGGTCAACATATGTCTGGTCAAGCATGTGGTACCCAAGCGGGAGATGTTTTGGCCACGCGAGATACGCTTGAGACATATGTTGCAAATAGCAGCGGTGCGATCTGATGCACTCGTCTCAAAAAAGGCCCACACCAAAGAACTTTTTGAATAACGCGCAGAGACTGCAGCGCCCTGCACATGTGGAGCTTTGGGGTGTGATGCAGTCAAGGTGCTGCCCTTAGGCTGGCCCCTGGAGGGCATCCTGCCTCGTGGTGATGTGCCTCCTCCTCCTCCTCTCTCCTATCAGGCACCCACGTTGAGTCAGTGACCTCATCATCCCCTCCCTCCTCATCACTGGAGCAAACCTGGCAGTATGCTGCAGCAGGGGGAGCATGACTGCCAAATTGCTGTCCTTCTTGGGCACGCCCTCTGTCCGTGCTCACGGTACTGCCTTCATCGAGCTCAGTATCATCATCAGGGCCTTCCAAACGCTGGGCATCTTCCTGGAGCATGTACCCAACACTGTGGTCAAACAGTTCGAGGGACTCCTCAGGAGGACATGGTGGGGCTAGGGAAGGAGTCACTGATGACATTGAGCCAAGGGAAGAGGCCGCTGCTTTGCCAGACAAAGTACCCTGGGCATAGGTGAGAGAGGATGAGGAGGATGAGGACGGCTTGGTCATCCACTCGACCAAGTCTTCCGCATGTTGCGGCTCAACACGGCCAGCTGCCGAAAAAAAGGCCAAGCGTGTCCCACGGCCACATGCTGATGAGGATGCACCGTCTCCACGACCAGCACTAGACACAGAGCCTGCTTGCCCTCTCTTATTGGCTTGTGACTGTCTGCCTAATGGCGTGTAGCTGCACTAAGCTGGCATATATATATATATATATATATATATATATATATATATATATATATATATATATATATATATATATATGTACTGATACTGCAGCTAGCAAAATCAACTGCCTGCCTGTAGTATGAAAACACCACCAACCTTCTACAGGTAGCTTTAGCTGAACACTGTGCAGAGCTCGCAAAAAAATAACTTGTAGCTTTTTTAGCTGCCTGCGGTAGTGATAGGATCAGGAAAACACCACCAACCTTCTACAGGTAGCTTTAGCTGAACACTGTGCAGAGCTCGCAAAAAAATAACTTGTAGGTTTAGCTGGACACTGTGAGGAGGACGCACCACACTAACTTGTAGTTTTAGCTGAACACTGTGAGCAGGACGCACAGCACTAACTTGTAGGTTTAGCTGAACACTGTGAGGTGGACGTACCGCACTAACTTGTAGTTTTAGCTGAACACTGTGAGCTGGACGCACCACACTAACTTGTAGTTTTAGCTGAACACTGTGAGCAGGACGCACAGCACTAACTTGTAGGTTTAGCTGTACACTGTGAGCAGGACGCACCGCACTAACTTGTAGGTTTAGCTGAACACTGTGAGGTGGACGCACCACACTAACTTGTAGCAAAGAACTAGTGCGCAAAACCACACTCACAGAGACCATGGACAATGGTACCAAAATTAGAGCAGCTGCCAACATAAGAGGTGTCCTCACCCACCCTGATGAACAGCGTAATAATGGTAAAAGTATGTGGCGCTAATCTAAGTGTACCACTCACAATGATGGACAAAAATTCAAAGTGGCAAAAAACTCAGTACTACCTTAATATAAAATGCACGTGTTGCCTATAAACGATAAACACTTGCAAAGGGTAAATATGAACCAGTGTGCATGTTATGTTCACATGAACACTGTACTACAGTAAACACTCCTATCTTCTCTCGTGGAGGAGCAGCAAAACTATACTAGAGTGTTGAATGCTAGTGGTCATTCCTGATAAAATTATGAATAAATAAACCAATGTGCATAATGTTCCTAAAACACACTATGTGAAAATGTGATCACAAATTTAAAATGGGTATTGATGGTGAAAAAATGTTACATTAAATAAATAGCAATTCATATAATAAATTATACAGTGTGCATAATAATCCACCACAATAAGTGATCAAGTGCAAAGCAAGGTGACAATCGTGAAAATACATGCATATAGGGATGCGATTCTGAAAAAATGGTTCCAAAATTCAACACCCCTCCTACCTCAAAAATTAAATTATTATGAAATTGAAAAATTGTAAAAAATATAAGTTTAAAAAATAAATTTAAAAAATAAAAGACTGACATATATTGTGTTCAAGTCCAAATAAATGTTGCTTCATGCAGTGCGACTCTTGATATCCATACAAATAGTCAATGGTGACGTGCCAGTAGGGTGACTTTGTGCTGAGTTCATTCACTTCAAAACTGGTGTGACACACAAGTGTTTCCCCCAGCCTCTCACCTCAATTGGCGGCCCCCAATGGGCCAAGTCAGGCAGATGGTTAATGCTTATATGCAAGGTCCAGAAGCTGTTCACCTCCTCCAGAGGGTGTGCGTGGGTCAGGCTTTCCAAAATAGTCACCACCGCTCACACAGACCCCAAAAATGACAATAGGGAAGAAGGAGATGCTCAGTGAAGTCTTTCAATCAAAGTTTAATAACACATAAGTAGTAACTTACAGTTTAAAACGAAAATAACAGCAGAAACGAGAGAGCTTCCGGGTTCGGCCGTCCCCGGGAAGCGTCAGCACCTGGCTCCTCCTACACTGACACGTTGCGTCACACCACGTGACTTTATCAAAGGGATGGCATGTCACCATTGACTATTTGTATGGATATCAAGAGTCGCACTGCATGAAGCAACATTTATTTGGACTTGAACACAATATATGTCAGAGTCTTTTATTTTTTAAATTTATTTTTTAAACTTATATTTTTTACAATTTTTCAATTTCATAATAATTTAATTTTTGAGGTAGGAGGGGTGTTGAATTTTGGAACCATTTTTTCAGAATCGCATTCCTATATGCATGTATTTTCACGATTGTCACCTTGCTTTGCACTTGATCACTTATTGTTGTGGATTATTATGCACACTGTATAATTTATTATATGAATTGCTATTTATTTAATGTAACATTTTTTCACCATCAATACCCATTTTAAATTTGTGATCACATTTTCACATAGTGTGTTTTAGGAACATTATGCACATTGGTTTATTTATTCATAATTTTATCAGGAATGACCACTAACATTCAACACCCTGGTATAGTTTTGATGCTCCTCCACGAGAGAAGATAGGAGTGTTTACTGTAGTACAGTGTTCATGTGAACATAACATGCACACTGGTTCATATTTACCCTTTGCAAGTGTTTATCGTTTATAGGCAACACGTGCATTTTATATTAAGGTAGTACTGAGTTTTTTGCCACTTTGAATTTTTGTCCATCATTGTGAGTGGTACACTTAGATTAGCGCCACATACTTTTACCATTATTATACTAACTTGTAGGTTTAGCTTAACACTGTGAGGAGGACGCACAGCACTAACTTGTAGTTTTAGCTGAACACTGTGAGCAGGACGTACCGCACTAACTTGTAGGTTTAGCTGAACACTGTGAGGTGGACGCACCACACTAACTTGTAGGTTTAGCTGAACACTGTGAGCAGAACGCACCCCACTAACTTGTAGGTTTAGCTGAACACTGTGAGGTGGACGTACCCCACTAACTTGTAGTTTTAGCTGAACACTGTGAGCAGGACGCACTGCACTAACTGTAAATAGTCTAGCTGCCTGACTGTGGTACTAATAGGATCAAAAGAACACCAGCAATTTTCTTCAGGTAGCTGTAAATACTGTAACAAGACAAGCCTGCCTGTCAGTAAGAAGATAACAGGAACGGATCTAGCTGAACACTGTGAGCAGGACGCACTGCACCAACTTGTAGCTTTACATGAACACTGTGCAGAGGTCTCACTACGCTAACTTGTAGGTTTAGCTGAACACTGTGAGGAGGACGCACAGCACTAACTTGTAGTTTTAGCTGAACACTGTGAGCAGGACGCACCGCACTAACTTCTAGGTTCAGCTGAACACTGTGAGGTGGACGCACCGCACTAACTTGTAGTTTTAGCTGAACACTGTGAGCAGGATGCACAGCACTAACTTGTAGGTTTAGCTGAACACTGAGGTGGACGCACCACACTAACTTGTAGGTTTAGCTGAACACTGAGCAGGATGCACCACACTAACTTGTAGTTTTAGCTGAACACTGTGAGCAGGACGCACTGCACTAACTGTAAATAGTCTAGCTGCCTGACTGTGGTACTAATAGGATCAAAAGAACACCAGCAATTTTCTTCAGGTAGCTGTAAATACTGTAACAAGACAAGCCTGCCTGTCAGTAAGAAGATAACAGGAACGGATCTAGCTGAACACTGTGAGCAGGACGCACTGCACCAACTTGTAGCTTTACATGAACACTGTGCAGAGGTCTCACTACGCTAACTTGTAGGTTTAGCTGAACACTGTGAGGAGGACGCACAGCACTAACTTGTAGTTTTAGCTGAACACTGTGAGCAGGACGCACCGCACTAACTTCTAGGTTTAGCTGAACACTGTGAGGTGGACGCACCGCACTAACTTGTAGTTTTAGCTGAACACTGTGAGCAGGATGCACAGCACTAACTTGTAGGTTTAGCTGAACACTGAGGTGGACGCACCACACTAACTTGTAGGTTTAGCTGAACACTGAGCAGGACGCACCACACTAACTTGTAGTTTTAGCTGAACACTGTGAGCAGGACGCACTGCACTAACTGTAAATCGTCTAGCTGCCTGACTGTGGTACTTATAGGATCAAAAGAACACCAGCAATTTTCTTCAGGTAGCTGTAAATACTGTAACAAGACAAGCCTGCATGTCAGTAAGAAGATAACAGGAACGGATCTAGCTAAACTGAATACAGTGTGTATATATTTATATATATATATATATATATATATATATATATATATATATATATATATATATATATGCAACACCTGGGATGCATATATATACACAATACACTGTAAGTGCAGCTAACTGACTGACTGTTCTGCCTAATCTATCTAACTCAAATCAAATGACACTGTCTGTCTCTCTCTCTCTCTCTATCTATGAATGCCAGAACACACACTACACAGGGCCGCCGTGCAGGCGGCCTTATATAGTGTGGGGCGTGTGCTAAATCCCCTGAGCCATAATTGGCCAAAGCCTCCTTGGCTTTGGCCAATTACAGCTCTCTGTTCAGACGGTGCTGTGATTGGCCAAGCATGCGGGTCATAGTGCATGCTTGGCCAATCATCAGCCAGCAATGCACTGCGATGCCGCAGTGAATTATGGGCCATGACGCGCCACACGAATTTGGCGCAAACGGCCCATATCGTTCGCAATTCGGCGAACGGGCGAACAGACGATGTTCGAGTCGAACATGGGTTCGACTCGAACATGAAGCTCATCCCTATCAGATGGTATCTCTTCCTTGTATTTTAATTTACGACAGGTAAATCGCAGAGCATCTCCCATAACACATACACGCCTAGCATACCTGCAAGTCAAAAGGAACTGTTAATTGAATTAGATACTCAATCCCAAAGCCTGTCATGTATTTACATCTAGATAGGTTAACCCCTTACCCACAGCAATATTTCATACACACTAATCTTATTTCTTATTCCAAACTATATATAAATAAATATACAAATATTCCCAGTTGCTAATGGAGATTACTCATAAACTCCTCATAATGCAACAGCTAGGTGTGTATGGGCCCAGGATAGCATGCTGGGGAGGTTAGTGAAGGCAAATATGCATGAAGGACAAAAAAGGAGCATTAAAAGCTTCCAGCATGCATGAGGACAAAGAAGACATTCACAGCATATTACAATTATGGTAATTAGGGAATGATGAAATAAATACAATACATTAGCAAACATTAAATACATAGAATGTGATGTTAAAGGAGAAAGCTTACCTTAATATAGTCCTTCTGCAGGACCTGTATGATGGCAGAACAGGTCTCTGGACTAATAATTCCCAGAGCCTGGGGGGAGATTCCAGTCGAGAACTTGATGTCCTGCAGACTTCTCCCCGTTTCCAAGTACCTCAAGGTGACGACGAGCCTCTGCTCGGGAGTGATGGCTTGCCACTTGCAGATGTCCTGCTTCGTAATATAAGGGGACAGCAAAGCCAACAGACGGTGAAAAATGGGGTCCATCATCCGGAGATAATTCCTGAAATAATCAGCATTATTCACCTGGATCTCCCACAACAAAGGAATGTGCGAGAATTGGTCACGCTGGAGCAACCAATTCTGCATCCATGAACTCCTCCTCGCCCAGTTCATGCACTGGACTTGGGTAAAAGCAAGAACTCCAACACCAAGCCCATGCACAGGCGAACTCTGCGACGAGTACGTGTCCGCAACATGGCTAGAAAATGGTCGGCTGGTCAGGACGAATTAACAGAACGCACCGAAAATCAAAAAGAACCCGAGAAGAACGATCTGAAAATCAGAAACGAGCAGACAAGAACGCACTGAAAAACAGATATGAACTGATAAATAGAACCCACTGAAAGACAGGAATGAACTGACAACATGCATTGAAGAACAGATACGAACCCACAAGCACAAACTGAAGAGCAATAATGAAATGAAAAGCACGAGACTGAAAAGCGTGAATCGTCTCTCACCAAACTTCTACTAACACAAGATTAGCAGAAGGAGCCCAAAGGGTGGCGCACTGGCTATTGAACTACTTTTATAGTCCCATTGTACGTGCTGTACGTCACCGCGTTCTTGACGTTCAGAATTTCCAACAAAATTTGTGTGACCGTGTGTATGCAAGGCAAGTTTGAGCCAACATCTGTCTGAAAAAATCCACGGTTTTGTTGTCAGAATGTCCGATCGTGTGTACAGGGCATAAGTCTCAAAGTTCAGCCCACAGAAAAAGGAGTGTGCCAGTAAAAATAAATATACCACCAAGTGCCCAGAGCTGAACTTTCATTATACTATTTAATAAATACTGAAGAATAAATGATAAACAAAAATACAATGCAGCACAGATTCTTTAAAATTTGTTCCTATTGTGATTTGGAAGTTTGGATACATCTGGATTTCCAAATTTTGAAAAATTCATCTGAATTTCGATTTAGAACAAAACAAATGCATGTCTAGAGGACACACAAAGTAATTTTTTTGTGGAGACTTTAGTCTATTTATTTTGAACTTAGTAGAAGATGGGAAGTTTAGCATGGTGATCAAACAAGAGAACACAACCACTGTGCTACAAATCTTAGAAGTATTGTGAAGAAATGGCACCTAAAATCCTTCAGATGATCCCCACCTTCCATAGGGCATCTCCATATTTTTTTTTGCATAAAAAGACTCACTTACAATAAAACAGCTTTGCAGTATATACTCATATATGTGGTCATCAACAAAGATATGGATATCTCCATTTCACTGTGCCTAGAGGAGGCAGCTTATGCTGCTCTATATGAGGTTTTAGAAGGATGTACTAGTTACTACTGTATTACATTTTTCTAGGCGAGGCTGCAAGAACAAAAAATTGACAGCCTTAAGGAAAGATAAGAGGAGCAAGATTTATGGTTCAATAAGTTTTATTGTTTTAACACGTATTTAAACAGAAACAGAAAAAAGTAGGAGCATTGCCAGTTGCCTGACAGCGGGCCTCCTGGTCTACAAATTTGAGTCATACAAATAACAAATATAGTGCAATCCATTACTTGTGCATAGGTAACTTGAAATCAATCTGTAAGGTAGCCTCGCAAACATATGTCTGATTTTCATGTAAGTGCTATTTTTCCTTGGGTCTGAATGCCCCTTTGGGAGCCTGCTGCACCCAGAAGCCCAGGGAATCCGAGTATTTAAACTAGGACAACAATGATTGTCAGAACAATCTCAGTGATTGAATTCCAAATCTCCTAAGAGGTGGAGAATAGAAAAACTCATAGTAAGGGAAGGGAAAACTTATGATTTGCATTGCAATCCAGGGTGGCTGGACAAATAAGAAAAGGTTGGAAATAACAGTAAAGAAGAGAATGAGGGTGAGGAGGGGAGAGGTTGTAGAGGTATAAGCAAGAATGGGGGGAGGGAGGGGGGGCGGAGAGACAGCGAATCTCAGTCCATGATGTGTTCTATAGACCCGGATTATGGACACACAAATAGGACAGTTTCGTCTCTTAGGTGGTATTCTTCCCCAAGAGTCTCTGCTTGAGTTTATCTGAAGTAGAGTAATGCCTCCATACACTCCAGACAAAGGAAAACTTTGCTTGTTTGTCTAATGCCTTGGCTTGCACCTCTTCCATGAGCATAATATTGTTTAACTCACCTACCCAATCTAGGGAAGGGGGTGTAGTGGTTTTCCAGTGCCTGGGTATTAGTTGCCGTCCTGCACTGAGAAAGAATTTCAAGAGGTTATTTTTTTGTGATTTGACCATACCGGGTAGTATGGAAAGAAGGGCGATGGAAGGTGAGGGTGTCAGTGGCCTATCATAAATTTCTGTGTATATCTGGAAGATTTGTTTCCAAAATGGGAGGAGCATGTCACACTCCCACCAGATATGGATGGACGTACCCTTCATTAAGTTGCATCTCCAACATGTGTTTTTTTCTTGCGTGTAGCTTGAGATGGATGTCTTATGAGTGAATAGAAAGGCTCTACTCCTCTCACACGGTCGGAATTTCCGACAACAAGGTCCTATCACACATTTTCCATTGGAAAATCCTATCCTGTGTACAGGGCATAAAAGGCATATTTAAAAAGAAATAAATATGAATTTCACCAAACAAAACTAGTATTAGATCAGTGTCATTTCAGATTCTAATTAAGAATACTTTAATAATCCCAAAGGGAAATTATTAAGATACAAATAAACTTAACAAAGAACAAAGCAATACAACATAACAAAACTAAAACACACTACCAAACATAACATAAATCACCACTAACAACAAATTAATATTTACAATATCATGAACTTAAATGAAACTAATTAAAAACTAAATTAAATACTATACTATAATAGACATAACTTCCTATTAAAACACTGCATTGAATAAATAACCCCGGCTGAAATATACCAAAACAAAAAAATACTTCCCCTAGGTATTAGACTAAAGATTGTTACACATAAATTAACCTAATACTAACATAATACAAATACAATTTTACCAGGTTAAAATTCTTGCACCTGGCACTCACAAAGAATTATATAATTTGAGGGCCACAGGCAAAAACTCTTTCCTGTTTCGCTCCATGGTGCATTGTGGTTGTAACAATCTAATACTAAAGGTGACTTACTAGCATATTGTGGAGTGGGTGGGAGGGGTTGTCTAAGATCGACAGCATCCTTTTCTCTGACACTGTTGTTAATGAGTCCAACTCCAATCCAACCACATCACTGGCCTTTTGGATCAGTTGGTGTCTGTCATCTTAAGCCTGCTTCCCCAGCATGCCACCACGTACAGGAAAGCACTGGCCACCACAGACTCATAAAACATCTTCAGCATCATTTGGCAGATGTTAAAGACATCAGCCTCCTCAAAAGATGGGCAGTGGCTCTGGCCCTTCCAACTTCAGTGTTCTTACTCCAGTCTAGTTTATTATCTATGTGCACCCCCAGATAATTGTAATTCTCTACTACATCCACACCCACTCCCCAGATGGAGACAGGAATCACTGGTGCCTTCCTCCTTCTCAAATCCACAACCATCTATTTTGTCACATTTAGATATAGATTATTATCCTCACACCATGCGACAAAGTTCTCCACCTCAGTCCTATACTCAGTCTCTTCCTAATCCCTGATACATCTCACTACTGCAGAGTCATCAGGAAACTTCTGAAGATGGCAAGACACTGTCTGGAAGCTGAGGTCAGTAGCATAGACAGTGAAACGAAAGAGAGAGAGAATTGTCCCCTGTGGAACCCCAATACTGCTGACCACCCTATCTGACACACTGCCCTGCAAACGCACATATTGTGGTCTTCCAGTTGGGTAGTCAACAATCCATGACACAAGGGTAACATCATCTTGCAGTTATGTTAGTGTCTCACCCAGGAGAGCCAGCCTGATGGTATCAAAAGCACTGGAGAATGAAAAAAACATGACTTTCACTGTGCTTGCTGGCTTATCCGGGTGTGCATACATGCAATTTAGTATCGAGCTAGTAGACAAACTGCAGTGGGTCTAAATATTTACTAACCATGGGCAGTAACTGATGTGAAACTATTCTCTCCAAAGTCTTCATGATGTGGGAGGTCAGAACCACCGGTCTGTAATCGCCACAATTTAAAACACAGGTACCAGAAAGATTCACCAGCAGTGAATGTTTGGCGAATATAAGAATAACTACTAGTTTATAAATATGTCTCTAAGGGTGAGAATAAGTTTCAGGAGGACAGTATTTTCAATATAAAGGTAAGATCACGAACATAGTAACATGACTTGAAACTAGCAGGAAAGTTTAAACCTAAACACAAAAGCACTATTTTACTAAAAACGTGTCAGAAACCATGAATCAGACCGAAACAGAAGTACAGTTGAATCAGACTTGTTTAATAATAAAAGTAAATAGAACAAACATAGTCAAAACATAGACAAAGTTCAGTAACTGGAATGGATAGTCAGACAAGCCAGAAATTTAGGAAGCCTGGAATCAGCATAGTGGAACAGCAAGCAGGATCTGGAGCCAGAAGGAACGTCAGCCAAGCAAGTCTATCAGGCATGCAGGAGAGAATCTCTGTGATGTTGACCAGGCGAAAGCAGAGATCATCTGGGCTGGTTGGCTTAAGTAAGCAGGACTGATGAGCAGGAAATCATCAACAGGTGAGACACTGTGGAGAGATAGGAGCTGGCAATTAACCAACAGCTGAGCGGCCAGCTCAGAGAAGGAAGGGCTGAGCGCAGCCCTGACGAACAGTACTTGATGCTGTGAACGAATTTCCAGCATCAGCAGCAAGTCAATCAACAGTAAGGAAATTTAGGCAGGGATGGTATAAACAAAGGTCTATACTTAGGCAAAAAAGGTTCACACACCCAAAAGCAACAAGCAAATGTATAATTGCTATGTTATTTTCTTTTTATGTTTATTTGTATATGTATTGTAAATATATATTTGTGTATGCTATAAAACAATTAATGAAAAATGAAATCAATTTAAAAATGTCTAAACATTAAAAAAAATATAAACACAGTAAAAAATTGTGTTTTCCTTTATTAGCATATAGTCATTCTTTGAATTCTATGATACTTGTTGACCATGTGCATTGGTTATGGATACTAGATAGTAGCCACAAGACAAAGTGTATAGAAAATATGAACACTTATTATGGCAGAGTACTGTAGTATGTTAGTTAGGTCTTAGCAAATATGCCAGTTCATATTTGTCCATACTTAATTCTTTCAAAATATTTCAGCACTCGGTCATTCCTTTGTGAGGCATGTGTAAAGAATTGTGTGTTAATTATTTTCAATTAATATTATTGGGTGTTCAAAGTAAATATTCATATGTTGATAATGTATACCTATTTTAAAACTCTGTATTGAAATAAAATCAAGTGTATATTGGTTGCCATGGAGACATACCTTTGATGATAAGTAATACAGTTAGCAATCTCAATAGATATTATGACATGCATAAGCATCTATCAGTGTGTTAAGGTCTTAGTGTCAATTGTTTATTTATTTTTTGTAGAACTGATTGATTTATAAGTAAACATGATAGTAAAAACTTAACAAGGCAAAATATGAATGTATGTAAAGAATAACGAAAAAAAATTAGGCAGCACTTTCATTACTGACCCGTAGAAAATTATTAATAAAATATCCAGTGTGGAGTTATCGCTTCCTATCAGCTATCTGTAATGCCCTGTACACACGATCGGACATTGATCGGACATTCCGACAACAAAATCCATGGATTTTTTCCAACGGATGTTGGCTCAAACTTGTTTTGCGTACACACGGTCGCACAAAGTTGTCGGAATTTCTGATTGCCAAGAACGCGGTGACGTACACCACGTACGACAAGACTAGAAAAGGCCAGTTCAGAACCAAGCGCGGCGCCCTTTGGGCTCCTTTTGCTAATCTCGTGTTAGTAAAAGTTTGGTGAGAGGCGATTCGTGCTTTTTCAGACTCGTGGTTTTCAGATTGTTTTCTGCTGTTCAGTTTGTGCTTGTGGGTTTGTATCTGGTCTTCAGTGCGTGCAGCGAGTTATGCGTAACTCTTCTCATTGTGTTCTTGTTCGTTCGTTACTGTTTTTCAGGTCGCTCTTCACAGGCCTTGCTGTTCTTCAGTGCGTTCTGTTACTTCGTTCTGAGCAGCCAACCTTTTTCTAGCCATGTTGCGTATACGTACTCCTCGTAGAGTTAGTGCTGTGCGGGGGCTTGGTGTTGGGGTCCTTACCTTGACACAAGTCCAGTCCCTGAACAGGGTGGGGAGGAGTTCATGGACCAAGAATTGGTTGCTCCAGCGTGACCAGTTCTGTCACATGCCTTTGCTCTGTGAGATCCGTGAGAATAATCCTGATGATTTCAGGAACTTTCTCCGGATGATGGACCCGTATTTCACCATTTGTTGGCTTTGCTGACCCCCTATATCAGCAGGCAGGATACCTGCATGAGGCAAGCCATCACTCTGGAGCAGAGGCTAGTCGCCACCCTGCGGTGCTTGCTAACGGGGAGAAGCCTGCAGGACCTCAAGCTCTCGACAGGCATCTCCCCCCAGGCTCTGGGCATCATTATCCCAGAGACCTGTTCTGCTATCATCCAGGTCCTGCAGAAGGAGTATATTAAGGTAAGATTTGTATCCTTTAATATCACATTTTATTGTATTTAATGTTTGATAATATATTGTATTTCTTTCCTCATTCCCTAATTACCATGATTGTAATATGCTGTGAATGTCCCCTTTGTCCTCATGCATGCTGGATTATTCTGTAATTTTTTTTGTCCTTCATACATATTTGCCTTCACTTACCTCCCCAGCTCTCCTGCCCTATATTCACCTCATGTAGTCACTTAACAATGTATTTTGTCAGCTCCATAGTAGTGCTTTACCCTAAACAACCCCTAAAATGTGTAAAAATGTGATTTGTGCTTTAAATTCAGGCAGAGTGCCAGAGGCTTTTTTTTGGGTCCCTAAATCATTTGGAACCCTCCCTCCCCCCAACTGCTAAGTCAGCTGATACCAATTCTCTATCTATCCTCAATCATCTATCTGCTGACGTTGCCATACCCATACACACTATAGCCATCTCTTTAGTGATCAGATGTATGAATGAATTCCCCAAAGCATGTAGTGCAAGGGCCTGCCTGAATACTTTCAAATGGTACTGTTTAAAGTTTTTGTATCCTATTATTATCTTGATAGGTAATGGCAGAATTTCCAAATGTTCTAAAATGTGTACAGTGTGTATTTATATCTTTGTATTATGACACTTCTTACCTGTCCAGTTGGCTGTCAATAGTGTAACTAAGGAGGGGCTGGCCAAAGTAATCCACATTATTTAGGCATTCATCTCTCAATGAAGTGGAGAGGGTTACCTGTCCAACATCTCCCCCCCTAAAATGTAAGAAATGGCCCACGAGAGGGGGGGAATCTGATAGGTGGACCTTATACTTTGGTCTTTAAAAACTCCCTCAAATAAATGTTATCTTGATGTTGGCCAAGAATGTTTGTGTCTAATCTGCTTTCCCTGTTTATGTGCAAAATGACTAATTTTTGTTGTTGTTTGACTCCACAGTTTCCTTCCACGCCACAGGAATGGTAGACTGTGGCCTCCCACTTTGCCCAGCGGTGGGACTTTCCTAACTGCGGATGGGCAATTGATGGGAAACACGTCCACATCATCCCACCACCCAACTCGGGGTCATACTATTTCAACTATAAGGGGTTCAATAGTATTGTGATATTGGCGGTGGTTTCGGCTACTTACAAGTTCCTGTATGTGGACATGGGGAAGAATGACCGGATGTCCGATGGTGGAGTCATCGCCCAGACGGAGTTCTACAGGCATCTCCAGAATGGCAGCTTGGACTTGCCACCTCCAGAAGACAATGTGGAAGGACTCCCATTCATCTTCGTTGCTGATGAAGCATTTGCGCTGGGGGACCATCTTATGCGGCCATTCCCGATGAGGACCCTCACCCCGGACCAGAGGGTTTTTAATTACCGGCTGGCCAGAGCCAGAAGAGTGGTGGAGAACATGTTTGGAATCATGGCCAGCCGGTTCCGCCTATTTCTTACACCCATACACATGGCGGAGTACAAACTGAATCACATCATCCTGGCGTGCTGTGTTCTACACAACTTTTTACAGCAACATTCTGCCAACTATGCTGGCTCAGTTGGGCCTGAGGCTGGAATTCAAAATGAACCAACCCTGATGGCGCTTGAAAGTGGCTGTCCTGGCTTGCCCCCCCTCAGTGCCCGTGATGTCCGTCTAAGATACCTTGAATACTTTGTGGGTAGGGGGCTATAAATATGCCAGACAATGTCTGAAACCTTTTTCAAATAAAAAAAAATAACTACTAAAATCTTTGGTGATATTTACTGCTTGTGTTTCTTTTAGCTGACCCTGACAGAAATGTGGTGAGTCCTAAAAATGGCGTGATTGTGTAACATTACAAAGCATTGTTGGGTGTTATTTACTAAAGGCAAAGACACTTTGCACTACAAGTGCACTTGAAACTGCACTTGTAGTGCAAAGTGGATTTTACCTTAGGAAATAACACCCATTGTCACAGAAAACACCAATTAGAGCACAACAAAAGTTTTGGAGCATTGAAACAATAATCCACACATTCTTGATTAACAATCTTTTTAATACCAGCACAATCACATGTGCATTTAGAAAAGGTTTTTAAAACAAACCAACATGTTTGTTGTATAACAATTTTTGGGGTCACATTAGAAAAAGTAGAAATGTCCATTTAAGATAAAACAGGCATGTTTAAAACCAACAAGAAAGACACAAATCTTGAACTTACAAAGTTCACATTTGGTAGAACTTGAAGGCAATATCAGACATGAGTATTTACAAACTGTGTTTGATATTGCGTTCAGATGGGGTGAAGTCACCCCAGGAAAAGCCAAATTTTGAAGATGCACACAAATTGCCGAATGTCAACATGTGCTAGCTGCCATCACAAGGGATCAAGGGACGTGTTTTGTGGGTGCAACCCCTTCCTCACAGCTACTTTATTATTGAGGAAGGGGTTGCACCCCCAAAACGCCTACATTGATCTCCTGTGATGGCAGATAGCACATGTTGACACACTGTGTGCATCTTCAAAATTTGGCTTTTCGCAAATATGTCAAAAAATGGTAAAAATTTTTAGCTCACAAAAAGCACAAAAAAACAAAGGGATTTTGCTTGGTTTTAAACTCTCGCTAAAACATCAATGATGTTCTTCATTTTTTTTTTAACATCATTGATGCTTTTCTGGATGTTTTCAAAGTCCCTATTACACCCCATGATCTCCCCGATCAGGATCTGTGCACTTTCAGAGGTGAAATAATCTGGATACACAACATCACGATCACCTAAAAAGATAGAAACAAAAACACACCATGTATTATAAATCTGCCGGCATCCATCTCTTACCTGAGCCTGTGGTCGCAGACACTCACCTGTTGTGGTGAAAATTTCCACCACATCTCCTTCCTCCTCCTGCTCTTCTTGGCTTGGGTGGGTCTCCACTTCTTCATGAGGTGGGGGGTCTCTGGTCTCCTCGGATGAAGGGTGTCCTCTGAGTCTTTTATCCCCTATGTAAAAATAGGTATACTTAGCACACAGATATTTGATGGCAGAAATAGGAATATGAAACATTGCTTGGAAGTGGGGTACAATTGTCTGTTTTGGCAGAGTTCCAAGATGTTGAAATTGTATTGTCCTTTGTCAAGCTTCAATACTTTACCTGTTTAGTACAAGCTTCACAAATGGAGTCACCCCTATAGTATACACTGGAGCACCTGTGTGGACCCCCTAATAAAAAGGGTGTTTTTGTGTCCCACACTAGTGCTCCAGCATCCAGATGTGAGAACTGCTTAGTGTCCTCTCCTTACACAGAATCTAGTTTGCATTTCATTCTAGTTACAAACCCATCTACACAAACGAACAATGTTTTATATGAATGAATAATGTGCCCATGAACATGAAAGTTGCCATTTTAAACTGTACAATAGTTAAGAAAAGCACATGGAGCAGCACGAACGTAAGAAAAATAAAGAATAGGAGCACAGGACAACTACTTACTTTTTTGCAGCACTCTCTGGATCCTTCTGTACTGCTCATGCTCTCTTAATTTCAGCTCTGACAACCGCTTCCTGAGCTGATCTTTCGATCGTCGTACCCCGAAATTTTGGTGCAGACTTTTGACCACTTTCGCCATGATCTTGGCCTTTCTGACATTGGGGTTGGGGTAAGGTTCATACTTCCCGTCATAGTCGGCCTTCTTCAGGATGTCCACCATCTCTAACATCTCCCCAAAGGACATATTTGAGGCCTTAAATCGTCTCTTCCGGGATCGGGACGTTTCAGGCTCCGGGCTTTCCTCCTCCTCGTTGGTGTAATTATCAGACACCTGCTTCATACACAGGGAAGTCTCAGCCAGGAGGTGGCCAGGCCAAGCAGGCTGCCCGATACGCAGGTCCCTCCCCTCTGCCTTCAAAGACAAAGTGGCAGGAAGAGGAGTAACCTGGAGGAGGCAGCAATAGGCCTCTTTTGGAAGGCTACAGAGGCCCTCGGAACACCCCACAGTGTGGAGGAGGACTTTGCTGGCATAACTGCATGCAAAATGATGCAGATGGAGGAGTCAACTACTCCTGTGTGAGTTCTTAATTTTGGAAGCTCTAAATAAGGGCTTGAGGGGCCAAATCACATGTGCAACCCACATTTGTGACCTCACACCTAGTCCTCCTCCTCCTCCAGGTCCTACTCCTCCTCTTCCTCCTCCTCCAGGTCCTACTCCTCCTCCTGCCACATCTCCAACACCAGAGCCACAGTGTGGAAGGAAGCATGGAAGGAAGACCAGAGAGTGATGGCCCTGGGCTCAGTCTGATCTGGCAAAATATGCAGCCTCTTGTAGTACCACAGCCTGGGGACATACATGTCATCTGCTGCTTTCCAGATCTCTGGGACTTCTGGACCAGACTGCACTCCCTTATATATGGACTCCTCAGACCACCAATTTTGCTGTAAAAGAATTGATGTCTGCCCTGGGGGTCCAAGGCTTCGCCAATTTATGATGTTTATCCAGCGTTGCCTCCCTCTTTGTTTGGTACTGAGCCCTTAATAAAGGAATTTTTGTTTCAATTATACTCGCCTATGTGTGTTTCCTTTCAAAAGGGACAGTTTGTTTGTGAGGATTCAGGTACATTTCAAAAATACAATGTGAAATTAACAAGAGACACCAACACCAAGCAATCTCTTTGAGATTAAATAATACAAGATAATAATGGTGTTGTGGTAACTTGACACACAAAACACACACAAAAATATTCTGGATTAAAAAAAAAAAACATCAGCCTTGAAAAAAATACAAAATAAAAAAAAACAAAAAAAAATTTTGTCAGATGTGACAAATCAAAATATATTGATGGAATCACGATAAATAATAAAGAAAGAAGTTTGTGAGAAGTCTGTGTGAATATGAGCAGCAAAACTACTTAATTCTTCTAGCATTATAAAGAAGAAGAGAGTGCGCTGTATTAAACAATTTTAAACATTGCAGCCTGACGAAAGTGCTCTATCCATTCTGAACGCTAATTTTACCAGACCGAGCTGTTCCATCTCAGAATTTCTTCTGAGCATGCGTGGCACTTTGTCCACACACGGATTTTGTTGTTGGAAAATTTTGTAGCCTGCTCTCAAACATTGTGTGTCGGAAAATCCAATGGAAAAAGTCCGATGGAGCCCACACACGGTCGGATTTTCCGACAACACGCTCCAATCGCACATTTTCCATCAGAAAATCCGACCGTGTGTACGGGGCATAAGTGTTCAGTGATTATCATAAAAGCTGGTCCATGACAGATCTTACCTGATTTACCCATGTAAAATAAACATAAAAATGTTCTTGGAAGAGACATTTAGGTGATCGATACTAGAAATTAGATAACCAAATTGCTAGATGTGAAATTTAACCTACAACCAGTGGAGGTTTCCTAATATAGTCCTATCCACAACTGACGTGATAATATATAGATAATACAAGCCAGTGTTCCCCAGCCAACACTTCAAGAAGGGGGCTCTACAAAAATGGTTACCTTGTAAAAGCACAATCCCAGTGAAAAAAGCACTGCCATCTTCCGGACCAACTGTGCATGGGAAGGTATTGAGGGAAGCGTGTGAGATTACAAGCAAAGAAATGTGCAACTCTTTCTCTGGCATAATCTAAACACAAACATCAGCTGCAAAACATGAATTTACTTAATTATGCATTAGATAAATAGATACTGTAGATAGACAAACAGATAGATACGAATGACAGACAGACAAACAGATATTACAGGGGATCATAAAGGTCTTCTATTTTCTTCTGTTCTACTTTTGGCCTCTTTTTTCTAATAAAAAAAATCTAAAAAGGGAATCAAGATGATAATTGTTCTGAATATCTGAGAAACGTTCATAGCCCTTCTACTGTAGTGTGACAGTTCATTTATTTGATTAGAACCCATACTGGTCCTTTTTTATAGCAAAATACAAATTTAATCTCCTGGAATATTTAATTATCAAATCCTTGGCTCTTTAATTTGTCAACAATAATTTTTCTATATTCTCTTAGCTATTACACAATGTTGTCAATAATTCTAATACACCACTATCATAGTAATGACTATAAGAATGTTGTTGCATTGAAGCTGTTCATCATTTTTTATTGCAATAATTTATTCATACAAGATTTCAATTTGCTCTAAAATAGCATGTGTTTATCATAGTCACTCTAGCTGCCAGTTTTGTTCAGATTTGAAGCCATGTACAGTGTGAATTGTCTAATTGCTGCATATTGTTTAGACCTTTGCTAATACATATTGACTTTATTCATTACATCTGTTTTAGGCAAAAGCTGTGATTTCCCAGAGTGCTGGGACCAGTGACAGGTCATATAATAATGAAACCACTGACTGAGCAGAATGTAAGGCATCTTTATCTCTGTAATAATAATTGCAGAAAGCCGCATTGATTATTTACTAGTAACAAGCTTTTCTATCTGCAAGCTTGGTCAATGTCTCACCTTAATACATAACCAAAAATAGTTTCAGACTTATGTTGAATCTCTGCGTATCTCTTTGTGTAGTCCACAATTATTACAAAAATAGGAATTTTTGGGGTTCTATTTATACATTTTTTTATACAAGATTTACACAAATTTCATAGCACATTTTCTAAATATATTCCATTGGAAAAATAAGTACATCTTGGGAGAAAGTTGGAGAAAGTGGCTCTTGCATGAAACCACTTTGAAATATACCATAAAGTGGTTGTAAAGCGTAAATATTTTTTTACCATAATGCATTCCTTGCATTAAGGTAAAAAATGTTTAGGCATCAGTATTTCCCCTCACCCCCTTTTTACTTACCTGAGCCCTCATTCAATCCAGTGCTGTACCCAGGCTTTTCTAAAGCAACGGGAGCCATTGGCTTCAGCTGCTGTCAATCAAAGCCAATGATGAGGGAGCAGGGGCGGTGCCAAGTCCCACTGTCTGCATCTACACATGCAAACAGCAAGGCTCAGGTGCAAGCCTGCACAAGTCAGGAGCACCAGAGGGGGAACCAAAAAATGGAGGTTCATGGCAACTCTTTGGGCAGCTGTGCAATTTTATTGCACAGAGTAGGCAAGTATAAACCTGTATGTTGTTAAAAAAATTGAAGCTTTACGTTAATGTACAAGGGCATTTTCCTGTAACATGAAATATATACAAATATTCAATAGAAAAACCTATTATTTTAGTTGCTCCTTAATGCTATCATTTTCATAGTTAGTAGCTTCAAGTCCTCTTAGATAAAGGTTTACATACAGTATAATTTAAGTTACAAGGTTACTTTTATTTACAGTACTAGTAAATGGCAAACACATTATTTTCTAAACAAAAAAATGCAGGCTATAAAAGCCATGTAGATTATATTTAGATGCTAGCCTTTCACTATTTACCACAGTGTATTTTTATATTTATTTTAGTAAGTTTGGGCTCTTCTTGTCTTTGCATAGTCTACGGAATGATAGATAATGTAGGTTGTTAGTATGTTGGTTTGTTAGTGTAAATAGTGGCTAAGGGGTTTGCATAATTATCTTGAAGTTATGGAGATTCCAAGTTTAAATTCTACCAAAGACTATATTATTCTATGTTCTTTGTGCTGTATAAGTTGTCAGCAGACTCCTGTGTTTTCTCTCCCCATGCAAAAACACATTAGTAGGTAGCTTTTTAAAAATCACATACTTTCAAGAATTTGGTAAGGGTGTTATATTTTAAAGACTTTTGGGGCAGAAACTAATCTGAATGATTTCTGTAGTGTTTATCTTCAAGGAAAATTAAAAATGTAATTTTAGTCTATGGGGTTGTATAGAAATGTAAAAAGGCTATGGGGGTACATCATCCTATATAGAATTTATAAAACAAGACCAACAAAGCGGA
Source organism: Aquarana catesbeiana (assembly GCF_042186555.1). NCBI lineage: Eukaryota > Metazoa > Chordata > Amphibia > Anura > Ranidae > Aquarana > Aquarana catesbeiana. The sequence continues at coordinate 516,807,923 of NC_133328.1, forward strand.
CTATCATGGTACCAATGAGGAGTATATACATAATAATTTTCAATAATTTTATTTATACAAAATAGAATATATAAAAAAATACATAAAACCATTTAGATATTCTCTTGAGGTTCATAAATATAAGTTTCGCAAATAATTGTACGTAAAGATGGTTGACGCGTTTCATGTACTGCTTCCTCAGAACCATTTATGTGTGACATATACTCAGAGATCCTTAAATAGGAAGACATGGGAAAAATATCATTACAAATTCGGAACATGTGCTAGAATATCCCAAAACAACCCCATATACGTAGTGGTTAATATTAATAGGCACAATGGCCCATCTGGGGACATAAACCCATATAACTTACGAATAGAAAACCCAAGTTGATCTATGGATGGATAGCGATGTGTCCCAGGTTGGGAGGAGTGAGTAAACCGGAGGAGAGCACAGGAATCTAACCAGTATGGTCCTTCTGTAGGAATAATAAGTAGTTGTATCAATAGAAGCATATGTCCAGCAGCATATAATTCTAGGGTATCATAGTTGGACAAAATATACTCACGAGAGTTTGTATCATGCAGCCATAGCCAGAACCAGTCAAAGGTCCCCACTCATATGAGAAATGTCATTTCCTCAACTTACAAGGCAATACCTAAATAATTAATGGACAAAATACATTAGAAAAGGATAGAGTCCAAATTTAAATAAGGAAGGATGTAAAACAACAATATATCCAATCTACCTGTATAGGACTAATCCGAGAGCTCATATACTCCACAGAAAAGAAGGGGGAGAGGGATAGTGGCCACTGAAGTACAAGATACTAGCCGCTCTTAAGTACAAACAAGCGCTGCTTGTAATACAATGTGCTTGGTAAGGTAAATGGTAGGCTCCAACTCAGCCAGAAAAACATCACTAAAGTAAAAAGAAAACATTCTATGAAGACAGTCCATGAAAGGTAAAAATGAAGCATGATGCTGCTCCAATAAGGACAGGTAGCCATCACTATATGAATATAGAATAACTCAGACTGGACTTACCATGTATGCATCTCACTCCCAAAAACACATCACTTACCACACCAGGAACCCACACTGTTTAAGTAGTCCGTTTGGCACCAAAACAGCCTCACAATCAATAGCCATCATTGCAACAGCTGGCACGGCATAAATAGAGGAATACAATTAACTTTCAGACAACACAGCGCAGGCTCCGTCTAGCCGCCGGCCGAAAACTAAACCGAAACTCTGCGCATGCGCAAATGCGTCCAGACAGCTCATGTTAATAATACCAGCCGGTCACAGGCACAGAGCAGGCTAAGCGCTGCATAATAAAGATGCTGGATCCAAGCCACTAAAGGCCAGACCCACATCCAAGCCTCCAGAGGGGAATATCACATACCCCAAAGGGAATAGAAAAACAGGGAAGGAAGAATCCCCCAGATGCCACCACCTCAACTCCACCACTGGAGGTGGGCTAGAGGAAGTCAATTGACTCTCTCTGCCCCCAGTTTTTAACCATGCCAGGTGGGATTGGCCTCCCAAACATACTGAATAGAAATTCCTGCGTATCCAACTCACCTCCAGGTCTCATCCACAGAAGGCAATCCTGGACAACCAAATGAGTTAAAATAAATAAAGATGCTGGATCCAAGCCACTAAAGGCCAGACCCACATCCAAGCCTCCAGAGGGGAATATCACATACCCCAAAGGGAATAGAAAAACAGGAAAGGAAGAATCCCCCAGACGCCACCACCTCAACTCCACCACCGGAGGTGGGCTAGAGGAAGTCAATTGACTCTCTCTGCCCCCAGTTTTTAACCATGCCAGGTGGGATTGGCCTCCCAACCATACTGAATAGAAATTCCTGCGTATCCAACTCACCTCTAGGTCTCATCCACAGAAGGCAATCCTGGACAACCAAATGAGTTAAAATAAATAATATACCTTTATAGAAATATTGTATTCTTATTTGGCTAGCACATGTTCCCATAAATCTCCCATCTATTCCCGATATTAAGAAAAAGGGGGAAAAAAAAATTCTGTACAGTGCATTATTGCAATTTCGGTTGATCAAATCATCCATGGGGGAGCATAATAGAAGACAGACATTGTAGCACAGCGGGTACAGATGATAGACAGAGGATATTTGCCCATCTTACATTATCAGAGGAATGGTCTATAGCTTAATGAGTCATTGAGACCGGGTTCTCGAGTGGCATTTAAATTAAAAATCCATTTTGCTTCACGTTAAAGCAGTCTCTGATCTATATTGCCACCCTGTGGGTCTTCTCTGACCCTTTCAAGGGCTGTAAAACAGACCATCGATGTGTCATTTTAATGATTTAGCGTGACATGCCAACCTATGGGTGTGTAAAGTAGATTTTTCCTAATGTAATATATGTGGTCGTATACTCGTCTCCAGAAATTCCTGAATGTTTTCCCAATTTAAAACGAACCACATTTACAGAAGGCAATACAAACAATCCCCATGGTCTGACAGTCTGCATGAAATTTCATATTGTATACTTCTCCATTTGGCAAAGTATATGATGAGCCCTCCAGCATCCAATACTCACAGTTATTACATCAACATTCCTATTCTTTCTTCTGATGTATCTCCAGGTTTCTGAAAATGGCTATGAACAAGCTTGTCTTTCAAGGATTGACACTTCCTATAGGTGATTTGTGGGAAGTCATTGATATATTTGTTGATGATGCGGTCCCCTGTTAAGAGGTGTCAATGTCTACCAATTGCCTGTTGTATCATTTCATGATTACTAGAATACGTTGTTATTATTCTTACTATATCCTTTTGTTGCCCCTTATGTTCTTTATTGGCAAATAATAATGTCTGTCTATCCTTATCAAGAGCTTTTTTAAAAGCCTTTTTGAGGATCGTTTTGCTGTAACCTCTCTTCATTAGTCTTGATCTTAACAAGTTGGATTCAACTCTAAAAGACTCCTCTGTCAAACAGTTTCTCCTTAAACGCAAATATTGCGAGTAAGGGATACTTCTAATCAGCGGTTGGGGGTGAGAGCTGGCTGCATGGAGCAGGGTGTTTCCGGCAGTTGCTTTTCTAAATAATGACGTATCTATAGTTCCATCTTCTTGTTTAATGATGGTTAAATCCAAAATGCTAAGGATTTGGGATCATATTCCATTGTAAATTTCAGATTGAAGCTGTTATCTGCCAATCTGCTCATAAAAATATGCAAGTCTTCAACACTTCCACCCCAGACCATAAAGATATTATCGATGTATCTGTCCCGGCACAAAATGCTGGCCAGATACATCAATAAGGAGCTGTTGGGGCACAATATGTTCCCATTGCCACCCCCTGTACCTGGAGGTAGTGGGAGCCATCAAAAGAGAAAACATTTTTGGTCAAGATATGTCGCAGAATCTACATAATGAAGACATTAAAGGGTCCCGCCATACTATCCCCTTCATTTAGAAAACTCTCTACTACTGAAAGACCCAGGGAATGAGGTATACTGCAGTAAAGTGCCTCTACATCAATAGAGACCAGGAGACTATTGGCTGGGATCTTTTTCTTGTATAGCATCCTTAGCAGGGCCATTGTATCCTGTAAATAGGATGGCAGTTGGGTAGCATGGGGTCGTAAAAAGGCATCCACCAGACGGCTTCCTTTTTCACTTTTTGCTCCAATGCCCGAAATTATAGGGCACCCAGGTGGTTTTAAAGGGTTCTTGTGTGTTTTGGGTAAGGAGGAAAATGATGGGATTCTTGGATGGATGACTCATAGGGCTTCAAATACATCCTTATCAACAATCCCATCATTATAGGCTTTAGTAATGATTATGTCATAGTCATTGTTGAAGTTCTGAATGTTCTCCATAGAAATTAGAGAATACCATTCATCATTAGACAGAATGTCAAGGCACATTTGTCGATAGTTTTCAGTGTCCATTACCGCCCTTGTCGGCCATCTTGAGAGTAATATCTTCTTGTAATTGGAGAATGGCTTGGTGTTGTTGAAATGTAGTGTTCTTTTTCTTATTGAATTTAAGATCCAATTTTTTAACGTCCATCGTGACCTGTTGTAGGAATGTCCATATGTTGGGGTTCGTTTTGAGTGGAGGAAAATTAGTAGATTTTTATGAAACTTAGGAATCTTCTTGGAGGGAGCTACTTGAGGAGACACCCCCATACTAGTTGGGGGACCCTCCTCCACAGAACCACCCAAGGAGTCGTCGTTTTCATCCATAAGGTCCATTAGGTCTTTAAGGGCCAAAAAATCCCTGACCGTGAACCCCTTCCATTGCTCACGTTCCAAAATCTCTTGTTTCTTCTTCTTCCTTTCATCATCAAACATATATTTATATATGAGACACCTGGCAAATAAATTCATTATAAGAAAGGAAGTTGGGACTTTATATGAAGCAATGAAGTAGTGGAGGTGAATTAATATAAACCCATTTATTTAGTAGCATAGGTCTGCATACATAAAAATATTATTTCATATCCTATATACACAAGAGGCGTGCACAAGGGCTGAGTGTATAGAATGGAAAAATACCTGCATAACATCATATGGTCAGAATAATAAACATATATATACACATAAAAATGACATGTCTATGCCAATAGCAGCAGGCTTAACACCAACACCTGCACCCGCAAGGTACATCTGTATCCACCAGATGGTATAAAAAATGAGATGTATTAATAGTCAATGAGTAATTAGATAAATAAATAAATCACAATCCGTATGAGGTATATGGCTGCGGCATCAAAATAGAGCTCTACGCGTTTCGTGGGTTTTCCCACTCGTCAGGAGCGGATGCGTCAGCCATTTCTATGGAATAAAAAGATTTAAGGAAATATACTTATCAAAGGAATTCAAAAAAAGTTTTTTCTATAACTATAGATGGTTAACTATTAGCACTCACCAACCCAAGCATAGACCACAAAGCGGGATGATCGGTGCAGGGTCGGCCGAGCAACATTGCCTCAACGCGGGAGCTGAGGCGGCATAAAACAAGGAAGCAGCATCGAAAGGGCTTGAGAGGTAGATGGGAGCTCCCTGTGGCCAAAAAAGTAGTGTGTAATTTCGTGGAGCAAAAATGTCTGGGAACAACATATTAAATATGTGTGTGAATAAAAAATAAATAAATAAATAAATAAAATAAAATTATAAAATAGTATAATATAATGGTGTTAAACATAATAATGATATATGGTAGGGGATAGAAACACCAATAGGTGAACCCAGTGTAGCTCCGTAGAAGAAGTGTGTAGATGATGGGAAATTGAAAAAGTACGAATAATGCCCAAGAATGTGAAAAGTGTCTGTGTGTGAGAAAGATAAGCGTAAACCTACGGCAAATTATAGTATGACTGCTGAAGGAAATACCACGTGCAATCAAGGGCAAAAAGTATGGACAGAAGACTGATCCACCCAAAGGGGGAAAAGGGGAGAAGAAAAAAAGAAAGAGAAGAAAGTGCCTACCCTAATGCTGCAACAAAAAAGCCCCAAGTAGATCATATGGCTGGTATAAAGAGACCTCAAGGTGAGACTGGTCGGATTGAACAGCTCACTTGAAAGGGGGGTGTAGTTATGCCGCCAACGCCATGCCAATGAACCAATGGAGGGGAGGGAGCCGCACCGGAGGTGAGTGTAACACTCAACAACGATCGCGGAGACCTCCCCATACCGGGACAAAAGATGTTGTGGCTAAACGCCGGCGCCATGACGTCATTGCTGACGTCACACGCACGGAGTGAAGCCGCCACACAAACAGCGTGACAAGCGTGGCGCCGATGCGCAACGTGGTAAGCGCCCCGCCCTCCCAAACACAGGGCGTGCAGGGGGAGAAGGGGGAGGATCCAATGAGCGCATCGCAGCTCCCGCGATAGAGGTGGAGCCCAGCCATCCCCAACCAACGACCCATCCACACATGTCAGGCCATGACCGGGCAAGGGGAGCGCGCATGGAGCATATGAATGGAGACAGTCTGTGCGGGTGCATGGAGCTAGTGGCAATATCGCTGCCTATGAAGAATATCATGTATATAGAGCACACAAACATGGATATGGATAAACATTTATAATGGCAAAATTTGAACCTTAATAAGGATACCCTATGGTTAAGGGTGGACCTCACACTGGGATGGCAGGGGAACACTGCCACTCCAATTACTCAACTGCTTCCATCCTGATATGTATTCCCTTCAGCATTCATACTATAATTTGGCGTAGGTTTACGCTTATCTTTCTCACACACAGACACTATTCACATTCTTGGGCATTATTCGTACTTTTTCTATTTCCCATCATCTACACACTTCTTCTACGGAGCTACACTGGGTTCACCTATTGGTGTTACTATCCCCTACCATATATCATTATTATGTTTAACACCATTATATTATACTATTTTATAATTTTATTTTTTTATTTATTTTTTTTTTTTTATTCACACACATATTTAATATGTTGTTCCCAGACATTTTTGCTCCACGAAATTACACACTACTTTTTTGGCCACAGGGAGCTCCCATCTACCTCTCAAGCCCTTTCGATGCTGCTTCCTTGTTTTATGCCGCCTCAGCTCCCGCGTTGAGGCAATGTTGCTCGGCCGACCCTGCACCGATCATCCCGCTTTGTGATCTATGCTTGGGTTGGTAAGTGCTAATAGTTAACCATCTATAGTTATAGAAAAAACTTTTTTTGAATTCCTTTGATAAGTATATTTCCTTAAATCTTTTTATTCCATAGAAATGTCTGACGCATCCGCTCCTGACGAGTGGGAAAACCCACGAAACGCGTAGAGCTCTATTTTGATGCCGCAGCCATATACCTCATACGGATTGTGATTTATTTATTTATCTAATTACTCATTGACTATTAATACATCTCATTTTTTATACCATCTGGTGGATACAGATGTACCTTGCGGGTGCAGGTGCCGGTGTTAAGCCTGCTGCTATTGGCATAGACATGTCATTTTTATGTGTATATATATGTTTATTATTCTGACCATATGATGTTATGCAGGTATTTTTCCATTCTATACACTCAGCCTTTGTGCACGCCTCTTGTGTATATAGGATATGAAATAATATTTTTATGTATGCAGACCTATGCTACTAAATAAATGTGTTTATATTAATTCACCTCCACTACTTCATTGCTTCATATAAAGTCCCAACTTCCTTTCTTATAATGACATAAGGGATGGAGGCACCTTAGGGTGCTTCATTTAAAGTCCCGCGGGATGGAGGCACCTCAGGGTGTTTCATATAAAGTCCCAAACTCTCCCCCCCCCCATTTCTATACAGGCAAATAAATTCAAATCTTTAACCATCTCAAAACTATCAATAGATGCAGTTGGACAAAAGCTCAGACCCAGGCTGAGTACCTCCAACTCAACCCGAGATAGAGCCTTACTGGATAGATTTATCACCTGTAATTGGTTCTCTATTTGATTTTGTACACATACTTGTCCAAATTGTGGGAGATCGTTTATCCGTTGGGGGGATCTTGGTTCGGGGGAAACAATTGAAAATCCTACCCTTTCCAGTTTTGGGGATAGTGCCTATATTTTGGGGGGTTTAGGGATGTGTAAAGGTATGCAATGATGGGGACATCACAGTCCTATTCCCCCCAGTCAGTACATCAAATCCTGACGCTCCCCCTTGGGATTCCTCATATAGAGATGGATTCCTTAGGGTGCTCTCTGTGAGCAAATCAAAATCATAGTTCCCATCATCTATATGTTCTTTACTTTTCTTGTCCCTGCCACCTTCTTTAGAATCCCCCCATTGTTTGTCTTTTTCTGGAGTCTCTTTGTCTCCCTCTTCCTTTGGGGGGCTGCTTGAATTGAGAAAAACGAGTGTGAGAGAGTGGATGAATCAGAGTCAGTTCCATCCCTTGTCTCTCCATCACTAACATTTTTATTTTTATTTCTATTTTTATTCCCACTTCGATTGTTTCTCCCCTTCCTTCCTCCCTGTTGTGGCCATTTCTATGCGTACTTGCAATCAAAAGCCATTTTGTTGCAAATAAATTTGATGTCTTTCTTATAGATTACTGTAAATCCTTATTATATTTTTCAAGATGTTCCTTTAATAGTTTATCCTTCTCCAAAAATTTTGGATGGGCAATTAGGGACATATTTTGTTTTTGAAATTCAATGATCTCGATGTCAAGATCTTTGATGTCTTTATTATGGTGTTCAATTAGGGAAGTCATCATTTTGATCGTATACTCTTGCAAGTTTGCTTCCCATTGTGTTTTAAATTTCAATTGTTTCCCCTGAACCAAGATCCCCCCAACAGACAAACGAACTTCCACGATTTGGACAAGTATGTGTACAAAATCAAATAGAGAACCAATTACAGGTGATAAATCTATCCAGTAAGGCTCTATCTTCGGTTGAGTTGGAGGTACTCAGCCTGGGTCTGAGCTTTTGTCCAACTGCATCTATTGATAGTTTTGAGATAGTTAAAGATTTGAATTTATTTGCCAGGTGTCTCACATATAAATATATGTTTGATGATAAAAGGAAGAAGAAGAAACAAGAGATTTTGGAATGTGAGCAATGGAAGGGGTTCACGGTCAGGGATTTCATGGTCCTTAAAGACCTAGTGGACCTACTGGATGAAAACGACGACTCCTTGGGTGGTTCTGCAGAGGAGGGTCCTCCAACTAGTATGGGGTTGTCTCCTCAAGTAGCTCCCCACAAGTAGGTTCCTAAGTTTCATAAAAAAACTGCTAAATTTTTCTCCACTCAAAATGAACCCCAACATATGGACATTACTACAACAGGTCACGATGGACGTTAAAAAATTGGATCTTAAATCCAATAAGAAAAAGAACATTACATTTCAACAACACCAAGCCATTCTCCAATTACAAGACAACAAAGATATTACTCTCAAGATGGCCGACAAGGGCGGTAATGTTGTGGTAATGGACACGGAAATGTGCCTTGACATTCTGTATAATGATTAATGGTATTCTCTAATTTCTATGGAGAACATTCAGACCTTCAACAATGACTATGACATAATCATTACTAAAGCCTATAATGATGGGATTGTTGGTAAGGATGTATTTGAAGCCCTACGAGTCATCCATCCAAGAATCCCATGATTTTACTTCTTACCCAAAATACACAAGAACCCTTTAAAACCACCTGTGTGCCCGATAATTTCAGGCATTGGAGCAAAAAGTGGAAAAGGAAGCCATCTGGTGGATGCCTTTTTACAACCCCATGTTACCCAATGGCCATCCTATTTAAAAGATACAATGGCCCTGCTAAGGATGCTATACAAGAAAAAGATCCCAGCCAATAGTCTCCTGATCTCTATTGATGTAAAGGCACTTTACTGCAGTATACCTCATTCCCTGGGTCTTTCAGTAGTAGAGAGTTTTCTGAATGAAAAGGATAGTCTGGTGGGACCCTTTAATGCCTTAATTATGTAGATTCTGCAACATATCTTGACCAAAAATGTTTTTCTTTTGATGGCTCCCACTACCTCCAGGTACAGGGGGTGGCAATGGGAACGTGTTGTGCCCCATCGTACGCCAACCTGTACCTGGGGGGTGGGAGCGTACTCTGTTTAATAACAGCTCCTTATCAATGTATCTGGCCAGCATTTGTGCCGGGACAGATACATCGATGATATCTTTATGGTCTGGGGTGGAAGACGTGCATATTTTTATGAGCAGATTGGCAGATAACAGCTTCAATCTAAAGGTTACAATGGAATATGATCCCAAATCCTTAGCATTTTTGGATTTACCATCATTAAACAAGAAGATGGAACTATAGATACGTCATTATTTAGAAAAGCAACTACCGAAAACACCCTGCTCCATGCAGCCAGCTCTCACCCTCAACCGCTGATTAGAAGTATCCCTTACTCGCAATATTTGCGTTTAAGGAAAAACTGTTTGACAGAGGAGTTTTTTAGAGTTGAATCCAACTCGTTAAGATCAAGACTGATGAAGAGAGGTTACAGCAAAACGATCCTCAAAAAGGCTTTTAAAAAAGCTCTTGATAAGGATATACAGACATTATTATTTGCCAATAAAGAACATAAGGGGCAACAAAAGGATATTGTAATAATAATAACAACGTATTCTAGTAATCATGAAACAATACGACAGGCAATTGGTAGACATTGGCACCTCTTAACAGGGGACCACATCATCAACAAATATATCAATGACTTCCCACAAATCACCTATAGGAAGTGTCAATCCTTGAAAGACAGGCTTGTTGATAGCCATTTTCAGAAACCTGGAGATACATCAGAAGAAAGAATAGGAATGTTCAGATGTAATAACTGTGAGTATTGAGATTGGATGCTAGAGGGCTCATCATATACTTTGCCAAATGAAGAAGTATACAATATGAAATTTCATGCAGACTGTCAGACCATGGGGATTGTTTATATTGCCTTCTGTAAATGTGGTTCATTTTACATCAGGAAAACTTTCAGGAATTTCTGGAGACGAGTATATGACCACATATATTACATTAGGAAAAATCTACTTTACACACCCATAGGTTGGCATGTTGCGCTGAATCATAAAAATGACACGTCGATGGTCTGTTTTACAGCCCTTGAAAGGGTCAGAGAAGACCCACGGGGTGGCAATATGGATCAGAGACTGCTTCAATGTGAAGCGAAATGGATTTTTAATTTAAATGCCACTTGAGCACCCGGTCTCAATGACTCTTAAGCTATAGACTATTCTTCTGATAATGTAAGATGGGCAAATATCTTCTGTCTATCATCTGTACCCACTGTTCTACAATGTCTGTCTTCTATTATGCTTCCCCATGGATGATTTGATCAACCAAAATTGCAATAATGCGCTGTACAAAATTTTAGTTTTTTTCTCCTTTTTCCTAATATCAGGAATAGATGGGAGATTTATGGAAACACGTGCTGGCCAAATAGGAATACGATATTGCTATAAAGGTATATTATTTATTTTAACTAATCTGGTTGTCCAGGATTGCCTTCTGTGGATGAGACCTGGAGGTGAGTTGGATACACAGGAATTTCTATTCAGTATGGTTGGGAGGCCAAATCTCACCTGGCATGGTTAAAAACTGGGGGCAGAGAGAGTCAATTGACTTTCTCTAGCCCACCTCCGGTGATGGAGTTGAGGTGGTGGTGCCTAGGGAATTCTCCCTTCCCTGTTTTTCTATTCCCTTTGGGGTATGTGATATTCCCCTCTGGAGGCTTGGATGTGGGTCTGGCCTTTAGTGGCTTGGATCCAGCATCTTTATTATGCAGCGCTTAGCCTGCTCTGCGCCTGTGACCGGCCGGTATTATTCCTATTAGTCCTATACAGGTAGATTGCAAATATTTTTGTTTTACATCCTTCCTTATTTAAATTTGGACTCTATCCTTTTCTAATGGATTTTGTCCATTAATTATTTAGGTATCGCCTTGTAAGTTGAGGAAATGATATTTCTCATATGAGTGGGGACCTTTGACTGGTTCTGGCTATAGCTGCATGATACAAACTCTCATGAGTATATTTTCTCCAACTATGATACCCTAGAACTATATGCTGCTGGACATATGCTTCTATTGATACAACTACTTATTATTCCTTCAGAGGGACCATACTGGTTAGATTCCTGCGCTCTTCTCTGGTTTACTCACTCCTCCCAACCTGGGATACATCGCTATCCATCCATAGATTAACTATCTTGGGTTCTCTATACGTAAGTTATATGGGTTAATGTCCCCAGATGGGCCATTGTGCCTATTAATATTAACCACTACGTATATGGGGATGTTTTGGGATATTCTAGCACATGTTCCGAATTTGTAATGATATTTTTCCCATGTCTTCCTATTTAAGGTTCTCTGAGTATATGTCACACGTAAATGGTTCTGAGGAATCGGTATGTGAAACGTGTCAACCATCTTTATAGACAATTATTTGAGAAACTTGTATTTATGAACCTCAAGAGAACATCTAAATGTTTTTTTTTTATATATTCTATTTTGTATAAATAAAATTATTGAAAATTATTATGTACTGTATATACTCCTCATTGGTACCGTGATAGTCCGTTTTGTTGGTCTTAGTCTATGGGGTTGATTTACTAAAGGCCGATCACTTTGCAGTGGAATTTTTTTTCACCACAGTGAATGTGGTGAAAAAACTAATTGCCAATGACGTGCAACCCCCCCCCCCCAAAAAAAACTGTATTTTTGCTTGTACATTATTGGATGATGGAAGTCAGCAGAGCTACAGTATATCTCATTAACTCCTTTTTATTAGTTAACTTTAACGTAAATGGTATTTACAATAAATATAGCTTAACTGTTAACTTTATTGGTATAAGTCAATTTTAACTGTTGTATGAGGGGCAATTCTTTTTAACATTACATGTCAAATTAGCCTTTACACAACAGCTAAAATCTCAAACTAAGCTGGGCCATTCAGGCTATAGAAAATAATGAATTACCTTTGGCACTGTTAGAAGCAGGACAGTTTGAAGATACCTTTTTTCATACAGGGTGAACAAAATTTATCTCTGTAGGTTAAGTGGTATTAAATAAAAAAACAAAAATATATTATTCTGCAGCTTATAAATTCTTAAATGTGATGGATTCATTTTTTTCACTTTTTTTAGGCCTATTAACTTTATTTTTATCTAGTGAGCCAGCAGGTAACACACTTCTGTCTTAGTTTGCCTAGGAGCAAAAGACATAACTTTGGACTGCAGCATTGTCGATCTGTAGAGAGGGTAGGGTTAGCTGCACTAGCAGATTTATTAGGACTGGACTAACAAACTAAAATACCATATTTATCGGCGTATAACACGCACCCCAAGTTTAGGAGGGAATTTTAAGGAAAAAAAATTTTAGGAGTAAAGTTTAAGGAAGAAAAACTTACATTAAAATGCCCATCAATGCAGCGTTATCGGTGTCCATCTGCAGCCTTGTCAGTGTCAGTGCAGCCTTGCTCCAGTGTCTATTGCAGCCTTGTCAGTGCAGCTTTGCCCCAGTGCAGAATTGTCAGTGCAGCCTTGCCCCAGTGTCCATTGCAGCCTTGTCAGTGCAGCTTTGCCCCAGTGCAGCCATGTCACTGCAGCCATGTCAGTGCAGCCATGTCAGTGCAGCATTGCCCCAGTGCAGCTTTGCCCCAGTGCAGCCATGTCAGTGCAGCTTTGTCCCAGTGCAGCCTTGTGTGATCGCCGCGATCCCTGCCAACATACACAACCGTGTGTAAATTCAAATATGAACTGCATATACTGAGACTTCAGGGACTCGGTGGAGCCGAGATACACATACCCGAGTGTCCTCGGCTTTTCTCTGCGCCGCTTACAGTCCCGCCCAGTCCCGCCCTATGATGGACATCACACAGGTCCAATGGCGGGACTGGGTGGGACTGTAAGCGGCGCAGAGAAAAGCCGAGGACTCTCGGGTATGTGTATCTCGACTCCGCCGAGTCCCTGCAGTCTCTGCGCCATATTTGAATTTACACATGGCTGTGTATGTCGGCGGCGATCGCCGCAGTCACTCCGATCACACAAAATTGGCGGGGATTGGCCTATAACACGCACCCACGATTTTCCCCTGATTTTCAGGGGAAAAAAGTGCGTGTTATATGCCGATAAATAGGGTAACTAAAGCCATTTCCAGCTGACACTTTATAAGCAGTTACACCAAAGGTTTTTTCCCTTTGTGATAAAGGTTTCACACAGCCAGACTGCTGGTTGGAACCTAAACAGTAAGGAAATTGAGTGGAGAGTGTGAACAAGTTTTCTGTCTCTTTTTAAACAGCTTTTTTTTCTTTTCTTCCTTCAGCCTACTAATTAAGGGAAGTGGTTAATTGGTAACAGGTGCCTGAGGCCTATATAACTTTCTGTAGAATTTATTGTGAGCCTGCTCATCTTTGAGCTTGCTGGAACTTAGACCAAGTGGAACTGGACTAAGTGCGGTGTAAAAAAAAAAAAAGTTGAAAACAAGAGGTTGTAACTGGGGTCAAGTACCTGTGTATGGTGAGTGCTGCGAGTGTACATGGCCTGTATTGAGTATTAGTGTCAGGTAGTACCTGTGTATTGTGAGTACCTGAGTAGTGTGTGTAAATCATTAGTACTTGTGTTTTGTGTGCTCAGTTTGAAGCTGTGGAGCTTGGTGTAAGTGGAGCTTTTTTAAGTGGGAGTTATAAACAAGAGTTAGAGTATACAAGTCTTGCTGTCTGTTGGTGTGTGTATTGCTGCTGTCTGCTGGTGTGTGTATTGCTGCTGTCTGTTGGTGTGTGTATTGCTGCTGTCTGTTGGTGTGTGTATTGCTGCTGTCTGTTGGTGTGTGTATTGCTGCTGTCTGTTGGTGTGTGTATTGCTGCTGTCTGTTGGTGTGTGTATTGCTGCTGTCTGTTGGTGTTTGCTGGGTTGCATTTTGGGGACTTTTCCTTTTAGTTTTTATCTTGCCTTTTGCTGTCACTTTTTAAATAGCTTTTTTTTTTTTTGTTTTTTTTTTTTTTTGTTTCATCAGTCTATCAATTAAGGGTGTGGTTAATTGCTCCCAGGTGACTATTTAACTTGTTGTAGGACTCAGTTGAGCGTGCTCAGTTTGAAGCTGTGGAGCTTGGTGTAAGTGGAGCTTTTTTAAGTGGGAGTTATAAACAAGAGTTTAAAACAGGAGGTTATAACAGGGGTCATAGTACCTGTGTAGTGTGAGTATCTGAGTGTTGTCTGAGTAGTGTGTGTGGATCGTTAGTACTTGTGTATTGTGTACCTGTGTATTGTCTTGAGTATTAGTGCCAGGAAGCTAGTTGTTAGGTAATTTGGACAGGGTAAAATCCCCAAATCCTCACTAAATTTAATAGGTACGATGCCCGGCGGGTGTGGAGAGGCGACTCTTTGTACATCTTGCCGCATGTATGCGTTCCTTGATCATCCGATCGAGGGCGAATACTGCTGTGCAAAATGTAAGCACATTGTTTCCCTGGAAGCCCAGGTTCTGAATCTGGGGAAGCAACTGTCAGCACTGAGAAGTCCCTCCATACTAAAGGTGAGCCAGGAACGTACACGGCAGGTGCCGGCAGGGGCCAGCACAGAGGCGGGTGGAGACAAAGAGGTGCAGGCACTAGCAAAGAGTAGATGGGTGACAGTCAGGAGGGGTAGAGGGGGAAGTGCCAGGGAGGCCGATCCAGGACTGGAGCATCCCAATAAGTACGCTCCATTGAGTGACATTGGTGTAACCAGTCAGGGACCAGCACTGCTGGAGTTGAGGGACTCTCCTAGCTGCCAGGGGAAGAACTCCTCCAGTGAGAGTGGGGGGGCAGCAAAGGGAAAGGAAAGACAGATTCTGGTGGTAGGGGACTCAATTCTTAGAAGGACAGAGAGGGCAATCTGTAACCAAGACCTGAAGCGCCGAACAGTATGTTGTCTACCGGGCGCTCGGGTTCGGCACATCACGGATCTTGTGGATAGATTACTGGCAGGGGCTGGGGAAGACCCGGCTGTCATGGTGCACGTTGGCACCAATGACAAAGTCAGAGGCAGATGGAGTGTCCTAAAGAACGATTTTAGGGACTTAGGAGCTAAATTGAGGAAAAGGACCTCCAAGGTAGTGTTCTCAGGAATACTACCGGTACATCGAGCCACACCAGAGAGGCAGAGGGAGATTAGGGAAGTAAACAAGTGGCTGAAGAGCTGGTGTAGTAAGGAGGGGTTTGGGTTCCTGGAGGACTGGGCCGACTTCTCAGTCGGTAACCGGTACTATAGAAGGGACAGACTGCACCTAAATGAGGAGGGTGCAGATCTGCTGGGAATGAAGATGGCCAAAAAGTTAGAGGGGTTTTTAAACTAGGCGATGGGGGGGAGGGTCCAGAGACAGTGATAGCCAGCGCGGAAGATATTCCAGAGGGTAGTATTGGGGGCATTAGTGGTAGGTTAACCAAAGCACAAAAACACAAGGTGAGTATAGTAGCAAGTCCAAGTTGCAATCTTGAAACACCCAATACGAGGACAATATGCGACCGGTCTAAACTATGTGGCATGTTCACCAATGCCAGGAGCCTGGCGGACAAGATGGGTGAACTAGAGATACTGTTGTACAAGGAGGATTTGGATTTTGTGGGAATTTCAGAGACCTGGTTCAACAGCTCTCATGATTGGCTGGCAAACATTCAAGGGTATACCCTATACCGCAAGGATAGAGAGGGTAAAAAAGGGGGAGGGGTATGCCTATATATCAAGAATAATGTACAAGTGAATGTGAGAGATGACATCACTGAGGGGGCTAGGGAGGAGGTGGAATCTTTATGGGTAGAGCTCCAAAGGGATGAAGCTAAGGGGAAAATAATACTGGGAGTATGCTATAGGCCCCCTAACCTGAGGGAGGAAGTGGAGACGGATCTCCTATCACAAATTGGATTAGCAGCAAGGATGGGAAGTGTTATCATAATGGGGGATTTTAATTATCCAGACATAGACTGGGCGGAGGGAACCGCGCATTCATTTAAGGCTCGCCAGTTCCTTAATGTCTTGCAGGACAATTTTATGGGTCAGATGGTAGACGCACCAACTAGAAATAAAACATTACTAGATCTACTGATTACCAACAATACAGACCTGATAACAGATGTGGAAATACGGGGCAATTTAGGTAACAGCGATCACAGGTCAATTAGTTTCAGTATAAATCACACAAATAGGAGACATGAAGGGAACACAAAGACACTGAATTTCAAAAGAGCCAACTTCCCTAAACTACAAACCTTGCTAAAAGGCATAAATTGGGATAAAATATTAGGAACAAAGAATACAGAGGAGAGATGGGTTTGCTTTAAGAGCATATTAAATAAGGGCATTAGCCAATGTATCCCATTGGGTAATAAATTTAAAAGAGCGAACAAACATCCTGGATGGCTTAACTCCAATGTAAAAATGCATATAAAAGCAAAGGAGAAGGCCTTCAAAAAATACAAGGTTGAGGGATCATCCACAGCATTCAGAATTTATAAAGAATGCAATAAGAAATGTAAGGGTGCAATTAGGATGGCTAAGATAGAACATGAAAGACACATAGCGGAGGAGAGCAAAAAAAATCCCAAGAAATTCTTTAAGTATGTAAACAGTAAAAAAGGGAGGACAGACCATATTGGCCCCATAAAGAATGAGGAAGGACATCTGGTTACAAAGGATGGGGAGATGGCAGAGGTATTGAATTTATTCTTCTCCTCAGTATTCACGAGTGAATCGGGGGGCTTCAGTAACCAAAACTGCAGTGTTTATCCTCATGACACAACACAGGAAGCACCTACAGGGTTAACAGAGGACGGAATTAAAATTAGACTTGAGAAACTTAACATTAATAAATCACCGGGACCAGATGGCTTGTATCCGAGGGTACTTAGGGAACTCAGTCAGGTGATTGCCAGACCGTTGTTCCTAATTTTTACAGACAGTCTATTGACTGGAATGGTGCCAGCTGATTGGAGAAAAGCCAATGTAGCACCAATATTTAAAAAGGGCCCAAAAAACATCCCTGGGAATTACAGACCAGTTAGCCTAACATCAATAGTATGTAAACTCTTGGAGGGGATGATAAGGGACTATATACAAGATTTTAGTAATAAGAATGATATCATTAGCAGTAATCAGCATGGATTCATGAAGAATCGTTCTTGCCAAACCAATCTATTAACCTTCTATGAGGAGGTGAGTTGCCATCTAGATAAAGGAAGGCCCGTAGACGTGGTGTATCTGGATTTTGCAAAAGCATTTGACACAGTTCCCCATAAACGTTTACTGTACAAAATAAGGTGCGTTGGCATGGACCATAGGGTGAGTACATGGATTGAAAACTGGCTACAAGGGCGTGTTCAGAGGGTGGTGATAAATGGGGAGTACTCAGAATGGTCAGGGGTGGGTAGTGGGGTGCCCCAGGGTTCTGTGCTGGGACCAATCCTATTTAATTTGTTCATAAATGACCTGGAGGATGGGATAAACAGTTCCATCTCTGTATTTGCAGACGATACTAAGCTAAGCAGGGCAATAACTTCTCCGCAGGATGTGGAAATCTTGCAAAAAGACCTGAACAAATTAATGGGGTGGGCGACTACATGGCAAATGAGGTTCAATGTAGAAAAATGTAAAATAATGCATTTGGGTGTCAAAAATATGAATGCAATCTATACACTGGGGGGAGAACCTCTGGGGGAATCTAGGATGGAAAAGGACTTGGGGGTCCTAGTGGATGATAGGCTCAGCAACGGCATGCAATGCCAAGCTGCTGCTAATAAAGCAAACAGAATATTGGCATGCATTAAAAGGGGGATCAACTGCAGAGATAAAACGATAATTCTCCCGCTCTACAAGACTCTGGTCCGCCCGCACCTGGAGTATGCTGTCCAGTTCTGGGCACCAGTCCTCAGGAGGGACGTACTGGAAATGGAGCGAGTACAAAGAAGGGCAACAAAGCTAATAAAGGGTCTGGAGGATCTTAGTTATGAGGAAAGGTTGCGAGCACTGAACTTATTCTCTCTGGAGAAGAGACGCTTGAGAGGGGATATGATTTCAATTTACAAATACTGTACTGGTGACCCCACAATAGGGATAAAACTTTTTCGCAGAAGAGAGTTTAATAAGACTCGTGGCCACTCATTGCAATTAGAGGAAAAGAGGTTTAACCTTAAACTACGTAGAGGGTTCTTTACTGTAAGAGCGGCAAGGATGTGGAATTCCCTTCCACAGGCGGTGGTCTCAGCGGGGAGCATTGATAGCTTCAAGAAACTATTAGATAATCACCTGAATGACCGCAATATACAGGGATATGTAATGTAATACTGACACATAATCACACACACATAGGTTGGACTTGATGGACTTGTGTCTTTTTTCAACCTCACCTACTATGTAACTATGTAACTATATGTGTGTGTGTTCACGTTGGTCAGCGGGTGCATGTTGGTGAGCGGGTGTACGTTGGTCAGTGGGTACCTGTGTATTAACTTGTTGAGTACCTGTGTATTGTCTTGATTAGGGATGAGCTCCGTGTTCGAGTCGAACCCATGTTTGACTCGAACATTGTGTGTTCGGTCGTTCGCCGAATTACGAACGATATGGGCCATTCGCGCTAAATTCGAGTGGCGCGTCATGGCCAAGGATGCACTATGACCCGCATGCTTGGCCAATCACAGCTCTGTCTGTACAGAGAGCCGTAATTGGCCAAAGCCAGGGTGGCTTTTGCCAATTATGGCTCAGGGGGTTTAGTAAACGCCCCACACTATATAAGGCCGCCTGCACGGCGGCCCTGTGTAGTGTGTTCCAGCGTTGAGAGAGAGATAGATAGATAGACAGAAAGACAGTTTCATTTGATTTAAATTAGATAGAGTAGGCAGGCAAGTCAGTTAGCTGCACTTACAGTATATTGTGTATATATATATATATATATATATATACAGACATCCTAGGTGAGAGAGATATAGATTATATATATATATATATATATATATATATATATATATATATATATATATACTGTATTCAGTTTAGCTAGATCCGTTCCTGTTATTCTCTTCCTACAACTGACAGGCAGCGTTTTTACAGTATTTACAGCTACCTGAAGAAAATTGCTGGTGTTCTTCTGATCCTATTAGTCCTATTAGCTACAGTATTTACAAGTTAGTGTAGTGCGTCCTCTGCACAGTGTGCACCTAAAGCTACCTGAAGAAAATTAGTGGTGTTCTTCTGATCCTATTAGTACAGTACCACAGGCAGCTGTAGTATTTACAAGTTAGTGTAGTGCGTCCTCTGCACAGTGTGCACCTAAAGCTACCTGAAGAAAATTAGTGGTGTTCTTCTGATCCTATTAGTACAGTACCACAGGCAGCTGTAGTATTTACAAGTTAGTGTAGTGCGTCCTCTGCACAGTGTGCACCTAAAGCTACCTGAAGAAAATTAGTAGTGTTCTTCTGATCCTATTAGTACAGTACCGCAGGCAGCTGTAGTATTTACAAGTTAGTGTAGTGCGTCCTCTGCACAGTGTGCACCTAAAGCTACCTGAAGAAAATTAGTGGTGTTCTTCTGATCCTATTAGTAAAGTACCACAGGCAGCAGCAGTATTTACAAGTTAGTGTAGTGTGTCCTCTGCACAGTGTGCACCTAAAGCTACCTGAAGAAAATTAGTGGAGTTCTTCTGATCCTATTAGTACAGTACCACAGGCAGCTGTAGTATTTACAAGTTAGTGTAGTGCGTCCAATGCACAGTGTGCATCTAAAGCTACCTGAAGAAAATTAGTGGTGTTCTTCTGATCCTATTAGTTCAGTACCACAGGCAGCTGCAGTATTTACAAGTTAGTGTAGTGCGTCCTCTGCACAGTGTGTACCTAAAGCTACCTGGAGACAATTGCTGTTGTACTGCTCCTATTAATACCACAGGCAGGCAGCTACAGTATTTACACTTAGTGTACTGTGTATTCTGCACAGTGTGCACCTAAAGCTACCTGAAGAAAATTAGTGGTGTTCTTCAAATCCTATTAATACCACAGGCAGAAAGCTACAGTATTTACAGTTAGTGTAGTGTGTCCTCTGCACAGTGTGCACCTAAAGCTACCTGAATAAAATTGGTGGAGTTGTTCTGATCCTATTAATACCACAGGCAGGCAGCTACAGTATTTATAGTTAGTGTAGTGCGTCCTCTGCACAGTGTGCACCTAAAGCTACCTGGAGACAATTGCTGTTGTTCTGCTCCTATTACTACCACAGGCAGCAGCTACAGTATTTACAGTTAGTGTACTGTGTCCTCTGCACAGTGTGCACCTTAAGCTACCTGAATTAAGTTGGTGGTGTTCTTTTGATCCTATATTAATACTACAGGCAGGCAGCTACAGTATTTACAGTTAGTGTAGTGCATCCTCTGCACAGTGTGCACCTAAAGCTACCTGGAGACAATTGCTGTTGTTCTGATCCTATTAATACCACAGGCAGGCAGCTACAGTATTTACAGTTAGTGTAGTGCGTCCTCTGCACAGTGTGCACCTAAAGCTACCTGGAGACAATTGCTGTTGTTCTGCTCCTATTAATACCACAGGCAGGCAGCTACAGTATTTACAATTGGTGTACTGTGTCCTCTGCACAGTGTGCACCTAAAGCTACCTGAAGAAAATTAGTGGTGTTTTTCTGATCATTTTAATACCACAGGCAGGCAGCTACAGTATTTACAGTTAGTGTAGTGAGTCCTCTGCACAGTGTGCACCTAAAGCTACCTGGAGACTTTTGCTGTTATTCTGCTCCAATAATACCACAGGCAGGCAGCTACAGTATTTACAGTTAGTGTACTGTGTCCTCTGCACAGTGTGCACCTAAAGCTACCTGAAGAAAATTAGTGGTGTTCTTCTGATCCTATTAATACTACAGGCAGGCAGCTACAGTATTTACAGTTTATGTAGTGCATCCTCTGCACAGTGTGCACCTAAAGCTACCTGGAGACAATTGCTGTTGTTCTGCTCCTATTAATACCAAAGACAGGCAACTATATTATTTACAGTTAGTGTACTGTGTCCTCTGCACAGTGTTTACCTAAAGCTACCTGAATTAAATTGGTGGTGTTCTTCTGATCCTATATTAATACCACAGGCAGGCAGCTACGGTATTTACAGTTAGTGTACTGCATCCTCTGCACAGTGTGCACCTAAAGCAAATTGCTGTTGTTCTGCTCCTATTAATACCACAGGCAGGCAGCTACAGTATTTACATTTAGTGTACTGTGTCCTCTGCACAATGTGCACCTAAAGCTACCTGAATAAAATTGGTGGTGTTCTTCTGATCCTATATTAATACCACAGGCAGGCAGCTACGGTATTTACAGTTAGTGTACTGCATCCTCTGCACAGTGTGCACCTAAAGCTACCTGAATTAAAATTGGTGGTGTTCTTCTAATCCTATATTAATACCATAGGCAGGCAGCTACAGTATTTATAGTTAGTGTACTGTGTCCTCTTCACAGTGTGCACCTAAAGCTACCTGAAGACAATTGCTGTTGTTCTGCTCCTATTAATACCACAGGCAGGCAGCTACAGTATTTACAGTTAGTGTACTGCGTCCTCTGCACTGTGTGCACCTAAAGCTACCTGAAGACAATTGCTGGTGTT
The DNA here is from genome assembly GCF_042186555.1 of Aquarana catesbeiana. Taxonomy (NCBI): domain Eukaryota; kingdom Metazoa; phylum Chordata; class Amphibia; order Anura; family Ranidae; genus Aquarana; species Aquarana catesbeiana. The sequence goes on from NC_133328.1 coordinate 516,830,026, forward strand.
CTCATAGTAACAATACTAAAGGCAGGCAGTTGATTCTGCTAGCTGTAGTATTAGTATATATATACACATCAACTGATCAAAATCCCCAAAACTATACCTCTCACACGTGTACAGATAGAGATAGCGGCGCTAATATAAATTGTGTAAAATAATGGGTCAGAGCAGTATAATGCCTATGACCCTCTACTTATGCATAAAAATATTAATAATCATAGTGTCATGAAAAATATTAATTTTATCATGAAAAGAAATTTCTTTAACACCCAGTGAAAAGTGTCACTATAAATAATAAATTACAAGAAATGAATGATCAAGTTCAACAGTTGTTTTTCAATCTTCTTGTGAAAAATCTTCTACTCTTCCACCACACCACCGTGATAGTGACACTACTCCCTCTGAAGAGCGCACTCACCAGATTGTATAGCCTCCCACTCTCGTGTTTGGCAAAACAGCAATTGAACCACACCTGGGTTGCATGTGATGAACCGTGACTCCAATCAAGCCAGCTCCATATGTGAAAAAATGAATAAAGTGCTCCACATAGCGTGATACCATTTTGACAGATTTATTAAAATCACTTCAAACACACTTCAATGGTTACACTCACTTTTAAACTGAAACATAAAAGCCTTTAAAAAGAAATCCACAGCAAGCACAGCAAGCAACAGGATCAGTGATCCAACGGTGCACCGCGGTCACAGCGGACCTGAAGTGTAAACTGGTGTATCTCTCACCCAACCTTCTAAGGCCCAGCCATCCGATCGGTGTAGTCCTCCTCAGACAGCGGCATCTAATGTCAGTGCGATGGAATGCCGTGTAACCATGCCCAAGACATGTTTCGTCTAATAGACTTTTTCAAATGGGATTGGCTACACGGATGGTTCATCAATCCTTATATATTATCTATGATTAGTCATGTGATCACCATCAGTCATGTGATCACCATCAGTCATGTGACCTCCTGCTCTGCACATGCTCACACTTCATGTCCCCCTGACCGTGAAGCACAGGTACAAAGACTGAATTCATTAGTGGATCCCAAACATTTTTACGGTATGTAGTTAGAATGCTGCGTCCAGCATTACCATATATGACATATGACATATCCTAACTTATAATCCACCACTAGTTACAGTGCTAATGTGGAAAAGTAACCAATAAAAATGAATATTAATAAATTAAAATGAACATTTCAACAGGAGATAATGAATTTGTCTGGTTTAAAATACAAGCTATATAAATTAGTCATGATACTATCATACAGCTGCATAAGACAAACAATGACTGAAACACAATCTGATCCTATTAATAAAAAATATGGATGACTGCAAACGAGTCTAAAAAAAAGGAGAATAATAATATATCATATCATCAGTGGTCAATGAATAAAACCACCTCAAACATGAAAACATCCCACCAAGTTTTAACTTGTTTACAATTAATGGCATCTAAGGCTGCAGGTGGTAAATAAATAGACAATGGTTTGTAGCAAGAGATATACAAATAAACCGCCCCTGAATCTCTCTTACTCCACTGCGCCAAAGAAAAGTGCAAAGCTATATCAAAGATGTGTAAATGAATACAAAATATGTGTACATACACAGTGTACAGTGAAAAAAAGCTGCCACTTAAATAAATACATAAACTGATCAAAATCCCCAAAACTATACCTCTCACACGTGTACAGATAGAGATAGCGGCGCTAATATAAATTGTGTAAAATAATGGGTCAGAGCAGTATAATGCATATGACCCTCTACTTATGCATAAAAATATTAATAATCATAGTGTCATGAAAAATATTAATTTTATCATGAAAAGAAATTTCTTTAACACCCAGTGAAAAGTGTCACTATAAATAATAAATTACAAGAAATGAATGATCAAGTTCAACAGTTGTTTTTCAATCTTCTAACAGTATTTACAGTTAGTGTAGTGCGTCCTCTGCACAGTGTGCACCTAAAGCTACCTGGAGACATTTGCTGTTGTTCTGCTCCTATTAATACCACAGGCAGGCAGCTACAGTATTTACAATTGGTGTACTGTGTCCTCTGCACAGTGTGCACCTAAAGCTACCTGAAGAAAATTAGTGGTGTTTTTCTGATCATTTTAATACCACAGGCAGGCAGCTACAGTATTTACAGTTAGTGTAGTGCGTCCTCTGCACAGTGTGCACCTAAAGCTACCTGGAGACTTTTGCTGTTGTTCTGTTCCTATTAATACCACAGGCAGGCAGCTACAGTATTTACAATTAGTGTACTGTGTCCTCTGCACAGTGTGCACCTAAAGCTACCTGAAGAAAATTAGTGGTGTTCTTCTGATCCTATTAATACCACAGGCAGGCAGCTACAGTATTTACAGTTAGTGTAGTGCATCCTCTGCACAGTGTGCACCTAAAGCTACGTGGAGACAATTGCTGTTGTTCTGCTCCTATTAATACCAAAGACAGGCAACTATATTATTTACAGTTAGTGTACTGTGTCCTCTGCACAGTGTTTACCTAAAGCTACCTGAATTAAATTGGTGGTGTTCTTCTGATCCTATATTAATACCACAGGCAGGCAGCTACGGTATTTACAGTTAGTGTACTGCATCCTCTGCACAGTGTGCACCTAAAGCAAATTGCTGTTGTTCTGCTCCTATTAATACCACAGGCAGGCAGCTACAGTATTTACATTTAGTGTACTGTGTCCTCTGCACAATGTGCACCTAAAGCTACCTGAATAAAATTGGTGGTGTTCTTCTGATCCTATATTAATACCACAGGCAGGCAGTTACGGTATTTACAGTTAGTGTACTGCATCCTCTGCACAGTGTGCACCTAAAGCTACCTGAATTAAAATTGGTGGTGTTCTTCTGATCCTATATTAATACCATAGGCAGGCAGCTACAGTATTTATAGTTAGTGTACTGTGTCCTCTTCACAGTGTGCACCTAAAGCTACCTGAAGACAATTGCTGTTGTTCTGCTCCTATTAATACCACAGGCAGGCAGCTACAGTATTTACAGTTAGTGTACTGCGTCCTCTGCACTGTGTGCACCTAAAGCTACCTGAAGACAATTGCTGGTGTTCTCATAGTAACAATACTAAAGGCAGGCAGTTGATTCTGCTAGCTGTAGTATTAGTATATATATACATCCCAGCTTTGTGCAGCTACATCTCACTGCAGACCATTACTATGTCTGGAAAGCCAACAAGGAGAGGCAGACAGTCACAAGCCAATAAAAGAGGGCAAGCAGGCTCTGTGTCTAGAGGCAACAGTGCTGGTCGTGGAGACGGTGCATCCTCGTCAGCACGTGGCCGTGGGACATGCTTGTCCTTTTTTTTCGGCAGCTGGCCGTGTTGAGCCGCAACATGCGGAAGACTTGGTAGAGTGGATGACCAAGCCGTCCTCATCCTCCTCATCCTCTCTCACCCAGGCTCAGGGTACTTTGTCTGGCAAAGCAGCTGCCAACGCGGCCTCATCCCTCGGCTTAATGGCATCAGTCACTCTTTCCCTAGCCCCACCATGTCCTCCTGAGGAGTCCCCGGAATTGTTTGAGCACAGTGTTGGGTACATGCTCCAGGAGGATGCCCAGCATTTTGAAGGCTCCGATGATGGTACCCAGCTAGAGGAAGGCAGTAACATGAGCCCAGAGAGAGGGGGTGCCCAAGAAGAACAGCAATCTGGCAGTCATGTTCCCCCAGCTGCAGCATACTGCCAGCTTTGCTCCAGTGATGAGGAGGGAAGTGATGATGAGGTCACTGACTCCACATGGGTGCCTGATAGGAGAGAGGAGGAGGGGGAGGAGGTGGCACATCACCAACGAGGCAGGATGCCCTCCAGGGGCCAGCTTAAGGGCAGCACACCGACTGCATCACACTGCAGAGCTCCACATGTGCAGGGCACTGCTGTCTCTGCACATTATTCCAAAAGTTCTTTGGTGTGGGCCTTTTTTAAGACGAGTGCATCAGATCCCACCACTGCTATTTGCAACATATGTCTCAAAGCGTATCTCACATGGCCAAAACATCTCATGCTTGGGCACCACATGCTTGACCAGACATATGTTGACCTGCCATGCAGTTCGTTGGCAAGCGTACCTAAAAGACCCACACCAAAGAACAAAGAGGACCTCTCCTTGCTCCTCATCAGCTGGGATCTCCAACCCCACTATACCTTCAATTCTCCCTGAGACCTGCAGTGAGAGGAATGAAGGTGTAGAATTAGGTGTGTCACAGCCAAGTACTTGGGGGCAATCTGCTATCGGTACACCGATGTCAGATTGTACCAGGCAACTTTCCCTGCCCCAGCTGCTGCACCGCCAAAAGAAGTTCACTCCCAGCCATCCACTTGCCCAGCGGTTGAATGCTAGCTTGGCTAAATTGCTAGCTCTTCAACTGCTGCCTTTTCAGTTGGTAGACTCTGCCCCCTTCCGTGAGTTTGTGGAATGTGCGGTTCCTCAGTGGCAGGTTCCCAAACTCCACTTTTTCTCACGGAAGGCAATTCCGGATCTCTACCGGCATGTGGAAGGCAATGTCTTGGCCTTGCTGGACAGGATGATCAGTGGTAAGGTACATATTACAGCTGACTCATGGTCCAGCAGGCATGGACAGGGACGTTACCTATCTTTTACCGCACACTGGGTGACTCTTCTGGCAGCTGGGAAGGATGCAGGACAGGGTACAGTAGTGTTGGAGGTTATTCCGCCACCATGCCTCCAAAATACCACTAGTGGTGATTCTTCCACACCTCTCTCCTCCACCCCTTCCTTTTCTTCTTCCTCCATGGCCTCTTCCTGTGCTGATTTGTCTTCGGAACCAGCGATGCTCTGTAGGCTTTCAAGGGGCTACGCAAGCACTCAGGGCAAAAGATGCCATGCGGTGCTTGAGCTGGTGTGCTTGGAGGACAGGAGCCACACTGGGGCAGATATTCTGTCAACTCTGCAGGGGCAGGTTCAGAGGTGGTTTATGCCATGCCAGCTTAAGGCAGGTATGGTGGTTTGTGACAATGGCACCAACCTCCTCTCTGCCCTCCAACAGGGACAACCGACCCATGTGCCCTGTTTGGCTCACGTCCTTAACTTGGTGGTGCAGCGGTTCTTGGGCAGGTACCTGGGCTTACAGGATGTCCTAAGGCAGGCCAGGAAAGTCTGTGTGCATTTCCGCAGGTCATATAATGCCAGTGCTCAGCTGGCTGACCTCCAAAAGGAATTTAACCTGACCAAGAACCGCCTAATCTGTGACATGCCCACCAGGTGGAACTCAACGTTGGCCATGCTGCAGCGGCTGCACACGCAGCAGATTGCCATCAATGAGTACCTGTGCGACTATGGCACCAGCTGCGTGGAATAATGGACAGGGCACTTGAGGCAGAACAGAGACAGAAAGAGGAGGACTTCCTTAGCTCTCAAGGTGCCCTTTATCCAGACAGTGTTCCTGCATGCCCGCCGGTCACACAGGAAGAGGATGAGGAGGAGGAGGAAGAGGAGGATTGTGTCAGCATGGAGGTGGAGCATGACACTCAGCATCAGCAACAGTCTTTAAGGGATCATTTACAGTCCCAAGAAACCCACGGACTTGTACGTGGCTGGGAGGAGGTGGCTGCGGATCATGTCGTCCTTAGTGACCCAGAGGACTCCGGACCAAATGCCTCAGCAAACCTACACTGCATGGCCTCCCTGATCCTGCAAAGCCTGTGGAAGGATCCTCGTTTTCGTGGTATCAAGGAGAGGGATCAATACTGGCTGGCAACCCTCCTTGATCCACGTTACTAGGGTAAAGTTGCGGACCTTATCTTGCCGTCGCAGAGGGAGGAGAGGATGAAAAATCTTCAGGAGACCTTGCAGAAAGGTCTCTGCAATGCGTTCACAGAGACTGGGAGGTTACAAACTCCTGTTCCTGGAAAACGTGCTGCTGAGGCTTCGGTCAATTAAAGAAGGGGCGGTGGAGAAGGTGGCCATCTGACCGATGCGTTTAGACAATTTTTTAGTCCGCAGCCCCAAGGTATGATCGGTTCCAGCAACCATCGTCAGCGTCTGTTTTACATGGTGCAGGAATACCTAGAGGCAAGATCTGACTTGGACACCTTTCCCACCAAAAATCTTCTGGGTTACTGGGTCTTGAGGATGGATCACTGGCCAGAGCTTGCACAGTATGCAATTGAGCTACTGGCCTGTCCTGCATCCAGCGCTCTTTCGGAACGCACATTCAGTGCTGCTGGAGGCTTTGTAACTGATCACAGGGTGCTCTTGTCCACCGACTCAGTCGATCGACTGACCTTCATAAAAATGAATCAGTCTTGGATCACCACCAGCTACCAAGCACCTGATGCTGATGTAACTGAATATTTTTTTTTAAATGTCAGATCCCTTCAAGACTGCCTATGCTGATGATGAGTGACTATACTGTTATGCTGAGTGACTATCCTCTTCCTCCTCAATGATCATGCTGATAGCTTGTAAGAATATTTTTGGCACCAGTGGCTAAGGCCCAATTTTTCCTTGTCAAAAGAAGTTTATTGAGTATACAATGTTATAAAGATACATAAAGTAAGTTTACAAGGATCTATAAAGTAAGCTCATTGTTTTACAGTAGGGTTTATATAGGTAAATATCATGAAATTTCAAATATTAAACATTGGGTTCACGTAAACCTAAATTAAAGATATATATCATTTCCTTAGTTACTTTTGTAGGTATTTAAATGATTTATACCTACTATACATATTGTTTACAAGTAGAGTGTATATAGGTCAAATAAATTCTGATAATGAGCTTTAATCGTAAGGTGGAGAAAAGGAAAGAGAAAGAAGAAAAAGGGTTGAAAGGTAGAGGTATGGTCCACAAGGTTGTCCCGCTCGTCAGTTTATTATTCTTTTTAGTTCTCTTTGAAGCCTTAGAATGGGTGTCTCTATAAGTCATTTAATCTGTTACCATGGCAACAGGACAGAGTCATTGAAGTTTGACAGGAACTGTTGTTTTATCCAAGGATGCCAAAGTTTTTCAAATTTTGGAATTTGATTTTGATCGATGGCTACCATCTTAGCATGGGACATTGTATTATTCATTCTGTGAATTGTTTCTGCTAGTACCAATGTAGGAGATTTCCATGCCTTGGCCACTGTTTGTTTTGCAGCCGTTATTAGTTGGATCATAAGTTTGAATTGAGAGAGTGTTAACCATTCCGGTTTTAGATTAAGTAAGGTTAAATATGGATCTGGTTGTATTATTTTTTTAAATATTTTAGATGCAATCACGAAGACTTCCTTCCAGAAGGTTTGGATTACTGGGCACGTCCACCATATGTGTAAATATGTGCCTATTTCTGGGCATCCTCGAAAACAAAGAGTTGAGGTATTAGGTGAATATTTTGCCACTCTAGCGGGTACAAGGTACCAGCGAGTTAGGACTTTATAATTTGTCTCCAGTGCTGAGATGTTGGGTGAAGATGACTTAGATGTGAGCCATATGTTAGACCAGTCCGTGTCTTCTAAAGTTCTTCCCAGGTCCTCCTCCCACCTCTGAACGTAAGAGGGTCTATTAAGATTTGCTACTCCATATAATTGATTATAAAGTGATGAAATTGCACCTTTAGCAAATGGATCTTTTGTACAGATTGATTCAAAAATGGATAATTGGGATAATGGTGTATCCCCCTTTAGGAATGGTGTATAGAAATTTTTGATTTGGAGATATCTAAATATCTCAGAGTTTGGTAGATTATATTTTTCTCTAAGCGATGGGAATGAAAGGAATGATTTAGATGCTATGAAGTCATTTAGTGTCTGAATGCCTGATGTTGTCCAAGCTTTAAAAGAATTTGGGTAGATCCATGCCGGATAAAAGGCCGGATTTCTGATAAAAGAAAGGAGAGGATTGTGTGGAGATTGTAACTGATATTTGGTTTTTAGTTTATCCCAGAGAGATAAGAAGTGTTTAGTTATGGGATTATTAATTTTAAAGCGGTCTTTAGGATCAAGCCATAATAAATTTGATATTAATAGAGGGTCATTTTCTGAAGCCTCTATAAATACCCATAATGGGATTTCCTGTTTTGCATGGTATTTGGACAGACTGGCCAAATGTGCTGCTCTGTAGTAGTTAGTAAAATTAGGGTATCCCAGGCCTCCTTTATTTTTGGGAAGATGTAGTGTGTGTATAGGTATACGTGGTTTAGAAGAGCCCCATATAAACGAAGTTGCTCTTTTTTGTACTATTCTCAAAAAATAGGAAGGAATTGGAATAGGGAGGACTCTGAATAGATAAAGCAATTTGGGTAGAATAGTCATTTTGATTGCATTAATCTTCCCTATCCAGGATAAAGGAAGTTGCGACCATTGTTTTATTAGATTTGTGATCTGTCTTAATACAGGAGGATAATTGGTTGAGAATAAGTCAGAATGAGATGCTGTTAAATGAATTCCAAGATATGGGATTGATTTTTCTGCCCATGTGAATGGGAGTGCAGCCCTAGCCGGGATCAATTCCATGTTTGTGAGTGAAATATTAAGCACTAGGCATTTCTTAGGATTAATCATAAGGCCGGATAGGGCTGCAAATCCATCAAGAGCTGGTATTAAGTTAGGACCAGAGACCTGTGGTGATGATAGAAAAAGTAATATATCGTCTGCAAATATACATAATTTGTGTGTAATACCTCCTACTTCAATGCCAGTTATAGTTTGGTTTGTTCTGATGTATTGGGCCATGGGTTCGAGTATAAGGGCAAATAATAAGGGAGATAATGGGCAACCCTGTCGGGTACCTCTTTCGATATTAAAGGCTTCAGATTTGTATCCAGCATATTTTATATAGGCTTTGGGTTTATTATATAATGCTTTGATCCATGTTAAAAAGTGGGGTCCAAAACCCCATTTTTGTAATGAATATTGCATATATTGCCAGGATACTGTGTCAAATGCCCTCTTAATATCGAGAGATAGAAAACATAAAGGGATTTTCCGTTTTTTAGCAATATGTGCCAATAACACTGCCCTGCGTATATTATCGCCTGCCTGTCTATTTCGCATGAAGCCTACTTGATCTCTATGTATTAATTTTCCTATAATGCTATTGAGGCGTTTTGCTATTATTTTTGCTAATAATTTAATATCGAGGTTTAACAGAGATATAGGCCGATAATTCACACAGGAAGTATCATCAGAAAGGGGTTTTGGGATCATACAAACAATTGCCATTAGTGTTTCTTGCCGAAAAGAATGTCCATCTAGAAGTTTGTTAAAAGTTTCAGTGAGAATGGGAGAGAGTATTTCTGAGAATGTTTTGTAGTATAAAGCCGAGTAGCCGTCTGGGCCTGGTCTTTTGTTAAGTTTTAGGTCTTTTATGGCGTTAGCAACTTCATCTATAGTTATAGGCTCATCCAAACTGCTTTTTTGATTCTGAGATAACTCAGGTAAGGTTATTTTTGAGAAGAAGGATTCAGCTTCTGTAGGATTAAATTCATTGTTTTTCTTGTATAAAGTTGTGAGATGTGAGTGAAATTTATGGACTATTTTAACTGGATTACAAGTGTAAACATTTTTTGATAATTTCAAACGTATTGGTTTGAAAGATTTGTTAGTTGAATTTAATGCCCGAGCCAAATATGTACCTGGTTTGTTTGTATTCATGTAGAAATTGTGTTTGGAGCGTTTGAGGGATTTATCAACTGACTCAGTGAGAAATAGATCGTATTCCAATCTAGATTTTTCCAGATGAGATTTTGTACTCTGAGATGGATTATCTTGAAATGATATGTAGGCTGCATTAAAATTTAGTTCTAGTTTTTTTGCTAGATTTTTGCGTTCCCGTTTAAATAGTGCCATTTGTCTTTGTATTGTACCACGCAAGACAGGCTTATGATCTTCCCACAGTGTTATTGGGGAGATGTCTGTTGTATTATTAATTGATATGTATTCCTTTAAAGCTTGTTCAATGGCCATCTGATGTAGTGGGTGTTTGAGCATTATGTCCGGTAAGTACCACGTTGGGTCATGCGCTTTTGGTATGGCTGAGGCTATAGTAGTGTATACTGCATTATGGTCAGACCACGGAATCGGAATTATATCTGATGCAATAATTTCTGGTATCATTCCTATTGTTAGAAAAATATGATCTATTCTGGTGAAGGTTTGATGAGGGTGCGAGAAATAAGTGAATTTCTTTTTCATTGGGTTACTTTCTCTCCATGAATCTACCAGATTGTATTTGGAAAGAAGTTGAGAAAAAGGTAATCTAGAGGTTATTTTGGATGGTGTAAAAGGTGATTTATCTAGAAATGGGAGGAGGAACTGGTTCGAATCCCCACACATTATCACTGTTCCTATTTTGTGTGTATTAATCACTTGTAATATATGTGAGAGGAATGGTGTAGGTTGTTTGTTAGGAGCGTAGTAGGAAATCACCGTGATTGCTGTATCCATTATATAACCCATGAGTATCAGGTATCTACCTTCTGGGTCTTTAATTTCTGATGATAAGGTGAATGGTGTGGATCGGTGAAATGCAATTAGAGTTCCCCTTTGCTTGGTACAGGCAGAAGCCGTGTAAATTTGTTGATAAAAAGGAGAAATATATTTTGGAGTAGAATCTTTGGTGAAGTGTGTTTCTTGGAGGCATACTATGTGAGCCTTCTTGTTATGGAAAGTACGGAAGGCTTTGGTCCTTTTTTGAGGGACATTTATTCCCTGAACATTCAGGGAAAGTATATTCAGTGGTGCCATGGCAACAGATCAAATAGTTTTGACTTACTTTTTGTTATGCAGAGCTGACTGCGCAGATCAACCTGTGTGGACTGAAGAGATGAATAGATAGAAAAGAAACCAGTGAATTCTGGAGTAAAGAGTAAACAAAAAACATATGAGATTAGATGATACATTGTATAAATTATTTTTTGCAAGTAATCACAATTTACCCGTGAAAGAGAATAAATATCTCTCTCAGGGGAATAAGTGCCTTCGTCACACTCCCACATAATATGGTTGGGAGAATGAGGAGGGCTAATGGGGGTACACGGATCTTCCGCTTACAGGAGAGAAGTGCTATGTCAAAAGACATCAAAATGATGTTTCATTAATTGGAGTGCAGAATATAGTTTTTGTTGAAATTATTTATTCCAGGGTGGTTGTATATGGTTAGTCTTGCCCTAGGCTAAATAATTCAGTTAGAAAGGTACTGTTAATAACATTGGTATTGATGAAGATAGTTTGAATTATTTTGGGATTTTAACCCTTTTAGAGTAAACAATTACATATTTTATTCATATGTAACTGTTTAGATATGTTAACTAATAAAATTGAGGTTGTATTGCTTCAGATTAGAATAAACAAAAACATAATTCTAGGAACTAGTTAGGTAATAATATATTTGTTTTAAGAAAAGAAAGAAAAAGCTTCCATTACTTCTGGATTATTGAACAAATTTGTCCTAAAAAGTAATAAATCTATTGTTATTACCTGATAATATATAACTGAACAAGAATTTCCTTATTTCACTTATATATTCTAAGGCTATATGAATCAGAAGTAATAAGAAATATAACTGGAATGTAACATGATCCCACACAGTGTGTGACTATCAGAATGCAGTTACATTCAGTTATAAATATAGGTTTTTTATAGAGAACCATCTCTTAGTATAATAAATGAAGAGATATCAGGAATTAGGATGTCAGTCCATTGAATCTTCTTGGTCCATGGATGATGTGGCATAACGGCCTCTTTTGTGAGAATGATGATTCCCATTTTGTTCTGAAATTTTCTGGGTGCTGCCTGAAGGTGAAGATGACGCCATTCTTCTGCGTGTGGGAGTGTTGCTGCTTGTGGGTTCTGTCAGATTTAATTTTAAAAGGGTTTGTTGTAGTTCATCTGCTGATCTGCTTCTGTAAATTGTACCTTGGTAGTTAAATCTGACTGAAAAGGGGAAGCCCCATTGATACATAATGTTGTGGCGTTGCAGTTCCATTAGTTGGGGTTTCATGGATCGTCTTTTAGTAATAGTAAGTTGGGATAGGTCAGCAAAAATTTGATAATTGTGTCCTTGAAAATTAAGTTCCTTTTTTTCTCTTGCAGCAATTAGTATTTGTTCTTTCGTTCTGTAATAATGAAATTTTGTGATTATATCACGTGGGGGTCCATCTTTCTTTTTGGCTGTGAGGGCTCTGTGTACTCTGTCCAGTTCTAAACGTTCAATAGGGATATCTGGCTTTAGTTCTTGTAATAGAGCAGTAATAGTAGATTGCAGGTCTGTCACAGTTTCAGGTATTCCCCTTATGCACAAGTTTGAACGTCTGGCTCTATTTTCGTAATCTTCGAGCTTACTTTGAAGTATTAAATTCTCTTTTTTTAATTGTTCCAATTCTGTTATATTTTCTTGGGTTGTAATTTCAATTTCATCCATTTTTATTTCTAAGGCTGCGGTGCGGTTTCCCAGCTCTCTTATTTCTTTGGTTAGGCTTTTTGTTATTTGGTCTGAGGTTTGTTTTAAAGCCTTATGAAGCATCTTTTCAAATTGTAATAATATTACTGGGGATACTGAGGAGGCTTGTGGAGAAGTTTGTGAGAGGATTTGTTCTGTATCTGACTCAAATGGAGAGTCTTGCTGTGACATTTTCTGTCTGTGAGAGCGCCCTGATGCTGTATCTTGTGAGGTGACTGGAGCTGCTTCAGCTGCAGTGAGTGCCTGTGAGCTCTTTGTGAGGTGATTTTTATTTCTGCCACGGTTTCCTCCCAGTACCATATTTCCTGCCCAAACTTTCACAGTTTGTTCCCTGGGGCAAAAAGGTTCAAATGGATACCTTTTGAGCCTGCAGGCTCCGCTTTGTCCTTCTCTTCTCTCCTCAGCAGTGTGGAGCTCTAACAATGCATGTCTGCTCTGCTAGGCTCCGCCTCTTGCCCCCAAGGCCCAATTTTTCAGCCCCTGATTAACAGGAACAGTGCAATTACAATTTTTAATGCAATATTTTGCAAGGAGGGTTTGTTGCTGTGCTCAACTAGAGTATTTGTGAGGGGTTGCAGTGTTGTGACACCAGCACCAGTGCCTAAGGCCCAATTTTTCAGCCCCTATTTAACAGGGGTGTGTAATTACAATTTTTGATGCAATACTTTGCAGCAAGGCTTGTTCCTGCACTCCAACTAGATTATCTATGAGGGGTTGCAGTGTTGTGGCACCAGTGCCTAAGGCCCATTTTTTCAGCCCCTATTTAACAGGGGCGTGTAATTACAATTTTTGATGCAATACTTTGCAGCAGGGCTCGTTCCTGCGCTCCAACTAGAGTATCTGTGAGGGGTTGCAGTGTTGTGGCACCAGCACCAGTGCCTAAGGCCCAATTTTTCAGCCCCTGTTTAACAGGGGCGTGTAATTACAATTTTTCATGCAATATGTTGCAAGAGGGCTCATTCCTGCGCTCCAACTCGAGTATCTGTGAGGGGTTACAGTGTTGTGGCAACAGTGCCTAAGTCCCAATTTTTCTGCCCCTGTTCAACAGGGACCTGTAATTGCAACTTTTGATCTAATATTTTACAACAGGGCCCGTTTCTGCGCACACCAAGAGTAACTGTGAGGACTTACAGTGTTGTGGCACCATCACCACTACCACCAAAGGCCAATTTTTTTTGCCCCTGTTGAACAGGTGCATGTGATTACAATTCTTGATCTAATATTTCACAGCAGGGCCCATTCCAGCTCCCACCAAGAGTAACTGTGAGGACTTACAGTGTTGTGGCAACACCACCACTACCACCACCACCAAAGGCCCAATTTTTCTGCCCCTGTTCAACAGGTGCATGTAATTACAATTCTTGATCTAATATTTCACAGCAGGGCCCATTTCTGCGCCCACCAAGAGTAACTGTGAGGACTTACAGTGTTGTGGCACCAGCACCACCACCAAAGGCCCAATTTTTCTGACCCTGTTCAACAGGTGCATGTAATTACAATTCTTGATCTAATATTTCACAGCAGGGCCCGTTCCTGCGCCCACCAAGAGTAACTGCGAGGGCTTACAGTGTTGTGGCAACACCAACACCTAAGGCCCCAATTTCTGCAGAGTATATAGGGCAGGCCCCTACTTTCCAACATCCAACTTACAAACAACTCCTACTTGCAAACGGAAGGAGACAACAGGAAGTGAAATGAAATCTACCCCTAGGAAGGGAAATTCTCTGCTGTAAGAGTTAATATGGGAAAAACGTTTCTCCTTTCCACTGATGCTTTATCACCAATCCTTGTTTCACTAAAAACTTTTGTCATTGGGACAGAAAGTGAGGTGAAATCTTCTGAAGAGGTGCACAGACAGTAAAACAAATGTTACAGGGGTGATAACTCTTCCCTATGTTTTCCAAAAAGCTTAAAAATATATTTTTTGGCTGAAGCTACACTTTAAAAATGTACCAGTTCAAAGTTACAAACAGATTCTGCTTAACAACAAACCTACAGTCCATGTCTTGTTTGTACTGCCTGTATACTGCTGTTCAGAGTATATAGAGCCCGGGGGCCCCACGCCTTTCCTTTTTTTAATTTGGGTGCGGGGTTCCCCTTAATATTCATACAAGATCCAAAGGGCCTGGTAATGGACTGGAGGGTACCCATGCCGTTTGTCTCACTGATTTTCATCCATATTGCCAGGACCCGACATTACATTAAAGCCGCAAGCAGTTTTAAATGACTTTTATTCCTTTAAAAATGTCATTTTGTGCAGGGACTGTTCTAAGCACAGGAAACACGCTCCAGTTTACAGGCATACTATAGAAACCCCCAGGTATGATATTTAAAGGCATATTTCACTTCTTTTTCACTTTAAGCATCAGTAAAATCACTGCTCCCAAAATAAGGCAGTTTTTAAAACTTTTTTTTGCATTGATACATGTCCCCTGAGGCAGGACCCGGGTCCCCAAACCCTTTTTAGGACAATACCATGCAAATTAGCCTTTAAATTTAGCGCTTTTGATTTTGAATGTTCGAGTCCCATGGACTTCAATGGGATTCTAAAGTTCGTGCGAAGTTTCGGTCCGTTCGCAGGTTCTGGTTCGAACCGAACCGGGGGGTGTTCAGCTCATCCCTAGTCTTGAGTATTAGTGTCAGGAAGCTAGTTGTTAGGTAATTTGGACTTTTTTTTTGAGCTATAAACAAAAATAGAGCGCCAATTTTGAAAAAAGTGCATTCTTTTTTTCATTTTGGTATAATAAATATTAAAATGTGAAAAGTGTAGCGCTAAAGTGCAAAACCTCTCAGCAAGAGAAGTTATAAAATAATAAAAAAGATTCCAACACTCAAGTGAGAAAATTGTACCAAATTGTAAAACTATACAAGTATGCAAGATTAATTATAAATGTGTAGTCTAATTGCTTTTACAGACAATCATTCATGGATAGTGCAAAAATGTGAAGCTTTTAAACAGCTCTAGGAAATTACCGTGAACAATTAATAAAAAATATAATAAAATGAAAAGAAAAAAGTATGGGTGACAAAATGAATGGTATTAACCCACTAAGTGATAATTTAAAATAACTGTCTTAGATATAAAAAAATGCAGCAGGTATATATGGCAATAATAAGAATAATGATAATGAGATGTCCATAATTCTAATAGGAGGTGTAGTCATCAAAAGGAAGCATTGAAACTTGTCTAGTCCCAAAATTACTTTGTGTGAATAGAATGAATTCAGTACAATGTGGATGATATTTTGATAACTCTTCTGCAATACTCCGAATCAACTTATGGGATAAAGCACTCTTACCGACTTGGGTGGACTCACAGGCCGTCGGCGGTGAGTCAAACAGGCTTGCACTGTCTTAAGGTAACCGACAGTATGGGGATGGACCGTACACTGCTGGGCTTCCTCCTCAGATGGGGGACCCGGATCCTGCCAGGATGGTTCAGACGATCAGCAACCTTGTCAGCATAGGTGAACCATGTATGGGAAATAAGCAACAAAGAGCCTCCACATGGTGTAAATCCAAATAGATCAATTGACATTTATTTGATCAATTACGATCATCAGAAATTCCATAAAAGCGTATAAAACAGTAGAATCGATTCCAACAGATAAAAAAGTAAGCGTGGTAAGGGTGGCTGGGTACAGCAAAGCGAACCGACGCGTTTCATCTGAAGAGACTTTGGCTGGGGTATATGCCATCCCGCCACCACCACGCTTTTATACATATGCTAAAATTAATGACCCATAAACAGCTGTTACGACATCGCATGCTTAAACTTCCTGGGTATCTAGCGTGCGCTCCAATCAGGACCACGTGTTTCCGCGTTGGGCCAATTAGAATACTTACGGCGTCTCTACCATCCAAGCCTCGCTCTGGGTATCCTATCATAGTGCGCTCTTACTGGGTGGGAGTGTGTACTCAACCCTTCCCCGCCCATTGTGGATCGTCACGCTATTAGGCGGGCATGTGACCAGCGTCACATGATTACGTGTGACGTATCGTTGGACATATATCATCGCGCCTACCCGGACATAGGAGCCCTTTGCTGAGGTTGTTGGAACGCAAATTGCGTTCCAAATGGGTCATCGAGGCCGGAAGTATTTAAAATAAAGTGCTACATTTAAAGAGTTCGCCGATAAAGGCGAAAGCACTGAATAAACAATAATAAAAGTTACATTTTGGTTCTTTAACCAGGAAGTCAGTACGATTCGCAATTATATAATACATATCTTCGAGACCAAAAACATGGCAAACCTTAATACCAACAACTCATTGCATTCATAAACATAAGTGTCAACAGGGGTTACGGAAGTAGTAATCTGAACCTATAACAAAAAATAAAAATAAAAACGTATAGATCAGGGTGGCCATCACTATATAAAATGTGCTAGATCTTGCACTTATCGTGGGCAGACCCAAGTAATATAATGAAAGATTTCAAAATTAAAAAATTTTATAAAATTATAACCAAGCTTTATAATAAGAGACGGAAGGTGGAAAAATATAATTGTATAAACCAGGACCTCATAGTTCTAAACGGACTAATATTTAATACATCCTATGTTGGCCATATCATCCACGGTGAGGCCCTGGAATAGTTCACAATCAGGAGGGATCTAACTCCCGTATTGAGGAATCCTTTACACATAAGAATACTCTACCCAGATAACTGGGGAGGGGAAGACCTATATATTTAGGATTGGTTGATGAATGAATTAATGTCCCATTCTACATTAAGCCCATGTGGTGTAAAACTTCTTAATTGGTGTATCCAGAAGGTTTCAAGTCTTGAAACTCCTCTTACACAAGATTCACCCCTCCAATGTGGGGTGAACTTGTCTATTATTTGGAACTTAGTGCCAGTGGGATCACGATGATGGTGTAATAGATAGTGGTTGGGTACACTATGATTGGTACGCCCTTTTTTTATAGATTTAATATGTTCGTTAACCCTTATGGCAAACGTACGAATGGTCCGCCCCACGTACTGCTTTCCACAAGGGCACGTAATGAGGTACACAATGTACCTTGTCGAACAGGTGACAAAATGTTTAACCGAGTATTGTCTCCCAGTGATGGTTGATCCAAAGGTCTCAATCTTACGAGATCTAAGTGTATTATGTTTGCAAACCCTGCATCTTCTACAGGAAAAAAAACCTTTCATGCTCTGAAAGAAAGAAGGGATAGAGGGGGGATCGGTTACGTTAGGGGCAATCTGTCCTCTCAGAGACATGGCACCTCTATAGACCACACCAGCTTGTTCTGGAAGGGCTGGTCCCAGAATTGTATCATTTTTCAGGACCTTCCAATGCCGGTGGAAGATATCCTTGATCTGTTTATGCTGGTTTGAAAAGTTAGTGAGAAAAGACCATTTGTGTTTATTTTCCGAGTTGCGTTTAGGTTGTTCTAAAATAAGTAGATTCCTATCTACTGTAGAGACATTATGTATCACTTCATCTATCTCCAGTGCATAGTAGCCCTTATCAATGAATCTGGACTTCAGGATGTTAGCTTGATCAAAATAATCAGTAAGTCGTGAGCAATTGCGTCTAATTCGCAACAGCTGACTTCGAGGAATGGATCTTAGCCAAGCTGCGTGGTGGCAGCTGTCAGTTGGAATGTATCCATTCCGATCGGTGGCCTTAAAAAAGGTTTTAGTAATGAGATGGTCATCAACAACTGTGATTTCCAGGTCCAAAAAGTGGATGGTCGACCTGCTGGCTTCATAGGTCAGCTCTATCCCAATCTGATTGTTGTTCAAAGTACATATAAACTCGTCTAAAGATTCCATATTTCCTTTCCACAGGAGGAGGATGTCGTCAATATACCTAGCCCACAGCAGTAGTTGCGGAGGGTCTAAGGCATAGACGACATCCTCCTCCCATTTGGCCATAAAAATATTAGCCAGGCTGGGGGCAAATTTGGCCCCCATAGCTACCCCTTTCTTCTGAAGGTAGAACTCCCCGTTATACCAGAAGTAGTTGTGTTTGGTGGCATAACACAACAAATCCATGATAAACCTTTTCTGAGTACCCGGAATTGTACCATTTCTGGAAAGGAAGGAATTAACCGCCTCAAATCCTGAGTCATGGGGTATACACGTGTACAACGCCTTAACGTCGGCCGTGACAAGAATAAGATCTGTACTGTACGTAACACGGTCAAGCCTGGCAATGGTATCCTTGGTGTCTTTTAAGTAGGATGGCGTAGATTTCACTAATGGTTGGAGAAAAAAATCAATGTATTTACCGATACGGGATGTGATTGAATTGATGCCGCTAATAATTGGGCGACCCGGAGGGTGTGTAATAGCCTAATAGCGTGACGATCCACAATGGGCGGGGAAGGGTTGAGTACACACTCCCACCCAGTAAGAGCGCACTATGATAGGATACCCAGAGCGAGGCTTGGATGGTAAAGACGCCGTAATTATTCTAATTGGCCCAACGCGGAAACACGTGGTCCTGATTGGAGCGCACGCTAGATACCCAGGAAGTTTAAGCATGCGATGTCGTAACAGCTGTTTATGGGTCATTAATTTTAGCATATGTATAAAAGCGTGGTGGTGGCGGGATGGCATATACCCCAGCCGAAGTCTCTTCAGACGAAACGCGTCGGATCGCTTTGCTGTACCCAGCCACCCTTACCACGCTTACTTTTTTATCTGTTGGAATCGATTCTACTGTTTTATACGCTTTTATGGAATTTCTGATGATCGTAATTGATCAAATAAATGTCAATTGATCTATTTGGATTTACACCATGTGGAGGCTCTTTGTTGCTTATTTCCCATACATGGTTCACCTATGCCGACAAGGTTGCTGATCGTCTGAACCATCCTGGCAGGATCCGGGTCCCCCATCTGAGGAGGAAGCCCAGCAGTGTACGGTCCATCCCCATACTGTCGGTTACCTTAAGACAGTGCAAGCCTGTTTGACTCACCGCCGACGGCCTGTGAGTCCACCCAAGTCGGTAAGAGTGCTTTATCCCATAAGTTGATTCGGAGTATTGCAGAAGAGTTATCAAAATATCATCCACATTGTACTGAATTCATTCTATTCACACAAAGTAATTTTGGGACTAGACAAGTTTCAATGCTTCCTTTTGATGACTACACCTCCTATTAGAATTATGGACATCTCATTATCATTATTCTTATTATTGCCATATATACCTGCTGCATTTTTTTATATCTAAGACAGTTATTTTAAATTATCACTTAGTGGGTTAATACCATTCATTTTGTCACCCATACTTTTTTCTTTTCATTTTATTATATTTTTTATTAATTGTTCACGGTAATTTCCTAGAGCTGTTTAAAAGCTTCACATTTTTGCACTATCCATGAATGATTGTCTGTCTAAGCAATTAGACTACACAT
This sequence comes from Aquarana catesbeiana, assembly GCF_042186555.1. Classification (NCBI taxonomy): domain Eukaryota; kingdom Metazoa; phylum Chordata; class Amphibia; order Anura; family Ranidae; genus Aquarana; species Aquarana catesbeiana. The sequence goes on from NC_133328.1 coordinate 516,849,824, forward strand.
TTATAATTAATCTTGCATACTTGTATAGTTTTACAATTTGGTACAATTTTCTCACTTGAGTGTTGGAATCTTTTTTATTATTTTATAACTTCTCTTGCTGAGAGGTTTTGCACTTTAGCGCTACACTTTTCACATTTTAATACTTTGCACAATTTGGTCAATTTGTAGTGTTGGCTGCTGTTTGAATTTTTTGGATTGGCGCAGTATTTCCTACCCATATTTTTGTTTTTCTTTTGACTTTAATTACTGCTGCCTTTCACTACTATTTATAAGTGAAGTTTTATAAATTACACTAATGGATATTTTTGATTACCGTAATAATCGTACATTTGATATTGAAGGGGTCTTCACACCCCTCAATAATGACTCTGAAATAGGAGGGTTATTTTTAAGGTTGAAAAACCTGATGGTGTCAGAACTCCACCTGGAATGGGACATAGCCTTTCTTGAGCAGTACTCAAAGGAACGGTTAGTCCCGAGAGGTTTAAGGTGGAATATCCACCCCCAACAGGGAGAACCAGACCTGGAATCTTGGTTCCGCTATTTCAATGAGGCGGGTATCTCCCTGTTGGGGTTTCTGATTGATAGGAAACGCCTAAGGAAGATAGCCTTGGATACCGAAATCAAGGAGATTAGGGATAAACTCCTCCCACATAAGAAATTAGCTGAATACAATTCACTCTCTACTAATCTTAAGGATCATCTAGAGAAAGAAGAACGCGAGCAGAGGGCTAAAAAACAAAAAAAATATACTAGAGATACTTGTGATTACAAAAATGGGTGTGTGTTTAATTGGCAGGACAAAAATCCACCAATTACAGCCCCAGATAAGGGGTCATTACCCGTGTCTAATTCAAATCTAGCCCTTGTTGGTTCACAACAATTACTGAATAGGACTGATCCCAATCTATAGGAGGTGTATCATCCACCCATTAGACCCTATACACCTACACCTCATCGGAGGAATTCATCTTCCCATAACGGTGGAAGAGGCAGAAATAACAGAGGTAGGGCCAAGGTAAATAGAAACCAGAGACCTTACTATGATCATTACAGACAGGACTCACCCCCAAGAAGAAGAAACAATGATCACCACGATCAATATTCAGATTACCATTATCCCCCTAGAACTCCAGTTCATACGCATAATAGGTTTTCACCCCTCAGAGACGGAAGATATAACAATGATGATCGTGGTTCCAGATACCTTTACTCAGATCGTGATGATGGGTATCATATCAGATCACCATTCAACTACAACCAGAATTTACCAGGCCCCTCCATAAGGGGGGATTTTCACAAAGAAGGGGAAAGCCACACAAGAAATCTAAATCCTGGCGTGGCTCCAGAGGGGGGCGGCGCGCCAGGAAAAAGAAAACGTGTTTAAAGGACAGTGGTATTTATAATTTGAGTAGTGTGGAATTAACCAGTGCTGAGAAATCAGTCCTCAATAAAGGTTTAAAATTTGTACCTCCCAAAAAACTAAATAAATTTTCTACTTTCATAGATGTGCACAAGTACATCAGGAAGTTGAATATTCAAAGATATATTATGTCCAACCCCACGAGACCTCAGACTATGCCAGCAACTTCACATGCTGTACATTTGGGCCTTGCTAACCCATCACTGTTTAACCCTCCCTGTCCAGTGGCACCTTCCATTAAAGTCTTTCGAGATTTAGTCCTTAAAGACTTGGATGAACTACCAGATAAAAGAATATATAATGACCCCAACCTAAAAATTGGACTCAAATCCCTCTGTGAATGTAAAAACCTCGTCATCCGCCCGGCGGATAAAGGAGGCGGGATCATCGTTCTTGATAAAGCAGATTATCATGCAGAGATGACCAAAATCCTTAGTGACACTGATACTTATTCAAAATTAACAAAGAATCCTACCTCCGAGTTCAAGAAAAGGCTAGTTGATTTAATAGATACCGGTTCCCAACTTGGAATCCTTGATAAGAAAGAGAAGAATTTTTTAGTTCCAGTTGCCCCGCGTATTCCCATTATTTATTATTTACCGAAAGTCCACAAGAGTGTTACACACCCTCCGGGTCGCCCAATTATTAGCGGCATCAATTCAATCACATCCCGTATCGGTAAATACATTGATTTTTTTCTCCAACCGTTAGTGAAATCTACGCCATCCTACTTAAAAGACACCAAGGATACCATTGCCAGGCTTGACCGTGTTACGTACAGTACAAATCTTATTCTTGTCACGGCCGACGTTAAGGCGTTGTACACGTGTATACCCCATGACTCAGGATTTGAGGCGGTTAATTCCTTCCTTTCCAGAAATGGTACAATTCCGGGTACTCAGAAAAGGTTTATCATGGATTTGTTGTGTTATGCCACCAAACACAACTACTTCTGGTATAACGGGGAGTTCTACCTTCAGAAGAAAGGGGTAGCTATGGGGGCCAAATTTGCCCCCAGCCTGGCTAATATTTTTATGGCCAAATGGGAGGAGGATGTCGTCTATGCCTTAGACCCTCCGCAACTACTGCTGTGGGCTAGGTATATTGACGACATCCTCCTCCTGTGGAAAGGAAATATGGAATCTTTAGACGAGTTTATATGTACTTTGAACAACAATCAGATTGGGATAGAGCTGACCTATGAAGCCAGCAGGTCGACCATCCACTTTTTGGACCTGGAAATCACAGTTGTTGATGACCATCTCATTACTAAAACCTTTTTTAAGGCCACCGATCGGAATGGATACATTCCGACTGACAGCTGCCACCACGCAGCTTGGCTAAGATCCATTCCTCGAAGTCAGCTGTTGTGAATTAGACGCAATTGCTCACGACTTACTGATTATTTTGATCAAGCTAACATCCTGAAGTCCAGATTCATTGATAAGGGCTACTATGCACTGGAGATAGATGAAGTGATACATAATGTCTCTACAGTAGATAGGAATCTACTTATTTTAGAACAACCTAAACGCAACTCGGAAAATAAACACAAATGGTCTTTTCTCACTAACTTTTCAAACCAGCATAAACAGATCAAGGATATCTTCCACCGGCATTGGAAGGTCCTGAAAAATGATACAATTCTGGGACCAGCCCTTCCAGAACAAGCTGGTGTGGTCTATAGAGGTGCCATGTCTCTGAGAGGACAGATTGCCCCTAACGTAACCGATCCCCCCTCTATCCCTTCTTTCTTTCAGAGCATGAAAGGTTTTTTTTCCTGTAGAAGATGCAGGGTTTACAAACATAATACACTTAGATCTCGTAAGATTGAGACCTTTGGATCAACCATCACTGGGAGACAATACTCGGTTAAACATTTTGTCACCTGTTCGACAAGGTACATTGTGTACCTCATTACGTGCCCTTGTGGAAAGCAGTACGTGGGGCGGACCATTCGTACGTTTGCCATAAGGGTTAACGAACATATTAAATCTATAAAAAAAGGGCGTACCAATCATAGTGTACCCAACCACTATCTATTACACCATCATCATGATCCCACTGGCACTAAGTTCCAAATAATAGACAAGTTCACCCCACATTGGAGGGGTGAATCTTGTGTAAGAGGAGTTTCAAGACTTGAAACCTTCTGGATACACCAATTAAGAAGTTTTACACCACATGGGCTTAATGTAGAATGGGACATTAATTCATTCATCAACCAATCCTAAATATATAGGTCTTCCCCTCCCCAGTTATCTGGGTAGAGTATTCTTATGTGTAAAGGGTTCCTCAATACGGGAGTTAGATCCCTCCTGATTGTGAACTATTCCAGGGCCTCACCGTGGATGATATGGCCAACATAGGATGTATTAAATATTAGTCCGTTTAGAACTATGAGGTCCTGGTTTATACAATTATATTTTTCCACCTTCCGTCTCTTATTATAAAGCTTGGTTATAATTTTATAAAATTTTTTAATTTTGAAATCTTTCATTATATTACTTGGGTCTGCCCACGATAAGTGCAAGATCTAGCACATTTTATATAGTGATGGCCACCCTGATCTATACGTTTTTATTTTTATTTTTATTTTTTGTTATAGGTTCAGATTACTACTTCCGTAACCCCTGTTGACACTTATGTTTATGAATGCAATGAGTTGTTGGTATTAAGGTTTGCCATGTTTTTGGTCTCGAAGATATGTATTATATAATTGCGAATCGTACTGACTTCCTGGTTAAAGAACCAAAATGTAACTTTTATTATTGTTTATTCAGTGCTTTCGCCTTTATCGGCGAACTCTTTAAATGTAGCACTTTATTTTAAATACTTCCGGCCTCGATGACCCATTTGGAACGCAATTTGCGTTCCAACAACCTCAGCAGAGGGCTCCTATGTCCGGGTAGGCGCGATGATATATGTCCAACGATACGTCACACGTAATCATGTGACGCTGGTCACGTGCCCGCCTAATAGCGTGACGATCCACAATGGGCGGGGAAGGGTTGAGTACACACTCCCACCCAGTAAGAGCGCACTATGATAGGATACCCAGAGCGAGGCTTGGATGGTAGAGACGCCGTAATTATTCTAATTGGCCCAACGCAGAAACACGTGGTCCTGATTGGAGCGCATGCTAGATACCCAGGAAGTTTAAGCATGCGATGTCGTAACAGCTGTTTATGGGTCATTAATTTTAGCATATGTATAAAAGCGTGGTGGTGGCGGGATGGCATATACCCCAGCCGAAGTCTCTTCAGACGAAACGCGTCGGGTCGCTTTGCTGTACCCAGCCACCCTTACCACGCTTACTTTTTTATCTGTTGGAATCGATTCTACTGTTTTATACGCTTTTATGGAATTTCTGATGATCGTAATTGATCAAATAAATGTCAATTGATCTATTTGGATTTACACCATGTGGAGGCTCTTTGTTGCTTATTTCCCATACATGGTTCACCTATGCAGACAAGGTTGCTGATCGTCTGAACCATCCTGGCAGGATCCGGGTCCCCCATCTGAGGAGGAAGCCCAGCAGTGTACGGTCCATCCCCATACTGTCGGTTACCTTAAGACAGTGCAAGCCTGTTTGACTCACCGCCGACGGCCTGTGAGTCCACCCAAGTCGGTAAGAGTGCTTTATCCCATAAGTTGATTCGGAGTATTGCAGAAGAGTTATCAAAATATTATCCACATTGTACTGAATTCATTCTATTCACACAAAGTAATTTTGGGACTAGACAAGTTTCAATGCTTCCTTTTGATGACTACACCTCCTATTAGAATTATGGACATCTCATTATCATTATTCTTATTATTGCCATATATACCTGCTGCATTTTTTTATATCTAAGACAGTTATTTTAAATTATCACTTAGTGGGTTAATACCATTCATTTTGTCACCCATACTTTTTTCTTTTCATTTTATTATATTTTTTATTAATTGTTCACGGTAATTTCCTAGAGCTGTTTAAAAGCTTCACATTTTTGCACTATCCATGAATGATTGTCTGTCTAAGCAATTAGACTACACATTTATAATTAATCTTGCATACTTGTATAGTTTTACAATTTGGTACAATTTTCTCACTTGAGTGTTGGAATCTTTTTTATTATTTTATAACTTCTCTTGCTGAGAGGTTTTGCACTTTAGCGCTACACTTTTCACATTTTAATACTTTGCACAATTTGGTCAATTTGTAGTGTTGGCTGCTGTTTGAATTTTTTGGATTGGCGCAGTATTTCCTACCCATATTATTGGTATAATAAATATCCCCCAAAAATGTATAAAAAAACATTTTTTTCCTCAGTTTAGGCCAATACGTATTCTTCTGCATATTTTTGGTAAAAAAAATTGCAATAAGCGATTATTGATTAGTTTGTGCAAAAGTTATAGCGTTTACAAAATAGGGATAGTTTTATGGCATTTTTATTAATCTTTTTTTTTTACTAGTAATGGCAGCGATCAGCGATTTTTATCGTGACTGCGACATTATGGCGGACACATCGGACAATTTTGACACATTTTTGGGACCATTGTCATTTATACAGCAATCAGTGCTATACAAATGCACTGATAGCTGTGTAAATGACACTGGCACTAAGTGTATCCTGGGGGCATGTTTCTAACTGTGGGGGGGGGCGTGGCTGTGTGTGACATGTCACTGATCTCTGCTCCGATCACAGGGAGCAGAGATCATTGACACTGTCACTAGGCAGAACGGGGAGATGCTTGTTTACATTAGCATCACCCCGTTCTTCCTCCCCGTGAGACGATCGCGGGTATCGCTGCAGCGATCGAGCCTGCGGGACCCGCGATCCAACTCACAGAGGTCCCAGCAGGTGCGTGCCCACACTGCCGGCAGCATGCACGTGATGGCATGGCGGCAAATTTAAAGGGACGTACCTGTCCATGCCATTCTGCCGACGTACATCGGCAAGCGTCGGTTGGGATGTGGTTAAGTATGTAAACAGCAAAAAGGGTGGGAAGACCATAATGAGACCATAATGGCCCCAAAAAGAATGAGAAAGGACATCTGGTTACAAAGGATGGGGAGATGGCGAAAGTATTGAATTTATTCTTCTCCTCAGTCTTCACGAGGGAATCGGGGGGCTTCACTAACCAAAACTGCAGTGTTTATCCTTATGACACATCACAGGAAACACCTCCATGGTTAACAGAGGACAGAATTAAAATTAGACTTGGGAAACTTAACATTAATAAATTACAGGGACCAGATGGCTTGCATCTGAGGGTACTTAGGGAACTCAGTCAAGTAATTACCAGACCATTGTTCCTAATTCGTACTGACAGTCTACTGACTGGAATGGTACCAGCTGATTGGAGAAAAGCCAATGTAGCACCAATATTTAAAAAAGGCCCAAAATACATCCCTGGGGATTACAGACCAGTTAGCCTAACATCAATAGTATGCAAGCTCTTGGAAGGGATAATAAGGAACTATATACAAGATTTTAGTAATGAGAACGGTATCATTAGCAGCAATCAGCATGGATTCATGAAGAATCGTTCTTGCCAAACCAATCTATTAACCTTCTATGAGGAGGTGAGTTGCCATCTAGATAAAGGAAGGCCCATAGACTTGGTGTATCTGGATTCTACAAAAGCATTTGACACAGTTCCCCATAAACGTTTACTGTACAAAATAAGGTCCATTGGCATGGACCATAGAGTGAGTACAGGGATTGAAAACTGGCTACAAGGGCGAGTTCAGAGGGTGGTGATAAATGGGGAGTACTCAGAATGGTCAGGGGTGGGTAGTGGGGTCCCCCAGGGTTCTGTGTTGGGACCAATCTTATTTATTTTGTTCATAAATGACCTGGAGGTTGGGGTAAACAGTTCAAGCTCTGTATTTGCAGACCATAAGCTAAGCAGGGCAATAATTTCTCTGCAGGATGTGGAAACCTTGCAAAAAGATCTGAACAAATGAATGGGGTGGGCAACTACATGGCAAATAAGGTTTAATGTAGAAAAATGTAAAATAATGCATTTGGGTGGCAAAAATATAAATGCAATCTACTCACTAGGGGGTGAACCGCTGGGGAAATCTAGAATGGAAAAGGACCTGGGGGTCCTAGTAGATAATAGGCTCAGCAATGGCATGCAATGCCAAGTTGCTGCTAACAAAGCAAACAGAATATTGGCATGCATTAAAAAGTGGATCAACTCCAGAGATAAAACTATAATTCTCCCGCTCTACAAGACTCTGGTCTGGCCACACCTAGAGTATGCTGTCCAGTTCTGGGCACCAGTCCTCAGGAAAGATGTACTGGAAATGGAGTGAGTACAAAGAAGGGCAACAAAGCTAATAAATGGTCTGGAGGATAGTAGTTATGCGGAAAGGTTGCAAACACTGAACTTATTCTCTCTGGAGAAGAGACACTTGAGAGGGGATATGATTTCAATTTATAAATACTGTACTGGTGACCCCACAATAGGGATAAAACTTTTTCGTGGAAGGGAGTTTAACCAGACACGTGGCCACTCATTAAAATTAGAAGAAAATAAGTTTAACCTTAAACTTTGTAGAGGGTTCTTCACTGTAAGAGAGGCAAGGATGTGGAATTCCCTTCCAAAGGCAGTGGTCTCAGTGGGGAGCATTGATAGTGTCAAAAACTTTTACATAAGCACCTGAATGACCGCAACATACAGGGATATACAATGTAATATTAAAATAATAAATTACTAATGCACACAACCACCCTCTCAGAGGGTCCTAGGCAATGGAACAAAAGTAGAGAAGCTGCCAACATATGAGGTGGCCTCACCCACCCTAAAAAGTACCGTGATGATAATCAAAAGTATGTGGCGCTAATCTAAGTGTACCAATAATATTAGAAAAAACTCAAAATGCAATAAATCTTAATCCTTCCTGAATCAATAATCTTCAATACTTCCTTAATGGGCAAGTGTACCACTCATGTTAAATTAAAGTCTCAAAATCCCTTAAAACCTCAATACTTCCTGAATAAACAATCTTCAATACTTCCTTAAATGGGCAATACTAACTTCTCCCATTAGGGGACAGCCAAACCAACTGAATAGTTAAATGCTGGTTATCATTCCTAATAAAATTCACATATATCATCCAATAAATATAATGTTCTTCAACCAAACTAAATCAAAGTTGTGATTACAGGTGATTAAACTTAATCATAATAATGAAATAAAAATACAAAAATAAAAAACAATCCTCAAAGTGTATCATACAAAGTACATTAAAAATTATTGCACAAAATAGGTAATATTGGTGACTAGATTGCTGCCAAAGCAAACAACTTAACTCTATATCACATATATAAACAAACGTGATCAAGTGCAAAAAAACAGTGACATATGTGCAAGGGACCCTTTGATAAAGTCACGTGCTGTGACGCAACGCGTCAGGGTAGGAGGAGCCAGGTGCCGACGCTTCCCGGGGACGGCCGTACCCGGAAGCCCTATTGTCTCTGCTGTACTCTTGCTGACAGTTCCTGTTTTTAATGTAAGTTACTACGTTTTATTAATAAACCTGTATTGAAATACTTCACTATGGAAGCCTCTCCTTCTTCCTCATTATCATGCTGGGGTTTGTGTGAGCGCTGGTGATCAGGAGGAAAAGTTTGACACACGCACACCCCTTGGGAAGAGGGGGACAGCTGTTGGATCATCATCATCCCTCACAGAGAAATATTAATCATCTGCTTGATTTGGCCCATTGGGGGCCGCTGATTAAGGTGAGAGGCTGGGGGAAACACTTGTGTGCTGCACCAGTTGTTCAAAGAGAAGGAATCCAGCACATAGTCACCTCACTGGCACGTCATGATTAATCATCTGTATGGACATTATGAATCACATTGCATGAAGCAATAGCTGTTTGGACTTGATCACATTTATGTCACAGTTTTTTCTATTTTATAAGGAATATTTCTAGGTGGGAGAGTTTGTTGGTGATTTATTTCAGAGTCGCAAGTTCATTTTATACGCATGATTTTGCACATATGTCACTGTTTTTTTGCACTTGATCACGTTTGTTTATATATGTGATATAGAGTTAAGTTGTTTGCTTTGGCAGCAATCTAGTCACCAATATTACCTATTTTGTGCAATAATTTTTAATTTTTAATTTTCACTTATTATGGTGAGGAAAACTATGTACTTTGTATGATACACTTTGAGGATTGTTTTTTTATTTTTGTATTTTTATTTCATTGTTATGATTAAGTTTAATCACCTGTAATCACAATTTTGATTTAGTTTGGTTGAAGAACATTATATTTATTGGATGATTTATGTGAATTTTATTAGGAATGATAACCAGCATTTAACTATTCAGTTGGTTTGGCTGTCCCCTAATGGGAGAAGTTAGTATTGCCCATTTAAGGAAGTATTGAAGATTGTTTATTCAGGAAGTATTGAGGTTTTAAGGGATTTTGAGACTTTAATTTAACATGAGTGGTACACTTGCCCATTAAGGAAGTATTGAAGATTATTGATTCAGGAAGGATTGAGATTTATTGCATTTTGAGTTTTTTCTAATATTATTGGTACACTTAGATTAGCGCCACATACTTTTGATTATCAATACAATGTAATATTGATATACAGTATAATCACACACATAGGTTGGACTTGATGGACTTGTGTCTTTTTTCAACCTCACCTACTATGTAACTATGTAACAAATGAATAAAACCTGACTGTTGTAAGTACCCCTGTCAGTATTAAATGTTTTGTCCCAACACTAACTGGGCTGTTAAAGAAAGGAAGTGAAAGGAATATAACAGACTTAGTGGCCAGAACAACAACAGGTGACAATAAAGGAAACAAAGCCTAAAAAAATAAAAATGAAGGCACCATAACTAAAAATGCATTCTATTGCAGTTTGGGTTTGATACCACGTTAGGTAGAATAAGTACAGGAATGTTAACATGGTTCATACAAAAAAATTAAAAAATTAGAAAGTGTGAATTTGTAATACTTTGATTCTTCCTACCCAGAAAGTTGAGTATGTACATACATGCATTAGGTGTTTGGCTTTAGTTATAAGAAAAGTGTAGCTTTGTCTGTGTAGTTTTATTTTAATGTGGTGAAATAAAAGGGCCTTGACTAAATTAAAAGCTATTTCCACTTTTTATGCCATTTATAAATCCACATAGTCTTTTAATAGTAATGGGAACATTTAGGAGACGGGTATCTGTCTTTGTACATCTAGTACATGTCTAGTTTCCTATTTGGAATAAGCTGAAAATTTGGTCCAAACAGAACTTCACATCAAATTTTGGCTGTTCAGGCATTTGGTAAATTTACCCATTTGGCGGTATGTCACATATAATAATGGTATTCCTATTGCTATTATACATGACAGCTTCCCATTGTCACTGGTTGTTAAGGACAGTGGCAGTGCAGGCACTAGAGCAGTGGGCTGTCTTCAGGGCCCACTAACAGGCCAGGTTTTATGTATTATCTTGGGGAGATGCAGACTAGAATACTGCAATCACTGAGCAGCAAATTATATCACCTGTGATTGTATTTTAGTTATCTTGCAAACCTGGCCTGTTAGTGGGCCCCGAGGACAGGAGTTGAGAACCACTGCACTAGAGACTCCTTCACAACCAGTGTCATCATTGCCCCATTCACTTACATGGCTGGAAATTAGAAATATAGTGAACAAATGACTCCAAAAAGGCCTATTAGTACAACTATACACCTCTTAGGCACAAAGTTAACCCGGTCTTATGCATTAAAGGAGGGCTAAATTATTTTAGGTTATTGACTAGAAAATTTTAATTTCTAATTTGAAAATATTCAGATTGGAATTGAAGGGGAGCAGGAGCTGCAAAAATGTTTGATTAGGTGACTATTTTTTGTTTGATTATTCGCAGGAGTAATTTTTTTTATAGCTTTATGTAGGAATTCACAGGCAGTAGTTTTCATATCAGGAGGCCACAATTGGCAAGGTCTGTAGAAACGTATCCTTGCTGTAGTGGTGTAATAAGGGAGATGTTATACCAAGTTTTACAGTAATTTATAAATTGTATAGTTGTCAAAGTGTATGGTCAAAATGTAAAATTATATATTCATTTCCATGTTGTATTTCAATTATTTCTAACCCTCTGCTTTTAATGTGAACTATCCTGAGATATGTACTTTACTTTGTAAAGATCCCCACACATCTTGACTAGAAAAAGTGTTTGGGGACCTGGGTCCTGCCCCAGGGGACATGGACCAATGCAAAAAAAAGTTTTAAAAATGGCCGTTTTTTCAGGAGCAGTGATTTTAATAATGCTTAAAGTGAAACAATAAAAGTGTAATATTCCTTTAAATTTCATACCTGGGGGGTGTCTATAGTATGCCTGTAAAAGGGGCACATGTTTCCCATGTTTAGAACAGTCTGACAGCAAAATGACATTTCAAAGGAAAAAAAGTCATTTAAAACTACTCGCGGCTATTAATGAATTGCCGGTCTGACAATACACATAAAAGTTCTTTGATAAAAACAGCATGGGAATTCCCCACAGGGGAAACCCGAACCAAAATTTAAAAAAAAATGACGTGGGGGTCCCCCTCAAAATCTATACCAGACCCTGGTGTATTACCTGCTGTTCATACTTACTCAGTCAATATGAGATTTGTTTTCTGTATTCTGCAAAAAGCTTGGTTGATCCTGCTGTTCTCTATCTCCCCTTCTGTCCAAGTCCCCAGTTCAGCTAGGGATTTTTGCAGAGCAGTGTTGGTAGCTCTGCACATGCTCAGTTTTCAGTGAGTTTCTATGCTGAGCATTTCCTCCCTATCACATCTGAGCATTCCCTTGTGACTATAGAGTCACACATGTGGATGTATACCCAGTGGTAAATGACAGCCCACTTCCTTTCTCCTCCTCCATGCCCACTAAGCAGCTAAACACAATGGGGGTGTGATATGTAGATTGGTGGAGGCTTCATCTCCCTCTTATTCTAAAACACAGGCTGGAGAGGTATGACACAGCCTGTGACTGGCAGAAATCCACCCACACCTTATCTTATTGCCAAAAAGTAATAAATATTTTATTTTAAATCTATATATTAATATGACAATTAAAAAAAAAAGTTTATTGATAATAATTATTTATTTTTACTCTGGAATTTTTTTTTTATTTTGAATATGCGACCAGCAGCAAAAGACTAGAAGCTCCTCCTGCTTATGTTTCCCTGCAGAAAGGCAGGGAAAGAGCTGGGTCATGTGACAGCTTTATTTTGATTGGGAAAAAAATACTTATATATATTTTTTATTAAAATAATTACAGTGCCATTAACCATATGCAGAAATAGAAGGGACACTGTAAATGAAACAGTGTGTGTTTAGTATAGCTTTAATGCCTGAACACAGGTTTGAACTTTGGCATGCATTTGTACATAGTATTGAAAATACATAGCATATACAGGTCAATTATACCATGTTTTTTTTCCAAGATAAATGGTGGTAAATGTTAATAGATATTTCCTGATTTCTTTTTTTTATACTTAAGAAGTGTTGTAGGACTACAAGGCTCAGCGTACTTGTTAAGCTGGTTGACTATTGAATCTGGGAGATTAGTAGGTGGAAGGCCACGTTACTTTTTTATGTTTACACCTAACCATAAAAGCAATCCATGCAAATTGGGAATGTGGATTATTTTTATATAAAATAAATAAGCTAGGTGAAGCAAGCAATTACTTTTTCTCATTGAAATAAAAAACTGTAGACCCATAAGTCTATGCTATGGATGACTGTCTATACAATGCTTGCTTAGACATAGTATTTCACATGTATAGAGATCTCATTCAGCAACAAGTGAAACTGTTTTTTTTTTTTCATTAGCTATTATAAATATTTCAAGAGTGTGTACAGCTATAAGGGACCAAGACAGGTTATAAATATTTCCAAAGTTATTTATGTCTTACTGTATCAAGGTGGTGTTGGGCTTTAAACTAAACGAACATTGCCTTTGATGTTTCTACATTGTATTGAAACTACCTGCAAATATGAATGTTAAAGTATATTTACTTTAACCATCACTAAAATCTCTTATAATCGTTAACATGTTAATGTAATTTCAAAAAGTAATTTTCAGTCTTTTCAAATCTATAGCTTTCATCAAAATAAATATTCCATCGAAATAATACCTAGTAATCCTGCCACAAAGATCCTTGCTTAGATACTTCCTGTTATAGGGTTATAATGCTATGTCCCTGCCACCTATTTGTGCTCCTGTGTTGTCAACTTGTCACATGCACTACTGGTAAAGGCATTGGGGTTGATCCAAAGACAAATTAACTGTTCACTTTGCAAGTGAAGTTGCACTCTACAAGGGAATTATGCTCAGAGCTTAGTGAATGAGATAATCTTTGCTGACTTCCATCATCCAATCATTTGCAAGCAAAAATGCATTCATTAGGAGGTTTATTGTGCAGGCCTGGTCTGGCAATTGACCAGTATCTCTATGCAAATACGTGTACTTATATTGTGAAACTATTACAACACTGATCTTCCCATACAATAATATCCCCAATTTCACAGTCCTGTTCCTTTAAATTCACCACCAGTATCTCTATGCAAATATCAACTGAAAAGTACATATGCTGTGCAAACAACCAAATAATAAACAATTGTACAATATTGTTCCAGCAATATTATTTCAGTGCAGAAATGCAGGTGCAGTCTCTTGTGCCAGTAAATTACTTCTTATTAAGCACAAACAATTACAGTGCCTATGCAAAAAACATTATGATTCAAACACACTTGTGATGCTGGTATTCTCAGACTCCACTGATATGCTCTCCTCTGCTCCTCTCCTCCTTCCTCTGTTCTTCCAAGCAGTGTTAGATAAAACACTTGGTATCTCTCACATGCAAAGGGATAAAAGGATAGACCGATAGCGTAATTCCACTTGAGCTTCCATGTTTTAATGCCAAAGCATAATTGAACAAACTGAAGTTAGAAGCTGATTGGCTATCATGCACAGCTACACTATATTCTGAGTGCTTCAGGTTAGGTAAATCTCCCCCATAGACTAGGTTTTACTCATTTACAATTCCTGTGTTGGGCTGGACTTCCGTATACATAATTTCCAGTTTTGTGGACCCTACGCTAGAATACTAGCAGCGCTTCCTGTGTGAATGCCCAATACATTTTAACCTATTGTAAGTGCAATTTTACATTATTCAAAGCCTTTAATAAACAGTATTTAATTATGGGAGATGTCCCATCTCCTCTTAGATGTTTTTCTCCTGTCAATACTGGGTGGTTTTTGGAGGACTTTAGAGACAGGCAAAGTTGACAGCCAGTGATTACCTGGGGCTACTTACATGATTGAGTACATGGTTCCTGCAGCTCAGTGGTACTGGTTCCACTCCCGGATAAGTATACCATAAAAAGGTGCTTTTTGACTTTCTTGTGCAGACAAGGAGTCAATTATTTCTGGTGAGTGTGGTATATATTGGCACGTGGTGAAGAGAGAACATATCGGTACAAGTTTGTCACGCATGTGGGAAACATGGAGTGCTATATTTAATTTGGATATTTTATTTGGACGTTTATGGACTTTTTATTCAATGTTACAATATTAGGTCAGCATGCTTTGCTACAAATCACTCTCCTTCAGAGATTTGTAGCTAAGCTATAATGATGAATGCAGAGTGATTGTTGTAGGGGAGCTGGCCACTGCCATGAAACATTGCTCAAACTCAATTACTAATTGTGATTGACCTACAAAACATTGTAAAATTATTTCATAGAAAATACATGTGATTCTCTTAAAGTGGTTGAAAAGTCTCATAAGCACACTCCCATCATCCATTCTCTTATGTGGCAATAGTAATGGGAGTGTGTTTTTTTGCAAAGTCTTCCAAAGTACCTTTAGATAAGAGCTCGTCTGTGCCGTCACATAATTCATTCGCCTCTCACTCCCGAGCAGAGGGACTCCAGTGGGAGGGGCTGTTATTCCTCTCTCTCTTTGACCTTGTGAGTGCTGGTTTCAATTTATTCTCATCTGCATCAGAGAGGAGGGGAAGGAGCATCTGCTAGGGAATAGTTTTACTCAATGAAAGCAGGAGGAGAGAGGAGGGTCGGTGGTGAGGAGAGCTGCTTCTCACACAGCCTACAGTAATGACAGGGAGAGAGGGAGGGGGAAAGGGGGAGATGCAGAGAAGCTGAGGAGAGAGCTGGATGATGGAGGCACATAATCTGACCACACTATCATGGACAAGCAGCCATGATAATGTGGTCAGTTTAAACAGAATGTGGTCAGTTTAAACAGGGGAACACAGGAACAGGCAGGACCAACCAGGTATTGTACAACATAGAAAGGGATAATTGACATGGAAAAAGCACTGTGCTATATCTTGTGCCTTTAAAGAGACAGCTAAATTTATTAATTTTTTTTATGGTTGCAACCACTTTAATAAGAAATTACCTACAAAAAAAATGCTGTGACTAAATCGACATTTCCCTAATTGTATTGCCTTTCTAGATAATATATTTTTTAATAAAGGATCTTATAAATCCCTAATCACACCCATGGATACTGTAGCTCAGTATATTTGAGAGTATCATTTAGATGCATTGGGGTTGATTTACTAAAGGCAAATAGCCTGTTCAATTTGCAAAGGAAGTTTCCCAGAGTTTAGTAAATGCGGTGCCATTTCACATTGCAAAGAGTACCCAATCAAAAGAAGGAAAAAAATGCCTGTTTGCTTGCACATGATTGGATGATGGAAGTCAGCAGAGCTTATACTCATTCACTATGCTCTGGGCAAAAATTCCCTTGCAAAGTGATCAACCCATTTGCCTTTAGTAAATCAACCCCCATATATTTAATACTGTTTTCCTGATATTTACGTTCCAATACAAATCAAGTAGAAATTAGGTCAAACCAATACAGGAATTTAAAAACAATTGCAGTGTATGACTTGTAAAATATATTGATGGATTATGCTCTTCAGAGGCAATATTTGGCATTAGCTGAACATATGTATAAAAAAAATCAAGCCTTGCTATAATTTTACCAGTGCCTTCAATAATACCCAGGTTTCTAAGGCATTATCAAAGAACATTTTTCAGCTGCAGTTTTAACCTCATTGATTTCTCATAAGCAATGCCTTACCCGTGCATTTCTACTCAAGTTAATTGAAATATAAATTGAAAGTGGACTGAAGAATTATAATGAAAACAGAGAAGATCTTGAAAACAGTGAAAGTATTTTAAAAATAAACTATGCCTGCTGGCAATTTTATGTTTTTGATTATGGCTGGTAGAGTGTTGAGACTAATGGATTTTTTTTTATGAATTAGCAAACAGGGAAGGCTTCTGTTCTACAAACAGAAAGGTGTAGAATGTTATTTGATTTCAGTTTATTTTCCTTTGCCTGATTTGTGTAATTTTGAAGTCTCAGTAATTAGGTATTTATAAAAGAATTTACTAATTTACTGTTTACATTTTAGATAATTTACACACAGTACATTACAAATATATACATATGTTATCTGTGATATAATGTTGAATAATGGGTAGCCTAATATCTGCCAAATTGTTGGAAACATGTTGCCAGCCATGGAGGGCAAAACAACAGGTTTACTTACATGTCAGCCCTCACAACAGCTTGTACTAGCCTTTTTTTCATCACCCCTTCTTCTTTCTCTGTTTGCATACAGAGTGAGGATAAAAAGAGTATATATGCTCTAAGTCAGTGATTCTCAACCTTTTTTGAGTTAAGGCACTGTAAGGGATTAGCTCAGTAGCAGGGCGTGT
This sequence comes from Aquarana catesbeiana, assembly GCF_042186555.1. Classification (NCBI taxonomy): domain Eukaryota; kingdom Metazoa; phylum Chordata; class Amphibia; order Anura; family Ranidae; genus Aquarana; species Aquarana catesbeiana. The sequence continues at coordinate 516,867,021 of NC_133328.1, forward strand.
GGGTCCCCCTGGATTGGTCACGGCACAGAGAAGTAGTCATGGACAGACAGCAGGATCTTTGTGAAAACAAAAGAATGGTTTATTTCCAAGACTGTGGTTACAAGTGCAGGTATCAAAAACAGCAAAAATAAAACAAAACAGAAAATAAACCCTTGCCACTTTGGGTGTCTAACTGCAAAACACAGGAACCTATCTACCTGATCTGGAACAGCCTAGCTCTGCCCAAAAACTTGTCTGACACACAGAAAAACAGAGTCTTTTAGTCGTACGGGCTTAATCTCAGCACTCAGAAGAAGCTGCTCTCCAGTCCTATACAGGAATCTGGTTCCAGGGTGGAGCCCCTTGTTGAAGCAACCTAGTTTTATAGAGCCCTGAGTGCTTCATCTGTTACACCTGAGCACGTTAACCCTCATAGAGCCCCAAACAGGCTCACTACCCAGCAGAAACCCAAAAGCAATCAGTGTACAGCATAAATCGGGGACAAATATATCTCCCATCTTGGACACAACCCATGGGTGGCGCTGATGGGTGGCACTGATGGACACTGATAGGCGGCACTGCTGGGCACTGATACATGGCACTGATGGGCACTGATATGTGGCATTGATAGATGGCATTGATAGGCATCACTGATGACACTGGCAGGCATTGGGGATGGGCACTGATTGGCAGCTGCCTGGGTCCTGATTGGAAGCTGCCTGGGCACTGATTGGCATTTCCCCGGTGGTCTAGGGTGGCATACCTGGTGGTCCAGGGTGGTGCCAATCCCTGGTGGTCCTGACATCATCCTGGTGGTCCTGGGTGAGCATCTGTGGGGGAGCTGCGCTGATAAACAATCAGCACAGACCCCCCTGTTAGGAGAGAAGCTGATTGGCTCTCCTCTACTTGCATCTGTCAGATGCGAGTGAGGAAAAGCTGATCAATGGCTCTTCCTGTTTACATCCTGATCAGCCATGATTGGACACTGCTCATCACGTGGTAGGCTCAGAGGCTCTTTACCAAGATCGGTGTATCTGTGTGTCAGACTGACACACTGCACCACCAATTGCTGCGATGTGCGCCCCCACAGGTGCGTGAGAGTGGTAGTTCTGGGTGGAAGTCATATGACCGCCTCCCAGATCGAGAGCTGCACCGCCCAGTCATCATTTGATTGCCGGCAGGTGTGAGGTAGTTAGTGGAGCATGATCAGTTACCAGTTCAAATTGTCTATCCAAGAGATAGTACTGGAGAGAATCTAAAGCCCATTTTATCGCTAAATATTCTTTCTCAATAGTGGTGTAATTTTTTTTCATGGGCCTTCAATTTCCAGCTGCGGTAAATGACAGGGTGTTCTTCCCCCTTTAAAAGCTGAGACAACACAGCTCCTAACCCAACATTTGATGCATCAGTCATAACACTGACTGACTACATAAGGCCTGTTTTAAGGCCTCAAAAGATGCTTCCTTTTGTTAAATTGGTCAGTGGAACATCCTGTGAGGCAAAAAGGGGAATAAAGTGGCGATAATAGTCAGCGATTCCTAAAAAAATGCTCAAACCTGATTCTTGTTGGTGGGGCGTGGCCAACTCTGAATAGCCTCAACTTTGTTTACTTGGGGCTTTACTAGACTTCTCCCAATGGTATATCCCAGATACTTTGCCTCCTCTAGGGTACATTTTTTGGATTGGCTGTAAACCCGGCTTTCCAGATGGAATTCAACACAGACTGAACTTTTGGTAAGTGTGAGTCCCAATCCTCACTATGGATAACCACGTCATCTAGGAATGCAGCAGCATAGGCTCTATGAGGCCAAAGGGTCTTATCCATTACTTGTTGAAATGTGGCCGGAGCATTCTGTAACCCAAAAGGAATCCTCCGATACTGGAAAGATCCTTCTGGTATTACAAATGCCATTTTTTTCCTTGACCGATTCTGAGAGAGGAATTTGCCAATACCCTTTGGTCGGGTCTAATGTTGTCATATACTGGGCTTTCCCTAGGCGATCAATCAGTTGGTCTATGTGGGGCATGGGATAGATGTCAAACGTAGTGATTTTATTCAAGTGGCGAAAGTCATTACAAAACCGCCAACTTCCATCTGGTTTGGGCACTAACACAATAGGACTGGATCAATCACTATTTGACTCTTCTATAACCCCCAGCTCACGCATTTCTTTTACTTCTTGGTGAATTAGCTTTCGCTGGGCTTTGGGAATTCGATCAGGTTTCAACTTGACCCTTTCCCCTGGTGTGGTGACAATGTCATGTTCAACCCCAGACACCCAACCTGGCAATTCTGAAAATGTCTCTTTATTTGGGAGCACAAACTCCTGTTACTGAGTTTTGGACAGAGTCTCTGCTATCCCGACTTCAGGGATAACCAGGTTAGATGGAGCAGAAAGTGGGGTAGTCTCAGCGACCAAGGATTCCCTATTCTTCCATGGTTTTAGCAAATTCACATGATATATCTGCTCAGGCTTTCGTCTTCCTGGTTGGCTAATTTTATAATTCACATCACCCATTTTTTCCAACACTTCATAGGAACCCTGCCATTTGGCTAGGAATTTACTTTTGACCATGAGGACCAACACCAACACCTTATCACCAGGTTCAAAAGAACGGACCTGGGCCCGATGATTGTAAATCCTCTGCTGAGCCAACGGGGTTTGTGCCAAATGTTTCTTCACAATAGGCATCACTTGTGCAATTCTGTCTTGCATTTGTATCACACATTCAATCACACTTCTATGAGGGGAACTCTCACTCTCCCATGTTTCCCTGGCAATGTCCAGTAGTCCCTGTGGGTGCCTCCCATACAGTAGCTCAAAAGGAGAGAACCCTGTAGATGATTGGGTAACCTCTCTGATAGCAAACATCAAATAAGGTAGTAGACAATCCCAATTCTTTTTATCAATCACCGTCCTCAGCATTTTGTTTTGTTAAATCTTTCAACCAGCCCATATGTTTGAGGGTGATACACTGAAGTACGTAATTGTGTCACTTTCAGAAGTTTGCAAAGCTCTTTGGTTACTCTAGGGGGTGCCCTGGTCAGTTAGTACTTCTTTAGGAAAACCCACACGGCTGAAAACCTGAAATAGCTCTCTGGCAATGGTTTTGGCAGAGGTGTTTTGTAGAGGAATCGCTTCTGGGTAATGGGTGGCATAGTCCATTATCACCAAGATGTGCTGGTGCCCTCTAGCGGACTTCAGTAAGGGGCCAACCAAATCCATGGCGATCCTCTCAAAAGGGACCTTAATGATGAGCAGGGGTACCAAAGGACTGCGGAAATATGGCATGGGTGCAGAAATCTGATACACTGGACAAGAGGAACAGTACATTTCCACTTCCTTAGTGATCCCAGGCCAGTAGAACCTCTGGGTGATTCTTTACCAGGTCTTTTCAGCTCCTAAATGTCCCTCAAGAATTTAGCCATGGGCCAATTTTAAGACCAACTTGCGGTAAGGTTAGGGCACCACCAGTTGCTCAATGGTTTCCTCTACCCTCTGTGACACCCGATATAACAGGACCCTTTCCATGATGAAGTAAGGGAGGGCAATCCTCTCGTCAGGGTAACTAATTCCCGATCTATGACAGAAAGGGGACACTCACAGGAGTACAGACCAATAGGCTGCGCACCCCACAAGATGCATAAGAAAATGTTGGAACCCCCTAACGGGGCTTTAATGCAGCCAATAATATCAAAGTGAGTGGGTAATCAAAAGTCGCTTTATTGATGCAAAAATAAAAAACAAATAGGTTCTGACATTAAAAGTCAGGACATGAACTGAGTACAACATGGGATAAAAGACAGCAGGCAATGCCCATGATTGGGAACAGTGTACAATACAATGTATACAAGACAACAAGATCAAAGATACTAAAATCCTGACGCGTTTCGACCCTAGCCGGGTCTTCTTCAGAGGATGATTATCAGCTGTGAGGGAGTAAACATATATCAAAACATGACACAGGACAACAATGACAGTGGACTTGTGTATATATCAACAGCTTCATAAATTACACAGTTACCAGCCTCAAAATTCCCGATGATTCTGAATGGTTACAGTGAAAGAAATATAGTCCCTCCTGTGTCCGTTGGCCTCCCCAATGACCGGCCAGCCCACCAGAGAGCGGGTTTTAGGCCGACATGCCTTGCAAGGGATCACGCATAAACCATCCCCCGAGGGGGGAACCAGAGGGTGAAGGGCACACACCGCACCCGCAGTGGAACAGCGGTAATGCTAGAATTGAATTGAGGGAGTCATTAGTTCCCCGAATGATACAAGATAATAACAACAATATGCACTAACTTTAGACAGTTTGGGTGGTATAGATTTTGAATGGGTCCATAGGTATGCCGGGAACAAGATAGCAGGGAAGGAAATAAGGGAAAGAAGGAAAGGAAAAGAAAGAAAAAGGGTGGTGGGGGGGGAAAGGGGGGGAGGGGGAGGGAAAAGAAGGCCTCCGAGGGGGGGAAAGGGGAAAAGGGGAGAAGGGGGAAGGATAAAAAAGGGGAGGAAAAGAGGGGAAGGAAAGAGGGGGGGGAGAGAAAGTGAAGGAGGGGGAGGAAAAATAAATAATTAAATAAAATGAAAAAAAAATATTCAAAGTAAAAAGTGGGGAAAAGGGGAGGGGAAGGGAAGGGAAAAGGGGGGATGGGAAAGAAGGGAAGGGAGACACAAGGGGGGAGGGGGGAGAGAATGGGAAGGAGTGAAGAGGGAGGGGGAAAGGGGGGGCCGGGGGGAGGGAAAGGGGCGAGAATAGGAAGTGCTGGAAGGGAACCACCAGAGAAGGGAAAACTCAGTGACATTGTAGTGTGATTAAGGAGAACATTTTAGAGGGAGGAACAGGGAAAGGGATGGTGCATGTGCCAGGGCTAGGGTGGACATGTACCCTGCTTGAAAATGGACCCTACAGCAACCAGGATATAGGAGATAGTGTTAATCGCAGTGCGCCAATAAAAAGAGGGGGAACAGGAGTCCTAGGTGAGGAAGACCAGCCCATTGGGTTGGAAATCAAAGGGGAAAGGGTGGGGAAGGTGCGGGTGACGGGAGAGGTGGAGAAGGAGAGGTGACTCAGAAAAGAGGAAACAGGAGTGTTAGTGAAGAAAAGTGAAAACAGCAAACAAACCAAACCAAACGTGATGTGTGGAGAAAGTATGAGAGTGTATTAGTGGTGATGGCTATGCAGATTACCTATGAGTAAGACGCGAATGACTTGGATCAAAATGCCCAGAATTCTGAAAGGTTGCAAATATATCAGCGTCAACCATAGCTTAATTGAAAAAAGGTAATAGCAATATTAGAATAGCTACTGACCATGATGTGAACCACACATCAAGGGGGACAGTTAGAGGGATTCCTAGAGTGCTTACCAGTCAGTCATTCAAGTTGCTGCACACAGGCATTCCACAGGAGGGTGTCAATAAACCTCCCCGGAAGCTGGGTTCGTTTAAAAAAGGATGCTGAGTGTTCCCAAGTGTCATCAGGTGCGGGCGCCTTTCCACTCCCCCCCTCCTCCTCCAATCAGGGGAGAGGGCAGCACATGACTGAGCTCACTGCGTGACCCCCCCAGCATTCCAGAAAGAAAACATTCCCTCGGGTCCCCCGTCGCTTCCGCCGCGACTGCGCAGGCGCCATGACGTCACGCGCACTCAGTCGCGCGCGTGAGCACGGCGTCCGGAAGAGATCCGGGACGCCACTGGCAGGCAAGAAAGTGCCCATACCAGGTGCCGCCACCTGGTGGGCACATCAAGGAGACGCAGGGCCCTTGCGTCACCTTCTCTCACCCTGCCAGGAAGGCATGTATAGCGCGATCCCACCCCCAGGTGGCGAGCACTGACACCCAAGGGGAGATAGCCACAAGGCACAGGAAAATGTAAACAAATGATGAAAGAAAATTGATGAAGAAAGTTTTTTCTTTCCCACACATCGTTATCGGGCAATGGCTGGGCAATATGTATAAACAGTGCGGGATCATTATTGACTATGGCATATACATCGCATTGCACATTATCACTGTCATATACAAAGTTAATTACATAATTAATAAATAATCACATAATGCATTGTGTAGCAAATAAAGATGTGTAAAAATTAAAAAAATAATGAATACATAATAGGAAAAAACTGTGAACTGGCTTTTTCTAGGCTTCTTTTCCACACTATATCCTTAGAAGATTAAAGGGATTTCTACTGAGAAACCGGTGCAAACATCTATACGTTAGATAATCTATGGAAGGATCCATCACACAATTGTAAATGTACTATACTCAGATGGAAATGCTGGTCGCTGGGTAAGTCAGGCAAGGAGTTGGTTAAGAAGTGGAAAATAGAGTTCCACTTGTTTTTGGAGGCTATCACCAAGACTGGGTAGGAATACAGAGTATCGTAGTAATATTTTATGATGCATCTCAGGGACAGATTGCAAAAAAATTGGAATTAGAGATTTTCCTACTAATTCGTTCAATGTGTCCTGCCAGAGGAAAACCCCTGCAGGAAAGGAGCAAATGAAATAGATTTGTTGAGACCTGGGGGGGGGAGGTGGCCTGTAATTGGAATATCCATCTCTGCTCTTTTTGTAGCAGAGCCTTATTCCAATCGCCACCTCTATTGGGGATATGTATCCTACAAAGAGCCGTAAAAGTAACTTTAGGAACTCTATAGTTGTGTATTGAAACCACATGTCTCCCGATGGGGAGGTATGGGTTTCCCACCTGCATGCTATATACGTGCTGGGAGATGCGCTTCCAAAATTCCTGCCTGGTTTTCCCCACATAATAGGCACCACATTCACATTCCATAAGGTATACTACTCCACGAGTGTGGCAGTTAACAAATTGTGTGGGTGTGAATGTGTTTCCATTGGGGAGAACAAATGTTTTGTCTTTTTTAATAAGCAAACAGTATGAGCAATGTCCGCAGGGGAAGGAACCCACTATGGAACTGTATCTGAGTCTCCTGTTCTCATTTTTGTATTTGCTCTGGACAAGTTTGTCCCTTAATGAACTCACTCTTTTGTATGTTATAGTTGGTTGTTTGGGGACAAAGTTTCGCAATTTGGGGTCATCCATAAGGATGCTCCAATGACGTTTTATAATATTTTTGATGGCTGTATGTTGTCGCGAATAACGCATGATGATCCAGGTGAGACTGCATTCAGAACTTTTAGGGGGTTTGGAGTTAAATAGCAGCTGTGGTCTAGATTTTCCTAATGCTTGGTTATATGCTTTTTTAAGGCAAGATCGGCTATATCCCCTAGCTAGGAGTCGGCTCTGAAGCTCTTCAGCTTCTTTTTTAAATGAGACGTCATTGGAACAGTTGCGACGGAGGCGCAGGTACTGTCCATAGGGGATTGAATTCTTGAGTGGTATAGGGTGAAAACTATCCGAGTGGAGAACCGTATTGCCGGCTGTTGTCTTTCGAAACAGGGTACTAGATAGTTTTCTTTCGGCAGTGACAGAAATGGAGACATCTAAAAACGTGACACTGTGGGGGTTATGAGTCATAGTGAATTTCAGATTTCGATCGTTGACATTGATCCGGTTAAAAAATTCAACTCATTTGGCTTCAGGTCCCTCCCAGACGATGAAGACATCGTCAATATACCTCAGCCATTTAGATATATAGCTGGTGTATACGGCAAGGTCCTCGTCATCCAGGAGGGACTTCTCCCACTCCCCCAGGTACAGGTTGGCATATGAGGGGGCACAACAAGTGCCCATAGCCACACCCAGAAATGATTATGATGCAGTATATATTGCAGACCATTCAGAATGAAACCGATCAATGCCAGATCATATTGGGAATACTGTTGCAAAGCCCTCCGCACAGCCGACAGGCCCAGGGAATGGGGAATACTGCTGTACAGGGCCTCAACATCAATGGTAACCAGAATAGCATCATCTGATATTTTTAAGTCGTTAATGAGTTGTAAAAATTGTATTGTGTCCTTGACGCATGAGGGCAATGACGTAACAAGGGGTTGAAGGTGGGCATCTATAACACGGCTTAGATTTTCCGATATGGCCCCATTGCCGGAGACAATGGGATGACCCGTAGGTTTAATGGGGTTTTTGTGAATCTTAGGTAGACTATAAAAAGTAGCTACCTTAGGGTGTGGGGTCCTAATGAATTCATAGGTGTTCTTGGTGATTGCGCCTGTATAGAATGCGCGATCAACCATATTGTAGAAACTGGCGTTATATTGGTTGATGCTGAGGGCCAAGATTTGTTTATACCACTCCTTGTTCTCTAGGATGTTTAAACACATCGAAGTGTAGTCGTCATTATTCATGATGACCACATTGCCCCCTTTGTCAGAAGGTTTTATTACGATTTTAGGATTTTTTATAAGATGATGGAGGGCTTGATTTTCACCATATGATAGATTAGAGGGCTTGAATTTGGTTCGTGGTAGTTTGCATATATCTTGAATGGTCTGTTTTAAGAATACTGCTACATTGGGGTTAATGCTGGAGGAGGGAAATGTCGTGGATGCCTTTTTAAACATCAGTAGAGGGATTGGAATTGATTTGTCAACCTCCTGCAGTAAGGCATCCAAATCAATTTGATCGATTAGGTCTACCGTTTTGTTCTCTTGGTAGAGAAGGGTTAAGTCACGTAGGGCCTTACATTTCTTTATGCTGTAAGAAAGCCCCTCCACAGTGTCAACGTTAGAGTCATCCTTGGCATGCAAGTACTTGAGTAGTAGCTTGCATGCAAAAAGTTGTAAGTCCGTGATGGTTTCAAAGACATCAAAACTCTGTTCGGGGCAGAAGGTTAGTCCACGGGATAGAAGTTGTATCTCAGCTGATGACAACTTCATAGAGGATAGATTAATCACACTTAAGTAGTTTGTTGAATCCGAACCACAAAGGGGTCCAGACCCTTGCTTAATCTGTTGGTTTGCGGGGACCAAGGTCCCCGAGCAGAGTTTAAAGCTTTTTATGGAACTGCTCTTGTTGGGCCTGGAGATGGATTAGGATGTTTATGGGTCTCCTGCAATGGAGGGATACTAATGTTAGTTTCAGAAATAGATGTCTGACCCATATCGGCGAAAGAGTTCTTAATCGCTGCGTGGTCAGATTGGACATCATAAGAGACCGATTGTGCCGTAAGGGGGTCGGTATCCATTGTCTGTTTCTTAGGATCGTGTTCAGGTGAATTCTCATTACTAAGATATCTTTTTTGTTGTTTATTTTGTCCTTGACCGCGTTGGGAAGAATTTTTCCGTTCCCGATCAGGGACTGAAGGGATCCTGGACTTTGTAGTTTGAGTGTTTTTTAGTTCCCGACGCGGATGATTGTTCGATGGAGGCACATAGTTATTCCATCTGTAGGCTCGTCCCTCCGAAAAGGCGTGTTTGTCTCTCCAAAATTGAATCTCTTTATTATGTAAGATGTTTTTATTGAAGACTGATAAATTCTCATTCAGGAGGGTCAGAGATTCAGAAAATAGGGGGTGTTGTGCATATGGGGTCAATGCTTGTTCAAGGTTGTTGATGACTGTGTCTAGGAGGGCAATCTGCTTACTGTATTCCCTGGACAGGATAGACATCATCTCCCGAGAGCACAGCCTGAGATTGGCCTCCCATTCAACTTTACATTCCTCACTTATTAGGTCAACGTTAGGAAAAATTTGGACACGTAGTCCAAAAGGATTAATCTGCTCCTCAATGTATCTGCCAAACGTTTTGAAATGCCAAAAGAGGGCAGACTTTCTCTCAAGTACCTTAGTTAGTTTTTGAAATAATGATGAAATAGATAGAGTTTTTTGGTCTCCCTGTTCGAAGGAATTTTCATATTGGGACATCAAATTAACCCAATCATCACCTATAAATTTGCTCATCCTGAATAAAAAATCACGGCCCCACTACAATCCAAGTAGATACAACAAAAGAGAAAGGGAGAAAAGAATGCCAGGGTCATATACAAGACCTAGGGGCCAGTTCACAGTTCATGTCTTCACTCGAGTGTCAAAAAACAACGGGGGGAGGGTGTTTAACCACCCAGTAATCACAATGACAGAAAGGGGACACTCACAGGAGTACAGACCAATAGGACCCCACAAGATGCATAAGAAAACGTTGGAACCCCCTAACGGGGCTTTAATGCAGCCAATAATATCAAAGTGAGTGGGTAATCAAATGTCGCTTTATTGATGCAAAAATATAAAACAAATAGGTTCTGACATTAAAAGTCAGTACATGAACTGAGTACAACATGGGATAAAAGACAGCGGGCAATGCTCATGATTGGGAACAGTGTACAATACAATGTATACAAGACAACAAGATCAAAGATACTAAAATCCTGACGCGTTTCGACCCTAGCCGGGTCTTCTTCAGAGGATGATTATCAGCTGTGAGGGAGTAAACATATATCAAAACATGACACAGAACAACAACAACAGTGGACTTGTGCATATATCAACAGCTTCATAAATTACATAGTTACCAGTCACAAAATTCCAGATGATTCTGAATGGTTACAGTGAAAGAAATATAGTCCCTCCTGTGTCCGTTGGCCTCCCCAATGACCGGCCAGCCCACCAGAGAGCGGGTATCAGGCCGACATACCTTGCAAGGGATCACACATAAACCATCCCCCGAGGGGGGAACTGGAGGGTGAAGGGCACACACCGCACCCGCAGTGGAACAGCGGTAATGCTAGAATCGAATTGAGGGAGTCATTAGTTCCCCGAATGATACAAGATAATAACAACAATATGCACTAACTTTAGACAGTTTGGGTGATATAGATTTTGAATGGGTCCATAGGTATGCCGGGAACAAGATAGCAGGGAAGGAAATAAGGGAAAGAAGGAAAGGAAAAGAAAGAAAAAGGGTGGTGGGGGGGGAAAGGGGGGGAGGGGGAGGGAAAAGAAGGCCTCCGAGGGGGGGAAAGGGGAAAAGGGGAGAAGGGGGAAGGATAAAAAAGGGGAGGAAAAGAGGGGAAGGAAAGAGGGGGGGAGAGAAAGTGAAGGAGGGGGAGGAAAAATAAATAATTAAATAAAATGAAAAAAAAATATTCAAAGTAAAAAGTGGGGAAAAGGGGAGGGGAAGGGAAGGGAAAAGGGGGGATGGGAAAGAAGGGAAGGAAGACACAAGGGGGGAGGGGGGAGAGAATGGGAAGGAGTGAAGAGGGAGGGGGAAAGGGGGGGCCGGGGGGGAGGGAAAGGGGCGAGAATAGGAAGTGCTGGAAGGGAACCACCAGAGAAGGAAAAACTCAGTGACATTGTAGTGTGATTAAGGAGAACATTTTAGAGGGAGGAACAGGGAAAGGGATGGTGCATGTGCCAGGGCTAGGGTGGACATGTACCCTGCTTGAAAATGGACCCTACAGCAACCAGGATATAGGAGATAGTGTTAATCGCAGTGCGCCAATAAAAAGTGGGGGAACAGGAGTGCTAGGTGAGGAAGACCAGCCCATTGGGTTGGAAATCAAAGGGGAAAGGGTGGGGAAGGTGCGGGTGATGGGAGAGGTGGAGAAGGAGAGGTGACTCAGAAAAGAGGAAACAGGAGTGTTAGTGAAGAAAAGTGAAAACAGCAAACAAACCAAACCAAACCAAACGTGATGTGTGGAGAAAGTATGAGAGTGTATTAGTGGTGATGGCTATGCAGATTACCTATGAGTAAGACGCGAATGACTTGGATCAAAATGCCCAGAATTCTGAAAGGTTGCAAATATATCAGCGTCAACCATAGCTTAATTGAAAAAAGGTAATAGCAATATTAGAATAGCTACTGACCATGATGTGAACCACACATCAAGGGGGACAGTTAGAGGGATTCCTAGAGTGCTTACCAGTCAGTCATTCAAGTTGCTGCACACAGGCATTCCACAGGAGGGTGTCAATAAACCTCCCCGGAAGCTGGGTTCGTTTAAAAAAGGATGCTGAGTGTTCCCAAGTGTCATCAGGTGCGGGCGCCTTTCCACTCCCCCCTCTCCTCCTCCAATCGGGGGAGAGGGCAGCACATGACTGAGCTCACTGCGTGACCCCCCCAGCATTCCAGAAAGAAAACATTCCCTCGGGTCCCCCGTCGCTTCAGCCGCAACTGCGCAAGCGCCATGACGTCACGCGCACTCAGTCGCGGGCGTGAGCACGGCGTCCGGAAGAGATCCGGGACGCCACTGGCAGGCAAGAAAGTGCCCATACCAGGTGCCGCCACCTGGTGGGCACATCAAGGAGACGCAGGGCCCTTGCGTCACCTTCTCTCACCCTGCCAGGAAGGCATGTATAGCGCGATCCCACCCCCAGGTGGCGAGCACTGACACCCAAGGGGAGATAGCCACAAGGCACAGGAAAATGTAAACAAATGATGAAAGAAAATTGATGAAGAAAGTTTTTTCTTTCCCACACATCGTTATCGGGCAATGGCTGGGCAATATGTATAAACAGTGCGGGATCATTATTGACTATGGCATATACATCGCATTGCACATTATCACTGTCATATACAAAGTTAATTACATAATTAATAAATAATCACATAATGCATTGTGTAGCAAATAAAGATGTGTAAAAATTAAAAAAATAATGAATACATAATAGGAAAAAACTGTGAACTGGCTTTTTCTAGGCTTCTTTTCCACACTATATCCTTAGAAGATTAAAGGGATTTCTACTGAGAAACCGGTGCAAACATTTATACGTTAGATAATCTATGGAGGGATCCATCACACAATTGTAAATGTACTATACTCAGATGGAAATGCTGGTCGCTGGGTAAGTAAGGCAAGGAGTTGGTTAAGAAGTGGAAAATAGAGTTCCACTTGTTTTTGGAGGCTATCACCAAGACTGGGTAGGAATACAGAGTATCGTAGTAATATTTTATGATGCATCTCAGGGACAGATTGCAAAAAAATTGGAATTAGAGATTTTTCTACTAATTCGTTCAATGTGTCCTGCCAGAGGAAAACCCCTGCAGGAAAGGAGCAAATGAAATAGATTCGTTGAGACCTGGGGGGGAGGTAGCCTGTAATTGGAATATCCATCTCTGCTCTTTTTGTAGCAGAGCCTTATTCCAATCGCCACCTCTATTGGGGATATGTATCCTACAAAGAGCCGTAAAAGTAACTTTAGGAACTCTATAGTTGTGTATTGAAACCACATGTCTCCCGATGGGGAGGTATGGGTTTCCCACCTGCATGCTGTATACGTGCTGGGAGATGCGCTTCCAAAATTCCTGCCCGGTTTTCCCCACATAATAGGCACCACATTCACATTCCATAAGGTATACTACTCCACGAGTGTGGCAGTTAACAAATTGTGTGGGTGTGAATGTGTTTCCATTGGGGAGAACAAATGTTTTGTCTTTTTTAATAAGCAAACAGTATGAGCAATGTCCGCAGGGGAAGGAACCCACTATGGAACTGTATCTGAGTCTCCTGTTCTCATTTTTGTATTTGCTCTGGACAAGTTTGTCCCTTAATGAACTCACTCTTTTGTATGTTATAGTTGGTTGTTTGGGGACAAAGTTTCGCAATTTGGGGTCATCCATAAGGATGCTCCAATGACGTTTTATAATATTTTTGATGGCTGTATGTTGTCGCGAATAACGCATGATGATCCAGGTGAGACTGCATTCAGAACTTTTAGGGGGTTTGGAGTTAAATAGCAGCTGTGGTCTAGATTTTCCTAATGCTTGGTTATATGCTTTTTTAAGGCAAGATCGGCTATATCCCCTAGCTAGGAGTCGGCTCTGAAGCTCTTCAGCTTCTTTTTTAAATGAGACGTCATTGGAACAGTTGCGACGGAGGCGCAGGTACTGTTCATAGGGGATTGAATTCTTGAGTGGTATAGGGTGAAAACTATCCGAGTGGAGAACCGTATTGCCGGCGGTTGTCTTTCGAAACAGGGTACTAGATAGTTTTCTTTCGGCAGTGACAGAAATGGAGACATCTAAAAACGTGACACTGTTGGGGTCATGAGTCATAGTGAATTTCAGATTTCGATCGTTGACATTGATCTGGTTAAAAAATTCAACTAATTTGGCTTCAGGTCCCTCCCAGACGACGAAGACGTTGTCAATATACCTCAGCCATTTAGATATATGGCTGGTGTATACGGCAAGGTCCTCGTCATCCAGGAGGGACTTCTCCCACTCCTCCAGGTACAGGTTGGCATATGAGGGGGCACAACAAGTGCCCATAGCCACACCCTGTACCTGGAGGTAGTGGGAGTTGTCGAAGCAGAAATGACACTACACTACAATGTCACTGAGTTTTCCCTTCTCCGGTGGTTCCCTTCCAGCACTTCCTATCCTCATCCCTTTCCCTCCCCCGGCCCCCCCTTTTCCCCCCTCCCTCTTCACTCCTTCCTGTTCTCTCCCCCTCCCTCTCCCCCCCCCTCCCCCCCTTGTGTCTCCCTTCCCCTCTTTCCCATCCCCCCTTTTCCCTTCCCTTCCCCTCCCCCTTTTTCCCCACTTTTTAAAAAAAAATTTTTTTTCATTTCATTTAATTACTTATTTTTCCTCCCCCTCCTTCACTTTCTCCCCCCTCTCTTTCTTTCCCCTCTTTTCCTCCCCTTTTTTTATCCTTCCCCCTTCTCCCCTTTTCCCCTCCTCCCCTCGGGGACCTTCTTTTCCCTCCCCCTCCCCCTTCCCCACCCCCCCTTTTTCCTTCTTTTCCTTTCCTTCTTTCCCCTATTTCCTTCCCTGCTATCTTGTTCCCGGCATACCTATGGACCCATTCAAAATCTATACCACCCAAACTGTCTAAAGTTAGTGCATATTGTTGTTATTATCTTGTATCATTCGGGGAACTAATGACTCCCTCAATTCGATTCTAGCATTACCGCTGTTCCACTGCGGGTGCGGTGTGTGCCCTTCACCCTCCAGTTCCCCCCTCGGGGGATGGTTTATGCGTGATCCCTTGCAAGGTATGTCGGCCTGATACCCGCTCTCTGGTGGGCTGGCCGGTCATTGGGGAGGCCAAAGGACACAGGAGGGACTATATTTCTTTCACTGTAACCATTCAGAATCATCCGGAATTTTGTGACTGGTAACTATGTAATTTATGAAGCTGTTGATATATGCACAAGTCCACTGTCATTGTTGTTCTGTGTCATGTTTTGATATATGTTTACTCCCTCACAGCTGATAATCATCCTCTGAAGAAGACCCGGCTAGGGTCGAAACGCATCAGGATTTTAGTATCTTTGATCTTGTTGTCTTGTATACATTGTATTGTACACTGTTCCCAATCATGGGCATAGCCCGCTGTCTTTTATCCCATGTTGTACTCAGTTCATGTACTGACTTTTAATGTCAGAAGCTATTTGTTTTATATTTTTGCATCAATAAAGCGACATTTGATTACCCACTCACTTTGATATTATTGGCTGCATTAAAGCCCCGTTAGGGGGTTCCAACGTTTTCTTATGCATCTTGTGGGGTCCTATTGGTCTGTACTCCTGTGAGTGTCCCCTTTCTGTCATTGTGATTACTGGGTGGTTAAACACCCTCCCCCCGTTGTTTTTTGACACTCGAGTGAAGACATGAACTGTGAACTGGCCCCTAGGTCTTGTATATGACCCTGGCATTCTTTTCTCCCTTTCTCTTTTGTTGTATCTACTTGGATTGTAGTGGGGCCGTGATTTTTTATTCAGGATGAGCAAATTTATAGGTGATGATTGGGTTAATTTGATGTCCCAATATGAAAATTCCTTCGAACAGGGAGACCAAAAAACTCTATCTATTTCATCATTATTTCAAAAACTAACTAAGGTACTTGAGAGAAAGTCTGTATGTATGTGGCCAATCTCAGGCTGTGCTCTCGGGAGATGATGTCTATCCTGTCCAGGGAATACAGTAAGCAGATTGCCCTTCTAGACACAGTCATCAACAACCTTGAACAAGCATTGACCCCATATGCACAACACCCCCTATTTTCTGAATCTCTGACCCTCCTGAATGAGAATTTATCAGTCTTCAATAAAAACATCTTACATAATAAAGAGATTCAATTTTGGAGAGACAAACACGCCTTTTCAGAGGGACGAGCCTACAGATGGAATAACTATGTGCCTCCATCGAACAATCATCCGCGTCGGGAACTAAAAAACACTCAAACTACAAAGTCCAGGATCCCTTCAGTCCCTGATCGGGAACGGAAAAATTCTTCCCAACGCGGTCAAGGACAAAATAAACAACAAAAAAGATATCGTAGTCATGGGAATTCACCTGAAGACGATCCTAAGAAACAGACAATGGATACCGACCCCCTTACGGCACAATCGGTCTCTTATGATGTCCAATCTGACCACGCAGCGATTAAGAACTCTTTCGCCGATATGGGTCAGACATCTATTTCTGAAACTAACATTAGTATCCCTCCATTGCAGGAGACCCATAAACATCCTAATCCATCTCCAGGCCCAACAAAAGCAGCTCCATAAAAAGCTTTAAACTCTGCTCGGGGACCCTGGTCCCCGCAAACCAACAGATTAAGCAAGGGTCTGGACCCCTTTGTGGTTCGGATTCGACAAACTACTTAAGTGTGATTAATCTATCCTCTATGAAGTTGTCATCAGCTGAGATACAACTTCTATCCCGTGGACTAACCTTCTGCCCCGAACAGAATTTTGATGTCTTTGAAACCATCACGGACTTACAACTTTTTGCATGCAAGCTACTACTCAAGTACTTGCATGCCAAGGATGACTCTAACGTTGACACTGTGGAGGGGCTTTCTTACAGCATAAAGGAATGTAAGGCCCTACGTGACTTAACCCTTCTCTACCAAGAGAACAAAACGGTAGACCTAATCGATCAAATTGATTTGGATGCCTTACTGCAGGAGGTTGACAAATCAATTCCAATCCCTCTACTGATGTTTAAAAAGGCATCCACGACATTTCCCTCCTCCAGCATTAACCCCAATGTAGCAGTATTCTTAAAACAGACCATTCAAGATATATGCAAACTACCACGAACCAATTTCAAGCCCTCTAATCTATCATATGGTGAAAATCAAGCCCTCCATCATCTTATAAAAAATCCTAAAATCGTAATAAAACCTTCTGACAAAGGGGGCAATGTGGTCGTCATGAATAATGACGACTACACTTCGATGTGTTTGAACATCCTAGAGAACAAGGAGTGGTATAAACAAATCTTGGCCCTCAGCATCAACCAATATAACGCCAGTTTCTACAATATGGTTGATCGCGCATTCTATACAGGCGCAATCACCAAGAACACCTATGAATTCATTAGGACCCCACACCCTAAGGTAGCTACTTTTTATAGTCTACCTAAGATTCACAAAAACCCCATTAAACCTACGGGTCATCCCATTGTCTCCGGCAATGGGGCCATATCGGAAAATCTAAGCCGTGTTATAGATGCCCACCTTCAATCCCTTGTTACGTCATTGCCCTCATGCGTCAAGGACACAATACAATTTTTACAACTCATTAATGACTTAAAAATATCAGATGATGCTATTCTGGTTACCATTGATGTTGAGGCCCTGTACAGCAGTATTCCCCATTCCCTGGGCCTGTCGGCTGTGCAGAGGGCTTTGCAACAGTATTCCCAATATGATCTGGCATTGATCGGTTTCATTCTGAATGGTCTGCAATATATATTGCATCAAAATTTATTTCTGGGTGTGGCTATGGGCACTTGTTGTGCCCCCTCATATGCCAACCTGTACCTGGGGGAGTGGGAGAAGTCCCTCCTGGATGACGAGGACCTTTCCGTATACACCAGCTATATATCTAAATGGCTGAGGTATATTGACGATGTCTTCATCGTCTGGGAGGGACCTGAAGCCAAATGAGTTGAATTTTTTAACCGGATCAATGTCAACGATCGAAATCTGAAATTCACTATGACTCATAACCCCCACAGTGTCACGTTTTTAGATGTCTCCATTTCTGTCACTGCCGAAAGAAAACTATCTAGTACCCTGTTTCGAAAGACAACCGCCGGCAATACGGTTCTCCACTCGGATAGTTTTCACCCTATACCACTCAAGAATTCAATCCCCTATGGACAGTACCTGCGCCTCCGTCGCAACTGTTCCAATGACGTCTCATTTAAAAAAGAAGCTGAAGAGCTTCAGACTCCGTTGAATCCTGCCTTAAAAAAGCATATAACCAAGCATTAGGACAATCTAGACCACAGCTGCTATTTAACTCCAAACCCCCTAAAAGTTCTGAATGCAGTCTCACCTGGATCATCATGCGTTATTCCTGACAACATACAGCCATCAAAAATATTATAAAACGTCGTTGGAGCATCCTCATGGATGACCCCAAATTGCGAAACTTTGTCCCAAAACAACCAACTATAACATACAAAAGAGCAAGTTCATTAAGGGACAAACTTGTCCAGAGCGAATACAAAAAAGGAAAACAGGAGACTCAGACACAGTTCCATAGTGGGTTCCTTCCCCTGCGGACATTGCTCATACTGTTCGCTTATTAAAAAAGACAAAACTTTTGTTCTCCCCAACGGAAACACATTCACACCCACACAATTTGTTAACTGCCACACTCGTGGAGTAGTATACCTTATGGAATGTGAATGTGGTGCCTATTATGTGGGGAAAACCAGGAAGGAATTTTGGAAGCGCATCTCCCAACACGTATACAGCATGCAGGTGGGAAACCCATACCTCCCCATCGGGAGACATGTGGTTTCAATACACAACTATAGAGTTCCTAAAGTTAATTTTATGGCTCTTTGTAGGATACATATCCCCAATAGAGGTGGCGCTTGGAATAAGGCTCTGCTACGAAAAGAGCAGAGATGGATATTCCAATTACAGGCCACCTCCCCCCCAGGTCTCAATGAGTCTATTTCATTTGCTCCTTTCCTGCAGGGGTTTTCCTCTGGCAGGACACATTGAACGAATTCGTAGAAAAATCTCTAATTCCAATTTTTTTGCAATCTGTCCCTGAGATGCATCATAAAATATTACTACGATACTCTGTATTCCTACCCAGTCTTGGTGATAGCCTCCAAAAACAAGTGGAACTCTATTTTCCACTTCTTAACCAACTCCTTGCCTGACTTACCCAGCGACCAGCATTTCCATCTGAGTATAGTACATTTACAATTGTGTGATGGATCCTTCCATAGATTATCTAACGTATAGATGTTTGCACCGGTTTCTCAGTAGAAATCCCTTTAATCTTCTAAGGATATAGTGTGGAAAAGAAGCCTAGAAAAAGCCAGTTCACAGTTTTTTCCTATTATGTATTCATTATTTATTTAATTTTTACACAACTTTATTTGCTACACAATGCATTATGTGATTATTTATTAATTATGTAATTAACTTTGTATATGACAGTGATAATGTGCAATGCGATGTATATGCCATAGTCAATAATGATCCCGCACTGTTTATACATATTGCCCAGCCATTGCCCGATGTCGATGTGTGGGAAAGAAAAAACTTTCTTCATCGATTTTCTTTCATCATTTGTTTACATTTTCCTGTGCCTTGTGGCTATCTCCCCTTGGGTTTCTGTGCTCGCCACCTGGGGGCGGGATCGCGCTATACATGCCTTCCTGGCAGGGTGAGAGAAGGTGACGAAAGGGCCCTGCGTCCCCTTGATGTGCCCACCAGGTGGCGGAACTGGTATGGGCACTTTCTTGCCTGCCAGCAGCGTCCTGGATCTCTTCCGGACGCCGTGCTCACATGCGCGTGACTGAGTGCATGTGCGCGTGATGTCACAGCGCCTGCGCAGTTGCGGCAGAAGCGACGATGGACCCGAGGGAATGTTTTCTTTCCGGAATGCCGGGGGGTCACGCAGTGAGCGCAGTCATGCGCTGCCCTCTCCCCCGATTGGAGGAGGAGAGGGGGGAGTGGAAAGGCGCCCGCACCTGATGACACTTGGGAACACTCAGCATCCTTTTTTAAACAAACCCAGCTTCCGGGGAGGTTTATTGACACCCTCCTGTGGAATGCCTGTATGCAGCAACTTGAATGACTGACTGGTAAGAACTCTAGGAATCCTTCTAACTGTCCCCCTTGATGTGTGGTTCACATCATGGTCAGTAGCTATTCTAATATTGCTATAACCTTTTTTCAATTAAGCTATGGTTGACGCTGATATATTTGCAACCTTTCAGAATTCTGGGCATTTTGATCCAAAGGTAATAAGGTAAAGGTAATCCAAGGTAAACTCATAGGTAATCTGCATAGCCATCACCACTAATACACTCTCATACTTTCTCCACACATCACGTTTGGTTTAGTTTGGTTTGTTTGCTGTTTTAAATTTTCTTCACTAACACTCCTGTTTCCTTTTTTCTGAGTCACCTCTCCTTCTTCACCTCTCCCATCACCTGCACCTTCCCCACCCTTTCTCCTTTGATTTCCAGCCCAATGGGCTGGTCTTCCTCACCTAGCACTCCTGTTCCCCCACTTTTTATTGGCGCACTGCGATTACCACTATCTCCTATATCCTAGTTGCTGTAGGGTCCATTTTCAAGCAGGGTACCTGTCCACCCTAGCCCTGGCACATGCACCATCCCTTTCCCTGTTCCTCCCTCTAAAATGTTCTCCTTAATCACACTACAATGTCACTGAGTTTTCCCTTCTCCGGTGGTTCCCTTCCAGCACTTCCTATTCTCGCCCCTTTCCCTCCCCCCGGCCCCCCCTTTCCCCCCTCCCTCTTCACTCCTTCCCGTTCTCTCCCCCTCCCTCCCCCCTCCCCCCCTTGTGTCTCCCTTCCCCTCTTTCCCATCCCCCCTTTTCCCTTCCCTTCCCCTCCCCCCTTTTCCCCACTTTTTACTTTGAATATTTTTTTTTTTCATTTTATTTAATTATTTATTATTCCTCCCCCTCCTTCACTTTCTCTCCCCCCCTCTTTCCTTCCCCTCTTTTCCTCCCCTTTTTTATCCTTCCCCCTTCTCCCCTTTTCCCCTTTCCCCCCCTCGGGGGCCTTCTTTTCCCTCCCCCTCCCCCCCTTTTCCCCCCCACCCCCCCTTTTTCCTTCTTTTCCTTTCCTTATTTCCCCTATTTCCTTCCCTGCTATCTTGTTCCCGGTATACCTATGGACCCATTCAAATCTATACCACCCAAACTGTCTAAAGTTAGTGCATATTGTTGTTATTATCTTGTATCGTTCGGGGAACTAATGACTCCCTCAATTCGATTCTAGCATTACCGCTGTTCCATTGCAGGTGCGGTGTGTGCCCTTCACCCTCCGGTTCCCCCCCGGGGGATGGTTTATGCGTGATCCCTTGCAAGGCATGTCGGCCTGATACCCGCTTTCTGGTGGGCTGGCCGGTCATTGGGAAGGCCAACGGACACAGGAGGGACTATATTTCTTTCACTGTAACCATTCAGAATCATCCGGAATTTTGTGACTGGTAACTATGTAATTTATGAAGCTGTTGATATATACACAAGTCCACTGTCGTTGTTGTTCTGTGTCATGTTTTGATATATGTTTACTCCCTCACAGCTGATAATCATCCTCTGAAGAAGACCCGGCTAGGGTCGAAACGCGTCATGATTTTAGTATCTTTGATCTTGTTGTCTTGTATACATTGTATTGTACACTGTTCCCAATCATGGGCATTGCCTGCTGTCTTTTATCCCATGTTGTACTCAGTTCATATCCTGACTTTTAATGTCAGAACCTATTTGTTTTTTATTTTTGCATCAATAAAGCGACTTTTGATTACCCACTCACTTTGATATTATTGGCTGCATTAAAGCCCAATTAGGGGTTTCCAATGTTTTCTTAATTCCCGATCTTTTTTCACTACATTCTTCTGTGCCCTTAGTAATGTGGGGTCCTTTAATTGTTCAGTGGCAAAACTTTCTCTGTGTACCTCTAGATCCTCAAACACTAGAGGTCGCTGTTCCTCTTCTTTGGTTGAAGGCACTTCCCTAGGTCCTGTTGTTTCCCCTGCTAAGACTGACAAGGGAAACTCAGGAGAATCCTTACACTTAGAAGATTCCTTAGTAGAACCTTCAGGCTCTGAAGAACCACTAATGGTGAACAAGAAAAAGAATCGCTGCTCAAGGTGTGTGATGAGAGACTAGGGGAGTCTCATGAAGTGCCAGCCCCGGCCCGCCTCCGTGGGAAACTTGGAAAGAAGAAAGAAATGACTGCACATCCAGAACTCCCAATTGCATTTTATTGTTCACAAGGATAACACTAAATACACAAACAAATAGTCACGTAGATGCGTTTCACACATACATCTTGTGCTTAATCATTACAGTAATGATTATGCACAAGATGTATGTGTGAAACGAGTCTACGTGACTATTTGTTGGTGTATTTGGTGTTATCCTTGTGAACAATAAAAGACAATCGGGAGTTATGGATGTGCAGCCATTTCTTTCTTCTTCCCACTTAATGATGAATCTGGGCAATCCCAGAGCTCCCAGAATTTTGGGAAAAAACTTCCCACAATGGCATTGTGATAGTTGGGAAACCAAACCCACCTGGTGACACAGGTTACCGAGGGAGGTTTCAAAGGATACCGTAGTCATCGGATACTCTCGAATGTCCCCATGTACACAAATGACTGCCATTTTCCTAGGGTGCAAGGTTTTTCCCACCACTAGTTCCGTTTTTACCAAGGTAACCAGGTTACCTGAATCCAACAATGCAACAACATTTTTACCACCTAAACACATTTTGCATAAATGTTTCTCATTTCCCTTTACGGCAGTGCATGTAGCTGCAAATAGGCACTGCCATCTCTCTGTAAGAAAGTCACAGTGCATTGGTTCATCAATAGCTGGGCAAACTGCCGCTACATGTCCCTCTTCCCAGAAATGGTAACAAATAACTTTCTAGTCACCTCCTGTGGGATTGGTCTTCCAGGCCGTTCTTGTCAGACATTAGAAGCAGTCCTAAAAATACCTTTAGTTCCCCCTTTTTCACTCTCTTCCCCCCCATTCCTTGATGCAGTCTTACCCATAGCTGGGGATGGTCTTGTCTTGGGGTGGAAAGTATGTGAGTCTCTGAGGGAAGATGTCAGATTCTCAGTCGTTAGGTATCTTTCCACAAGGTCTACAAGTTTGTCTGCTGTTTCCGGATCTCCATAGCTCACCCATTTCTGCAAGGTGGTAGAGAGAGACCTGGCTTCCTGTCACAGGATGCATTTAAAATGATAGACAATCTCAAGGGACCCTTTAAAATTATGGACAGTCTCTAGACACCCCATTCCAAAATGTAAAAAACTATTATAATTGTGTTACATAATGCAGCAACATCCACATGTAGGACACCCAATATTAGAGGTGATTTATTCTTCCAAAGCAAATACACTTCTGCACACTGGTACTGACTAATATTCCTATGTTTCTCTTCTCCCTCAATTTCTCTCCATCAGTCAGCTAATGTGACCCCCGTGCCAAGGGAGAGGGGCAGAGGAGGGTCAAACAAGGATGGAGGCAACAGACATCCTCCTTATCAACTGATGATGATGTCATTGGTTATTAGGATGCCAATGTTGAAAGTAATAATGGTGCATAATGAAAACCCATGGCTTGTAAAAACCATGTAACAACAAAGCAGGCTTGATCCACATGCTGCCTTGTATACAATTTTTCATACATTTTTAGACAATTTGCCTGGGCTCACTGGTTGAAAAAGGCTGCTCTAAGTCATTACTTTAAACTTTCAAAGGACTGTAAACTCTCCATCCCCATGCAAAAGCCTTGGCTGCCTGAGTGGACAATTACTAAGCACCAGCACAGTCACAGTATATATATTTTTTCCTCCCTCCAGCCTAACTGCGCAAGGGGAGTGTGAATGGAAGGTGAATAATATCTTCAGTAGGGACTGAAATTAAAGTGAACCTGTTGCTGTTCGCTGTAAGGGTAATCACAAGTTCACTTAAAAGCCTAATTTTTTTTTTTAATATTAAGAATTAATGCCCCTACAGGGGTTAAATTCTCTATGGCACGCCCCCCCCCCCCCCGGAGTGTATGTCTGTTGGGGGCTGGAGGCTAGAAATGGTGGTGGTGTTGCTTGCAGTTATAGGCTGAAGTATTTACACGTGTTGGATAGCTATGTCTATCACAGAAGGTAACAGAGAAAATGTAATGGAACCTTTCAATTCTTATCATACAACCAAATTGCACTATGCACAATTAAGCACCTTGTCAGAAAAGCAAGGACGTGTGTATAATATATATATATATATATATATATATATATATATATATATATATATATATATATATATATATATATATATATATATATATATGTATATATATATATATATATATATGTATATATGTATATATATATATATATATATATATATATATATATATATGTATATATATATATGTATATATGTATATATGTATATATATATATATATATATATATATATATATATATATATATATATATATATATATATATATATATATATATATATGTATATATATATATATAAAATTATATTTGACACAGTATATAAAAATTCACAAATATGTTGGTGAGAATTATAAGGCTTAATACTCTTGATAACTTTTAAAGGATCCCAGACAAGGAAGGCAGAGCCGTTCACCAAAAGCCAACTTCTAATTTATTCGATTCGAACAAGGCACAGACAATACACCTAACGCCAAGACAGCCCTGACACATTTCACTTCGTATAGAAGGTAAGTCATAGGGTAAGAGTACATAGAAAGTCACAGTCCTCATATCTATATCTAACAACCACACCTATAACCCTTTAATTGCCTCAGCTGAGATAAGTGAGCTGAGTTGATAACTCCACTGCAAAAAATAAGCAGTCTTATAGCAGTCTTAAATTATTATTGTATGAAACTGACACCCATTCAGAAAGAACTATAAAAATGTATAAAAATGTATCAAAAAATAATCAGCCCAAATTGTATACAGTCACCATTGCAATAACAATCAGTAAAGAATCAACTATAACAAAATGTAAATGGCTAAAATGCAATTTTCAAAAAAGGATCTAACCCAACCGTTTTAAAAAGAACTTGTGGGCATTTGTCCACATGGTAAGTCTGGGTTTACTATGTGATAATGCCATTAAACATATGATACTGGACCATCCAGTTGTTACAGCTGAAAGAAGTAAAAAAAAATGGCGGTAAAAAAAAAATTACGTGGGGTCCCCCCCAAAATTCATACCAGACCCTTATCCAAGCATAATATAAAGGTAAATAACTCCTGCGCTGTCAAGATGAAGGTGAAAATAGGGGGCTAAACACACTGCAGCAAACACCTGATTAACTGATCCTAAGCAGAAAAAATATATAAATGTATACATGATGGCGTTGCACTGTGTGTGGTATACAAATGTGTATCAACTCAATATACAATATATAAAATACCACGTGATGAAAAAAAAAAGTCTAGAACCAAATATATGAACTCTATATAACAAAATGTGAGATTGAACGAATGAAAAAATGAATAAACAGTGTGCTAAAGTCCAACATGCACCGCAGAGTGTGCAATAAAGCTAGATAAAACCAATAAAGTCCAGTAGTGAAAGTGATAAAACAAGAAACAAATTCCACTGTAACAGTCTGAAATAATGTTTCACACAAATAGTGAATCCCTCCACCATGAGCAATCAATCGATCGGTGCCCAGCTAATCTTCTAATGGTGGCACCTCTGTGTGCACAAGCCTCTCACCTTACTGCTGTAAGGTAAACGGCATAGAAGGAGTTATAGGTGATCTTCAAACGTCCTTTTGACCAGCTCCAGTGAACTTAAATGATCGTGGTCTCAGTAGTAGAATTTAGATAAAAAAGACAAAAAGACAGCCCATAGCGTAATCCCATATGAGGTAGTTTGTGGTGACACGCATAATAAATTAACTCACTTATTATATATAATAGCTGTCATCAATCCACGAGCGCCGAGCTCATATCCTTCTGCTCAGATTTTGTAGTTAGATGTTCAAGTCCCTCTGTTAATATCCTCAGTATGCAGGGGGCGTTTTAGGCACAAAGAAAGGAAATGCCCATAGTGTAATCCTGCATAACAAGGTTTATTAAACACAAGCAGAGTAAAAGCAAACACTCGTTTAAAAGCAGAAAAATAGCAGCAATCCACAAGCGTCGAGCTCGTATGTACAGCCAGTTCCTGGTAAACCTATTGCTCCAATCCTGATGCGTATCGTCCCATCACGTGACTTCATCAGAGGTAGGTATAATGATGTCAGAAAATAGGGTGTGATTAAACAAATATTAATACGGACTTTAATAAATAATATTAAAATCATTCATCATTGATATATATAATCATTGTGTATAGAATGTAATATGTTATTGTTGTATGTATTCTGTTTGTTTCATGATGTGATTGTGATGGAGAAAAACAATAATAAACAGAGAATAATAAACAGAGATTTAAAAAAATAATTGATCCACTCCCACTTCTAATCATTTCTTAGGTGTAGGTCAGCAGTAAAACACACATCACTAACTGTAGGGGAAAAAAATGATGTTGTATAAAGAATTAACATTAAAAGCTCTGGTACTGATAAGGACATACAGTATTACATACAGTAAAACAATACTCTAGAGGCATAAAAAAAACAGACACATATTAACAGCAACACCTGACCTTAGCAATTAATACAACCTCTGCCCCAAAAAAGGCAAATACTGTATCTATCAAACTCAAGACAAAAAATTCAAACACTCACAAACTGTCTAACTAGTGGAAAGTGTATCAAATATTACAAATCCCAGACTAACAGTAGCTAAAGTCTCACTCAGGCCCCCATTATGTGCCTGTACAAGTGTCCCCCCAGATGACTCTGTCAGACATGGTCTCTCATCCAGTCAGGCCTCCAGTTAAAGTCTCCCCCTGGCGTTATTATACTCATTCTTTCCATTTGCTATAATTAAGGAATCTCTGATTGGCCTAAATGCCACAATCATATCTTTCTCATGAAAGTGATTGGATTGAATTTAAGTCCACTTGAAACGCGATGACTGCCCAATATTAGGACCTCTCTTTACTATTCAGTGACGAGACATCTGCTGCAAGTATAGGTTCATTAAAAGTGCCTATCTGTCATCACGCTGGTGCATTTGGATAAATAATCAACCAACTTAGCATACCAAAGCAAAAAAAAATGCACTGTCTGGTAACTGCCCACCACCTTATTTCACCAGCCCTTAAGGCAAATGGTCGCTTTTAATCAGAATGTCTAACATTTGGCTTTAGCCTGCTTATGAAGTAAACAGAAAAATAAACTATTCTCCTGGTCCATCTTTCATAAGCATCCCATATAAATATAATTGTTACCCGTGTACTATATTTAAGATTTAATATCTCTCAGATATGATTTGGGTTAAATGAGAGTTCTTTGACCAAGAGTGAAAGCTTTAACACAATAAAAACATTTATTGGTAAGTAGTTGAAAGTCTATCTAATATACAACCATCTATCTATAGTCTACACCAAGGAAGAAAATATTAGGTTAAAATAAGAGAATTACATGAAGGAATACAGATTATATTCCTTAAAACATTAATCTACAAATATAGTTAGTTACAAGTAAAATGCAGACCTTTCCCATAATTACCCTTTTCACCAAGGTTCCATTCTGATGGCTGCTCTCCCATAAAGTGTGTGTATATCATTACAGGCTGATGCCTCATTGGTTGGCATAGCGTAGCTTCTTATTGGTGAGCTTCCCTATTGCTGGTTAAGGACTGGCTACATCTCCAATCCCTATACTTTGCATAAGTCAGCTCCCTTTAATGCAAATCCTTGTGACTATTCTGAGCAGGAGATTTACTTGAATGTTCCCAGGAAGTTAAGTATTGATTCCGGGTTGACCTCCCTTCATTGCATATCCCAGCATGGGATCCTCTGAAGTGAGAAGGTGTGAAACAATGAGGTTTGGATCCCATTGTTTGTATACACAAGCCTGGGCACCGACTTGTCTGGTCTTACCAGAGATATATGTAAAGATAATATGTTCCGGCCTGCATAGATACAATCTAATTGATATATATTCCTAATTACAATATTTTACAGCTATTAATGGAGATATTACATAAACTCATAAGACAATAATAATAATGGGATACATTCCCTACAAATATATATTTTATTGTTGCCATGCCATTTCTTTAATTGATTATCTGTTTTTTATGGTGGTTGTGGATTCGGATGTTCAAGGTTTTGTGAACTATTTAAATACTAATGATATGAATTTGCATTTTACATTATTATTATTATTATTAATTACCTGGATTTGGTGATGCATGGTGATCCAGTTAGTGACTGATAACTTCACTAAGACTTATAGGAAACCTATAACCAGAAATGTACTGTTACACATAGATAGTTATCAACCCTTACACGCCATCAAAGCGTACCCCAGGGGACAACATTTTGGGTTGTTTAGGAATTGTACTAATATGACTGATTTTTAAGTAGAATCTAATGAAAATGCTAACAAATTGAGGGAGGATATAATGATAGGTTGATTACAGAAGCCTATAGACATGCTAGGAGTATGAATAGAGAATCATTATTAGGAGATCAACATCATGATAAAAATTTCAAATTTTAAAAGATTATATTTTACACCAGATATAGTATGACATTTAATAAAGTAAGATCTATTATTATTAATCATTATCTTCCTATTTTATTCATTGACCCTAGTTATAGAGCAATTATAGGCACAGGAGTGAAGTTTGTCTCGCAGAAGGCCTTCATCATAGGTAATATAATGTGTCCTAGTCTAATAACAAATCCAAAATGAATGGGAATAATTGGTAAAGAACCCAGGGGTTATTCAGATATGGAGGGACCAGATGTTCTTGTTGTAATCATTTGGGGCATTCTCATGAAGTAGCCTACATGTTCACAAATAGCATATACAAGTTAGACAAGTTTAAACAGTTAGTGAACTGTAATACATCATTAGTAGGGATGAGCCGAACATCCTCCGCCAGTTCGGTTTGCACCAGAACCTGCGAACGGACCGAAAGTTCCCCCAAACTTTAGAACCCCATTAAAGTCTAAGGGACTCGAACGTTCAAAATCAAAAGTGCTAATTTTAAAGGCTAATATGCAAGTTATTGTCCTAAAAAGGGTTTGGGGACCCGGGTCCTGTCCCAGGGGACATGTATCAATGCAAAAAAAAGTTTTAAAAACGTACAGTTTTTTTGGGAGCAGTGATTTTAATGATGCTTAAAGTAAAAAAAAAGTGAAATATTCCTTTAAATATCATACCTGGGGTGGTGTCTATAGTATGCCTGTAAAGTGGCGCATGTTTCCCGTGCTTAGAACAGTCCCTGCACAAAATGACATTTTTAAAGGAATAAAAGTCATTTAAAACTGCTTGCGGCTTTAATGTAATGTCAGGTCCCGGCAATATGGATGAAAATCAGTGAGACAAACGGCATGGGTACCCCCCCCAGTCTATTACCAGGCCCTTTGGGTCTTGTATGAATATTAAGGGGAACCACGCACCCAAACTAAAAAAAGAAAAGGCGTGGGGCCCCCAGGCCCTATATACTCTGAACAGCAGTATACAGGCGGTGCAAACAAGACAGGAACTGTAGGTTTGTTGTTAAGTAGAATCTGTTTGTAATTTTCAACTGGTACATTTTTAACGTGTAGCTCCTGCCAAAAAATCTATTTTTAAGCTTTTTGGAAGACATAGGGAAGGGTTATCGCCCCTGTAACATTTGGTTTGCTTTCTGTGCACCTCTTCAGAAGATTTCACCTCACTTTCTGTCCCAATGACAAATTGGGTTTTTAGTGAAACAAGGATTGGTGATAAAGCATCAGTGAAGACAAGACACGTTTTTCCCATATTAACTCTTACGGGAGAGAATTTCCCTTCCTAGGGGTAGATTTAATCTCACTTCCTGTTGACTCCTTTCCTTTGCAAGTAGAAGTCGTTTGTAAGTTGGATGTTTGAAAGTAGGGGCCTGCCCTATATACTCTGCAGAAATTGGGGCCTTAGGTGTTGGTGTTGCCACAACACTGTAAGCTCTCACAGTTACTCTTGGTGGGCGCAGGAATGGGCCCTGCTGTGAAATATTAGATCAAGAATGGTAATTACATGCCATTGTTGAACAGTGGTAGAAAAATTGGGCCTTTGGTGGTGGTGGTAGTGGTGGTGGTGGTGCCACAACACTGTAAGTCCTCACAGTTACTCTTGGTGGATGCTGGAACGGGCCCTGCTGTGAAATATTACATCATGAATTTAAATTACATGCACCTGTTGAACAGGGGCAGAAAAATTGGGCCTTTGGTGGTGGTGGTGGTGCCACAACACTGTAAGCCCTCACAGTTACTCTTGGTGGGCGCAGGAATGGGCCCTGCTGTGAAATATTAGATCAAGAATTGTAATTACATGTCCCTGTTGAACAAGGGCAGAAAAATTGGGCCTTAGGCACTGGTGCCACAGCACTGCAACCCCTCACAGATACTCTAGCTGGAGTGCAGGAATGAGCCCTGCTGCAAAGTATTGCATCAAAAATTGTAATTACACACCCCTGTTAAACAGGGGCAGAAAAATTGGGCCTTCGGAACTGGTGCTGGTGCCACAATACTGCAACCCCTCACAGATAATATAGTTGGAGTGCAGGAATGAGCCCACCTGCAAAGTATAGCATCAAAAATTGTAATTACATGCCCCTGTAAAACAGGGGCAGAAAAATTGGGCCTTGGCCATTGGTGGCGGTGCCCAGAACCAAAAATGTTCTTACAAGCTATCAGCAAGAAAATTGAGGAGGAAGAGGATTGTAACTCAGCATAACAGGATAGTCACTCAGCATCAGCATAGACAGTCTTAAAGGGATCTCACAAAAAAATCAGCATTAGGTGCTTGGTAGCTGGTGATCCAAGACTGATTCATTTTTATGAAGGTCAGCCGATCAACCGATACGGTGGACAAGCGCACCCTGTGATCGGTTACAAAGCCTCCAGCAGCACTGAATGTGCGTTCTGAAAGAACGCTGGATGCAGGACAGGCCAGTAGCTCAATTGCATACTGTGCAAGCTCTGGTTAGTGATCCATCCTCAAGACCCAGTAACCTAGAGGATTTTCGGGGGGAAAGGTGTCCAAGTCTGATCTTGCCCCTAGGTAATCCTGCACCATGTGAATCAGACGCTGGCAATGGTTTCTGGAACAGATCAGGCCTTGGGGCTGTGAATTAAAAAATTGGCTGAATGCACCACCTTCTCCACCACTCCTTCTGTGACTGACTGAAGCTTTAGCAACATGTTGTCCAGGAGGACCAGGAATTTGTAACCACCCAGGCTCTGGAAACGCGTTGCACAAACCTTTCTGCAAAGCCTCCCTAAGATGTTTCATCCTCTGCTTCCTCTGCGATGGCAAGATAAGGTCTGCAACCTTACCCTTGTAATGTGGATCAAGGAGGGTTGCCAGCCAGTAATCATCCCTCCCCTTGATACCACAAATACGGGGATCCTTCCGCAGGCTTTGCAGGATCAGGGAGGCCATGCAGCGTAGAATTGCTGAGGCATTCGGTCCAGAGTCCTCTGGGTCACTAAGGACAACATGATCCGCAGCCACCTCCTCCCAGCTATGTACAAGTCCATGGGTTTCTTCGGACTGTAAATGATCCCTTGAAGACTGCTGCTGATGCTAAGTGCCAGGCTCCACCTCCATGCTGACACAATCCTCCTCCTCCTTATCCTCTTCCTGTGTGATCGGTGGGCATGCAGGAACACTGTCTGGATAAAGGAGGCCTTGAGAGGTAAGGAAGTCCTCCTCTTCCTCCCTCTGTTCTGCCTCAAGTGCCCTGTCCATTATTCCATGCAGCGTGTGCTCCAACAGGTGGACAAGAGGGAAAGTGTCACTGATGCATGCACTGTCACTGCTCACCATCCTCGTGGCCTCCTCAAATGGTGACAGGACAGTGCATGCATCCCTGATCATAGCACACTGGCGTGGGGAAAAAAAACAAGGTCCCCTGACCCTGTCCTGGTGCCATAGTCGCATAGGTACTCATTGATGGCCCTCTGCTGCATGTGCAGCCGCTGCAGCATGGCCATCGTTGAGTTCCACCTGGTGGGCATGTCACAGATTAGGCAGTACTTGGGCAGGTTAAATTCCTTCTGGAGGTCAGCCAGCCGAGCACTGGCATTATATGATCTGCAGAAATGCACACAGACTTTCCTGGCCTGCTTCAGGACATCCTGTAAGCCTGGGTACCTGCCCAAGAACCACTGCACCACCAAGTTAAGGACGTGAGCCAAACTAGGCACATGGGTCAGTTGTCCCTGTCGGAGGGCGAAGAGGAGGTTGGTGCCATTGTCGCAAACCACCATACCTGGCATCAACCACCTCTGAACCAGCCCCTGCAGAGCTGACAGAATCTCTGCCCTTGTGTGGCTCCTGTCCCCCAAGCACACCAGCTCAAGCACCGCATGGCATCTTTTTGCCTGCGTGCATGTGTAGCCCCTTGAACGCCTACGGAGCACCGCTGGTTCCGAGGACAAATCAGCACAGGAAGAGGCCATGGAGGAAGAAGAAGAGGAGGGGATGGAGGAGAGAGGTGTGGCAGAATCACCACTAGTCGAATTTTGGAGGCATGGTGGTGGAACAACCTCCAACACTACTGCACTCTGTCCTGCATCCTTCCCAGCTGCCAGAAGAGTCACCCAGTACGCGGTGAAAGATAGGTAACGTCCCTGTCCATGCCTGCTGGACCAAGAGTCAGCGGTAATATGCACCTTACCGCTGACCACCCTGTCCAGCGAGGCCAAGACATTGCCTTCCACATGCCAGTAGAGAGCCGGAATCGCCTTCCATGAGAAAAAGTGGCGTTTGGGAACCTGCCACTGAGGAACCGCACATTCCACAAACTCACGGAAGGGGGCAGAGTCTACCAACTGAAAAGGCAGCAGTTGAAGTGCTAGCAATTTAGCCAAGCTAGCATTCAACCGCTGGGCATGTGGATGGCTGGGAGCAAACTTCTTTTGGCAGTGCAGAAGCTGGGGCAGGGAAATTCTACATCTTCATTCCTCTCAGTGCAGATTTCAGAGAGGACTGAAGGTATAGTGGGGTTGGAGATCCCAGCTGATGAGGAGCAAGGAGAGGTCCTCTTTGTTCTTTGGTGTAGGTCTTTTAGGTACGCTTCCCAATGAACTGCAAGGCAGGTCAACATATGTCTGATCAAGCATGTGGTGCCCAAGCGGGTGATGTTTTTTCCATGTGAGATACGCTTGAGACATATGTTGCAAATAGCAGCCATGGGATCTGATGCACTCATCTCAAAAAAGGCCCACACCAAAGAACTTTTGGAATAACGTGCAGAGACAGCAGCGCCCTGCACATGCGGAGGTTAGCGGTGTGATGCAGTCGGTGTGCTGCCCTTAAGCTGGCCCCTGGAGGGCATACTGCCTCATTGGAGATGTGCCTCCTCCTCCTCCTCTCTCCTATCAGGCACCCACTTGGAGTCAGTGACTTCCTCATCATCCCCTCCCTCCTCATCACTGGAGCAAAGCTGGCAGTATGCTGCTGCTGGGGGAACATGACTGCCAGATTGCTGTCCTTCTTGGGCACCCCCTCTCTCTGGGCTCACGTTACTGCCTTCCTCTAGCTAAGTACCATTGTCGGACCCTTCAAATCCCTGGGCATCCTCCTGGAGCATGTACCCAACACCAAGGTCAAACAATTCGGGGGACTGCTCAGAAGGACATGGTGGGGCTAGGTAAGGAGTGACTGATGCCATTGAGCAAAGGGAAGAGGCCGTGTTGGCAGCTGCTTTGCCAGACAAAGTACCCTGAGCCTGGGTGAGAGAGGATGAGAAGGATGAGGACAGCTTGGTCATCCACTGTACCAAGTCTTCCGCATGTTGCGGCTCAACACGGCCAGCCGACGAAAAAAGATAAGAACACCACCAATTTTCTTCAGGTAGCTTTAGGTGCACATTGTGCAGAGGACACAGTACACTAACTGTAAAATCTGCAGCTGCCTGCCTGTGGTACTAATAGAATCAAAAGAACATTACCAATTTTCCTAAGGTAGCTTTAGGTGCACACTAAGAAGAGGACACAGTACACCAACTGTAAATACTGTAGCTGCCTGCCTGTGTTACTAATAGGATGAGAAGAACACCACCAATTCTCTTCAGGTAGCTTTAGGTGCACACTGTGCAGAGGACACAGTACACTAACTGTAAATACTGCAGCTGCCTGTATGTGTATTAAAAGAATCAGAACACCAGCAATTGTCTTCAGGTAGCTTTAGGTGCACAGTGTGCAGTGGACACAGTACACTAACTGTAAATACTATAGCTGCCTGCTTGTGTTATTAATAGGATCAGAACAACATTAATTGTCTTCAGGTAGCTTTAGGTGCACACTGTGCTGAGGACACAGTACACTAACTGTGAATACTGTAGCTGCCTGCCTGTGGTACTAATAGGATCAGAAGAACACCAGCAAATTTATTCAGGTAGCTTTAGGTGCACACTGTGCAGAGGAAACAGTACACTAACTGTAAATAATGCAGATGCCTGCCTTTGGTATTAATAGGATCAGGACAGCAGCAATTGTCTTCAGGTAGCTTTAGGTGCACACTGTGCATAGGCCTGCCTTGGTACTAATCAGATCAGAACACCAGCAATTGTCTTCAGGTAGCTTTAGGTGCACAGTGTGCAGAGGACACAGTACACTAACTTTAAATACTGCAGCTGCCTCCCTGTGGTACTAATAGAATCAGAAGAACAAAACCAATATTCTTCAGGTAGCTTTAGGTGCACACTGCGCAGAGGACAAAGTACACTAACTGTAAATACTGTAGCTGCCTGCGGTACTAATAGGATCAGAACAACAGCAATTGTCTTCAGGTAGCTTTAGGTGCAAAATGTGCAGAGGACAAAGTACACTAACTGTAAATACTGCAGCTGCCTGCCTGTGGTATTAATAGGATCAGAACAACAGCAATTGTCTTCAGGTAGCTTTAGGTGCACACTGTGCAGAGGACACAGTACACAAACTGTAAATACTGCAGCTGCCTGCCTTTGATACTAATAGGATCAGAAGAACACAACCAATTTTTTTTAGGTAGATTTAGGTGCACACTGTGCAGAGGACACAGTACATTAACTGTAAATACTGCAGCTGCCTGCCTGTGGTATTAATAGGATCAGAACAACAGCAATTGTCTTCAGGTAGCTTTAGGTGCACACTGTGCAGAGGACACAGTACACTAACTGTAAATACTGCAGCTGCCTGCCTTTGATACTAATAGGATCAGAAGAACACAACCAATTTTCTTCAGCTAGATTTAGGTGCACACTGTGCACAGGACACAGTACACTAACTGTAAATACTGTAGCTGCCTGCCTGTGGTATTAATAGGATCAGAACAACAGCAACTGTCTTCAGGTAGCTTAAGGTGCACACTGTGCCAAGGACACAGTACACTGACTGTAAATACTGTAGCTGCCTGCCTATGGTACTAAAAGGATCAGAAAAACACCACCAATTTTCTTCAGGTAACTTTAGGTGCACACTGTGCAGAGGACAAAGTACACTAACTGTAAATACTGCAGCTGCCTACCTATGACACTAACAGAATCAGAAGAACACAACCAATTTTCTTCAGGTAGATTTAGGTACACACTGTGCAGAGGACACGGTACACTAACTGTAAATACTGCAGCTGCCTGCCTGTGGTATTAATAGGATTTAGAACAACAGCAATTATCGTCAGGTAGCTTTAGGTGCACACTGTGCCAAGGACACAGTACACTGACTGTAAATACTGTAGCTGTCTGCCTGTGGTACTAATAGGATCAGAAGAACACCACCAATTTTCTTCAGGTAGCTTTAGGTGCACACTGTGCAGAGGACACAGTACACTAACTGTAAATACTGCAGCTGCCTGCCTGTGGTAATAATCGGATCAGAAGAACACCAGTAATTTTCTTCAGGTAGCTTTAGGTGCACACTGTGCAGAGGACACAGTACACTAACTGTAAATACTGCAGCTGCCTGCCTGTGGTACTAATCGGATCAGAAGAACACCAGTAATTTTCTTCAGGTAGCTTTAGGTGCACACTGTGCAGAGGACACTGTACACTAACTGTAAATACTGCAGCTGCCTGCCTGTGGTACAAATAGGATCAGATGAACACCACCAATTTACTTCAGGTAGCTTTAGGTGCACAGTTTGCAGAGGACACATTACACTAACTGTAAATACTGTAGCTGCCTGACTGTGGTACTAATAGGATAAGTAGAACACCAGCAATTTTCTTCAGGTAGCTTTAGGTGCACACTGTGCACAGGACACAGTACACTAACTGTAAATACGATAGCTGCCTGCCTGTGGTACTAATAGGATCAGAAGAACACCAGCATTTTTATTCAGGTAGTTTTAGGTGCACACTGTGCAAGAACACAGTACACCAACTGTAAATACTGCAGCTGCCTGACTGTGGTACTAATAGGATCAGAAAAACACCACCAATTTTCTTCAGGTAGCTTTAGGTGTACACTGTGCAGAGGACAGAGTACACTAACTGTAAATACTGCAGCTGCCTGCCTGTGATACTAATAGGATCAGAACTACAACAATTGTCTTCAGGTAGCTTCAGGTGCACATTGTGCAGAGGACACAGTACACTAACTGCAAATACTGCAGCTGTCTGCCTGTGATACTAATAGGATCAGAAGAACACCACCAATTTTCTTCAGGTAGCTTTAGGTGCACACTGTGCACAGGACACAGTACACTAACTGTAAATACTGTAGCTGCCTGCCTGTGGTATTAATAGGATCAGAACAACAGCAACTGTCTTCAGGTAGCTTAAGGTGCACACTGTGCCAAGGACACAGTACACTGACTGTAAATACTGTAGCTGCCTGCCTATGGTACTAAAAGGATCAGAAAAACACCACCAATTTTCTTCAGGTAACTTTAGGTGCACACTGTGCAGAGGACAAAGTACACTTACTGTAAATACTGCAGCTGCCTACCTATGATACTAACAGAATCAGAAGAACACAACCAATTTTCTTCAGGTAGATTTAGGTACACACTGTGCAGAGGACACGGTACACTAACTGTAAATACTGCAGCTGCCTGCCTGTGGTATTAATAGGATTTAGAACAACAGCAATTATCGTCAGGTAGCTTTAGGTGCACACTGTGCCAAGGACACAGTACACTGACTGTAAATACTGTAGCTGTCTGCCTGTGGTACTAATAGGATCAGAAGAACACCACCAATTTTCTTCAGGTAGCTTTAGGTGCACACTGTGCAGAGGACACAGTACACTAACTGTAAATACTACAGCTGCCTGCCTGTGGTACTAATCGGATCAGAAGAACACCAGTAATTTTCTTCAGGTAGCTTTAGGTGCACACTGTGCAGAGGACACAGTACACTAACTGAAAATACTGCAGCTGCCTGCCTGTGGTACTAATCGGATCAGAAGAACACCAGTAATTTTCTTCAGGTAGCTTTAGGTGCACACTGTGCAGAGGACACTGTACACTAACTGTAAATACTGCAGCTGCCTGCCTGCCTGTGGTACAAATAGGATCAGATGAACACCACCAATTTACTTCAGGTAGCTTTAGGTGCACAGTTTGCAGAGGACACATTACACTAACTGTAAATACTGTAGCTGCCTGACTGTGGTACTAATAGGATAAGTAGAACACCAGCAATTTTCTTCAGGTAGCTTTAGGTGCACACTGTGCAGAGGACACAGTACACTAACTGTAAATACTGCAGCTGCCTGCCTGTGGTATTAATAGGATCAGAACAACAGCAATTGTCTTCAGGTAGCTTTAGGTGCACACTGTGCACAGGACACAGTACACTAACTGTAAATACGATAGCTGCCTGCCTGTGGTACTAATAGGATCAGAAGAACACCAGCATTTTTATTCAGGTAGTTTTAGGTGCACACTGTGCAAGAACACAGTACACCAACTGTAAATACTGCAGCTGCCTGACTGTGGTACTAATAGGATCAGAAAAACACCACCAATTTTCTTCAGGTAGCTTTAGGTGTACACTGTGCAGAGGACAGAGTACACTAACTGTAAATACTGCAGCTGCCTGCCTGTGATACTAATAGGATCAGAACAACAGCAATTGTCTTCAGGTAGCTTCAGGTGCACATTGTGCAGAGGACACAGTACACTAACTGCAAATACTGCAGCTGTCTGCCTGTGATACTAATAGGATCAGAAGAACACCACCAATTTTCTTCAGGTAGCTTTAGGTGCACACTGTGCAGAGGACACAGTACACTAACTGTAAATACTGCAGCTGCCTGCCTGTGGTACTAATCGGATCAGAAGAACACCAGTAATTTTCTTCAGGTAGCTTTAGGTACACACTGTGCAGAGGACACAGTACACTAACTGTAAATACTGCAGCTGCCTGCCTGTGGTACTAATTGGACCAGAAGAACAACACCAATTTTCTTCAGGTAGTTTAGGTGCACACTGTGCAGAAGACACTGTACACTAACTGTAAATACTGCAGCTGCCTGCCTGTGGTACAAATAGGATCAGATGAACACCACCAGTTTACTTCAGGTAGCTTTAGGTGCACAGTTTGCAGAGGACACATTACACTAACTGTAAATACTGCAGCTGCCTGACTGTGGTACCAATAGGATCAGAAAAACACCACCAATTTTCTTCAGGTAGCTTTAGGTGTACACTGTGCAGAGGACACAGTACACTAACTGTAAATACTGCAGCTGCCTGCCTGTGATACTAATAGGATCAGTACAACAGCAATTGTCTTCAAGTAGCTTCAGGTGCACATTGTGCAGAGGACACAGTACACTAACTGCAAATACTGCAGCTGCCTGCCTGTGATACTAATAGGATCAGAAGAACACCACCAATTTTCTTCAGGTAGCTTTAGGTGCACACTGTGCAGAGAACACAGTACACTAACTATAAATACTGCAGCTTCCTGCCTGTGGTATCAATAGGATCAGAACAACAGCAATTGTCTTCAGGTAGCTTTAGGTGCACACTGTGCAAAGGACACAGTACACTGACTGTAAATACTGCAGCAGCCTGCCTGTGATACTAATAGGATCAGAAGAACACAACCAATTTTCTTCAGGTAGCTTTAGGTGCACACTATCCAGAGGACACAGTACACTAACTGTAAATACTGTAGCTGTCTGCCTGTGGTACTAATAGGATCAGAAGAACACCACCAATTTTCTTCAGGTAGCTTTAGGTGCACACTGCGCAGAGGACACAGTTCACTAACTGTAAATACTGCAGCTGCCTGCCTGTGGTACTAATCAGATCAGAAGAACACCAGCAATTTTCTTCAGGTAACTTTACATGCGCACTGTGCAGAGGACACAGTACAATAACTGTAAATACTGCAGTTGCCTTTCTGTGGTACTAATTGGATCAGAAGAACACCACCAATTTCATTCAGGTAGCTTTAGGTGCACACTGTGCAGAGGACACTGTACACTAACTGTAAATACTGCAGCTGCCTGCCTGTGGTACTAATAGAATCAGAAGAACACCACCGATTTACTTCAGGTAGCTTTAGGTGCACAGTTTACAGAGGACAGAGTACAGTAACTTTAAATACTATAGCTGCCTGCCTGTGGTACTAATAGGATCAGAAGAACACCAACAATTTTATTCAGGTAGTTTTAGGTGCACACTGTGCAGAGGACACAGTACACTAACTGTAAATACTGTAGCTGTCTGACTGTGGTACTAATAGTATCAGTACAACACCAGCAATTTTCTTTGGTTAGCTTTAGGTGCACACTGTGCACAGGACACAGTACACTAACAGTAAATACAATAGCTGCCTGCCTGTGGTACTAATAGGATCAGAAGAACACCAGCATTTTTATTCAGGTAGTTTTAGGTGCACACTGTGCAAGAACACAGTATACCAACTGTAAATACTGCAGCTGCCTGACTGTGGTACTAATAGGATCAGAAAAATACCACCAATTTTCTTCAGGTAGCTTTAGGTGTACACTGTGCAGAGGACAGAGTACACTAACTGTAAATACTGCAGCTGCCTGCCTGTGATACTAATAGGATCAGAACAACAGCAATTGTCTTCAGGTAGCTTCAGGTGCACATTGTGCAGAGGACACAGTACACTAACTGCAAATACTGCAGCTGCCTGCCTGTGATACTAATAGGATCAGAAGAACACCACCAATTTTCTTCAGGTAGCTTTAGGTGAACACTGTGCAGAGGACACAGTACACTAACTGTAAATACTGCAGCTGCCTGCCTGTGGTACTAATTGGATCAGAAGAACACCAGTAATTTTCTTCAGGTAGCTTTAGGTACACACTGTGCAGAGGACACAGTACACTAACTGTAAATACTGCAGCTGCCTGCCTGTGGTACTAATCGGATCAGAAGAACAACACCAATTTTCTTCAGGTAGTTTAGGTGCACACTGTGTAGAGGACACTGTACACTAACTGTAAATACTGCAGCTGCCTGCCTGTGGTACAAATAGGATCAGATGAACACCACCAGTTTACTTCAGGTAGCTTTAGGTGCACAGTTTGCAGAGGACAGAGTACACTAACTTTAAATACTATAGCTGCCTGCCTGTGGTACTAATAGGATCAGAAGAACATCAACAATTTTATTCAGGTAGTTTTAGGTGCACACTGTGCAGAGGACACAGTACACTAATTGTAAATACTGTAGCTGTCTGCCTGTGGTACTAATAGTATCAGTACAACACCAGCAATTTTCTTTGGTTAGCTTTAGGTGCACAGTTTGCAGAGGACACATTACACTAACTGTAAATACTGCAGCTAACTGACTGTGGTACCAATAGGATCAGAAAAACACCACCAATTTTCTTCAGGTAGCTTTAGGTGTACACTGTGCAGAGGACACAGTACACTAACTGTAAATACTGCAGCTGCCTGCCTGTGATACTAATAGGATCAGAAAAACACCACCAATTTTCTTCAGGTAGCTTTAGGTGCACACTGTGCAGAGAACACAGTACACTAACTATAAATACTGCAGCTTCCTGCCTGTGGTATTAATAGGATCAGAACAACAGCAATTGTCTTCAGGTAGCTTTAGGTGCACACTGTGCAAAGGACACAGTACACTGACTGTAAATACTGCAGCTGCCTGCCTGTGGTACTAATCGGATCAGAAGAACACCAGCAATTTTCTTCAGGTAACTTTAGGTGCGCACTGTGCAGAGGACACAGTACAATAACTGTAAATACTGCAGCTGCCTGCCTGTGGTACTAATCGGATCAGAAGAACACCAGCAATTTTCTTCAGGTAACTTTAGGTGCGCACTGTGCAGAGGACACAGTACAATAACTGTAAATACTGCAGTTGCCTTTCTGTGGTACTAATCGGATCAGAAGAACACCACCAATTTCATTCAGATAGCTTTAGGTGCACACTGTGCAGAGGACACTGTACACTAACTTTAAATACTATGGCTGCCTGCCTGTGGTACTAATAGGATCAGAAGAACACCAACAATTTAATTCAGGTAGTTTTAGGTGCACACTGTGCAGAGGACACAGTACACTAACTGTAAATTCTGTAGCTGTCTGCCTGTGGTACTAATAGTATCAGTACAACACCAGCAATGTTCTTTGGTTAACTTTAGGTGCACACTGTGCACAGGACACAGTACACTAACAGTAAATACAATAGCTGCCTGCCTGTGGTACTAATAGGATCAGAAGAACACCAGCATTTTTATTCAGGTAGTTTTAGGTGCACACTGTGCAAGAACACAGTATACCAACTGTAAATACTGCAGCTGCCTGACTGTGGTACTAATAGGATCAGAAAAATGCCACCAATTTTCTTCAGGTAGCTTTAGGTGTACACTGTGCAGAAGACAGAGTACACTAACTGTAAATACTGCAGCTGCCTGCCTGTGATACTAATAGGATCAGAACAACAGCAATTGTCTTCAGGTAGCTTCAGGTGCACATTGTGCAGAGGACACAGTACACTAACTGCAAATACTGCAGCTGCCTGCCTGTGATACTAATAGGATCAGAAGAACACCACCAATTTTCTTCAGGTAGCTTTAGGTGAACACTGTGCAGAGGACACAGTACACTAACTGTAAATACTGCAGCTGCCTGCCTGTGGTACTAATCGGATCAGAAGAACACCAGTAATTTTCTTCAGGTAGCTTTAGGTACACACTGTGCAGAGGACACAGTACACTAACTGTAAATACTGCAGCTGCCTGCCTGTGGTACTAATCGGATCAGAAGAACAACACCAATTTTCTTCATGTAGTTTAGGTGCACACTGTGCAGAGGACACTGTACACTAACTGTAAATACTGCAGCTGCCTGCCTGTGGTACAAATAGGATCAGATGAACACCACCAGTTTACTTCAGGTAGCTTTAGGTGCACAGTTTGCAGAGGAC
The DNA here is from genome assembly GCF_042186555.1 of Aquarana catesbeiana. Lineage (NCBI taxonomy): Eukaryota > Metazoa > Chordata > Amphibia > Anura > Ranidae > Aquarana > Aquarana catesbeiana. The sequence continues at coordinate 516,909,373 of NC_133328.1, forward strand.
ACGTTACACTAACTGTAAATACTGCAGCTGCCTGACTGTGGTACCAATAGGATCAGAAAAACACCACCAATTTTCTTCAGGTAGCTTTAGGTGTACACTGTGCAGAGGACACAGTACACTAACTGTAAATACTGCAGCTGCCTGCCTGTGATACTAATAGGATCAGTACAACAGCAATTGTCTTCAGGTAGCTTCAGGTGCACATTGTGCAGAGGACACATTACATTAACTGCAAATACTGCAGCTGCCTGCCTGTGATACTAATAGGATCAGAAGAACACCACCAATTTTCTTCAGGTAGCTTTAGGTGTACACTGTGCAGAGAATACAGTACGCTAACTATAAATACTGCAGCTTCCTGCCTGTGGTATTAATAGGATCAGAACAACAGCAATTGTCTTCAGGTAGCTTTAGGTGCACACTGTGCAAAGGACACAGTACACTGACTGTAAATACTGCAGCAGCCTGCCTGTGATACTAATAGGATCAGAAGAACACAACCAATTTTCTTCAGGTAGCTTTAGGTGCACACTATGCAGAGGACACAGTACACTAACTGTAAATACTGTAGCTGTCTGCCTGAGGTACTAATAGGATCAGAAGAACACCACCAATTTTCTTCAGGTAGCTTTAGGTGCACACTGCGCAGAGGACACAGTTCACTAACTGTAAATACTGCAGCTGCCTGCCTGTGGTACTAATCGGATCAGAAGAACACCAGCAATTTTCTTCAGGTAACTTTAGGTGCGCACTGTGCAGAGGACACAGTACAATAACTGTAAATACTGCAGTTGCCTTTCTGTGGTACTAATCGGATCAGAAGAACACCACCAATTTTCTTCAGGTAGCTTTAGGTGCACATTGTGCAGAATACACTGTACACTAACTGTAAATAATGCAGCTGTCTGGCTGTGGTACTAATAGAATCAGAAGAACACCACCGATTTACTTCAGGTAGCTTTAGGTGCACAGTTTGCAGAGGACAGAGTATACTAACTTTAAATACTATAGCTGCCTGCCTGTGGTACTAATAGGATCAGAAGAACACCAACAATTTTATTCAGGTAGTTTTAGGTGCACACTGTGCAGAGAACAGAGTACACTAACTGTAAATACTGTAGCTGTCTGCCTGTGGTACTAATAGTATCAGTACAACACCAGCAATTTTCTTTGGTTAGCTTTAGGTGCACACTGTGCTGAGGACACAGTACACTAACTGTAAATACTGCAGCTGCCTGCCTGTGGTATTAATTGGATCAGAACAACAGCAATTGTCTTCAGGTAGCTATAGGTGCACACTGTGCAGAGGACACAGTACACTAACTTTAAATACTATAGCTGCCTGCCTGTGGTACTAATAGGATCAGAAGAACACCAACAATTTTATTCAGGTAGTTTTAGGTGCAAACTGTGCAGAAGACACAGTACACTAACTGTAAATACTGTAGCTGTCTGCCTGTGGTACTCAAAGGATCAGAAGAACACCAGCAATTTTCTTCAGGTAGCTTTAAGGCCACACTGTGCAGAGGACACCATACACTAACTGTAAATACTGTAGCTGCTTGCCTGTGGTAGTAATAGGATCAGAAGAACACCAGCAATTTTCTTCAGGTAGCTTTAGGGATATACTGTGCAGAGGACACAGTACACTAACTGTAAATACCATAGTTGCCTGCCTGTGGTACTAATAGGATCAGAAGAACACCACCAATTTTCTTCAGGTAGCTTTAGGGCCACACTGTGCAGAGGACACAGTACACTGACTGATAATACCGTAGCTGCCTGCCTGTGGTACTAATAGGATCATAAGAACACCAGCAAATTTATTCAGGTAGCTTTAGGTGCACACTGTGCAGAGGACACAGTACACTAACTGTAAATACTGCAGATTCCTGCCTTTGGTATTAATAGGATCAGGACAACAGCAATTGTCTTCAGGTAGCTTTAGGTGCACACTGTGCAGAGGCCTGCCTATGGTACTAATCAGATCAGAAGAACACCAGCAATTTTCTTCAGGTAGCTTTAGGTGCACAGTGTGCAGAGGACACAGTACACTAACTATAAATACTGCAGCTACCTGCCTGTGGTACTAAGAAGATCAGAAGAACACCACCAATTTACTTCAGGTAACTTTAGGTGTACAGTGTGCAGAGGACATAGTACACTAACTGTAAATACTGCTGTAGCCTCCCTGTGGAACTAATAGGATCAGAAGAACACAATCAATTTTCTTCAGGTAGCATTAGGTGCACACTGTGCAGAGGACACAGTACAGTAACTGTAAAAACTGCAGCTGCCTGCCTGTGGTATTAATAGGATCAGAACAACAGCAATTGTCTTCAGGTAGCTTTAGGTGCACACTGTGCCGAGGACACAGTACACTGACTGTAAATACCTTAGCTGCCTGCCTGTGGTACTAATAGGATCAGAAAAACAACACCAATTTTCTTCAGGTAGCTTTAGGTGCACACTGTGCAGAGGACACGGTACACTAACTGTAAATACTGTAGCTGCCTGCCTTTGGTATTAATAGGATCAGAACAACAGCAGTTGTCTTCAGGTAGCTTTAGGTGCACAGTGTGCCGAGGACACAGTACACTAACTGTAAATACTGCAGCTGCCTGCCTGTGGTACTAATAGGATCAGAAAAACACCACCAATTTTCTTCAGGTAGCTTTAGGTGCACACTGTGCAGAGGACACAGTACACTAACTGTAAATACTGCAGCTGCCTGCCTATGATACTAATAAGATCCGAAAAACACCACCATTTTTCTTCAGGTAGCTTTAGGTGCACTTTGTGCAGAGGACACAGTACAGTAACTGTAAATACTGAAGCTGCCTGCCTGTGGTATTGATAGGATCAGAACAACAGCAATTGTCTTCAGGTAGCTTTAGGTGCACACTGTGCCGAGGACACAGTACACTGACTGTAAATACCGTAGCTGCCTGCCTGTGGTACTAATAGGATCAGAAGAACACCAGCAATTTTCTTCAGATATTAGTATTAGTATTTTCTAATACAGTAGCTGCCTGCCTATGGTACTAATAGGATCAGAAGAACACCAGCAATTTTCTTCAGGTAACTTTAGGGCCACACTGTACAGAGGTCAAAGTACACTAACTGTAAATACCGTTGCTGCCTGCCTGTGATTCTAATAAGATCTGGAGAACACCAGCAATTTTCTTCAGGTAGCTTCAGGTGCACACACTGTGCAGAGGACACAGTACACTAACTTTGAATACTACAGCTGCCTGCCTGTGGTATTAATAGGATCAGAGCAACAGAAATTTTCTTCAGGTAGCTTTTGGGGGACACTGTGCAGAGGACACAGTACACTAACTGTAAATACTGCAGCTGCCTGCCTGTGGTACCTATAGGATCAGAAGAACACCACCAATTGTCTTCAGGTAGCTTTAGGGCCACACTGTGCAGAGGACACCGTACACTAACTGTAAACACTGTAGCTGCTTTCCCGTGGTACTAATAGGATCAGAAGAACACCAGAAATTTTTTTCAGGTAGCTTTAGGTGCACACTGTGCAAAGGACACAGTACACATTACTGTAAATACTGTAACTGCCTGCCTGTGGTACTAATCGGATCAGAAGAACACCAGCAATTTTCTTCAGGTAGCTTTAGGTACACACTGTGCAGAGGACAAAGTACACTAACTGCAAATACTGCAGCTGCTTGCCTGTGGTACTAATAGGATCAGAACAACAGCAACTGTCTTCAGGTAGCTTTAGGTGCACACTGTGCAGAGGACAGATAACACTAACTTTAAATACTGCAGCTGTCTGCCTGTGGTACTAATAGGATTAGAAGAACACCACGAAATTTCTTCAGGTATTAGTATTAGTATTATCTAATACAGTAGCTGCCTGCCTATGGTACTAATAGGATCAGAAGAAAAACAGCAATTTTCTTCAGGTAGCTTTAGGGCCACACTGTGCAGAGGACACCGTACACTAACTGTAAATACTGTAGCTGCCTGCCTGTGGTACTAATAGGATCAGAAGAACACCAGCAATTTTCTTCAGGTAACTTTAGGGCCACACTGTGCAGAGGACACAGTACACTAACTGTAAATACCGTAGCTGCCTGCCTGTGGTCCTAATAAGATCAGGAGAACACCAGCAATTTTCTTCAGGTAGCTTTAGGTGCACACTGTACAGAGGACACAGTACACTAACTGTAAATACTGCAGCTGCCTGCCTGTTGTACTAATAGGATCAGAAGAACACTATCAATTTTCTTAAGGTAGCTATAGGTACACACTGTGCAGAGGACACAGGGCACTAATCTGTAAATACTGAAGCTGCCTTCCTGTGGTATTAATAGGATCAGAACAACAGCAATTGTCTTCAGGTAGCTTTAGGTGCACACTGTGGAGAGGACACAGTACACTAACTGTAAATACTGTAGCTGCCTGCCTTTGGTACTAATAGGATGAGAAGAACACCAGCAATTTTCTTCAGGTAGCTTTAGGTGCTCAATGTGCAGAGGACACAGTACACTAACTTTAAATACTGCAGCTGTCTGCCTGTGGTACTAATAGAATCAGAAGAACACCACCAATTTTCTTCAGATATTAGTATTTTCTAATACAGTAGCTGCCTGCCTATGGTACTAATAGGATCAGAAGAAGAACAGCAATTTTCTTCAGGTAGCTTTAGAGCCACACTGTTCAGAGGACACCGTACACTAACTGTAAATACTGTAGCTGCCTGCCTGTGGTACTAATAGGATCAGAAGAAAACCAGCAATTTTCTTCAGGTAGCTTTAGGTGCACACTGTACAGAGGACACAGTACACTAACTTTAAATACTGCAGCTGACTGCCTGTTGTATTAATAGGATCAGAACAACAGCAATTGTCTTCAGGTAGCTTTTGGTGGACACTGTGCAGAGGACACAGTACACTAAATGTAAATACTGCAGCTGCCTGCCTGTGGTACCAATAGGATCAGAAGAACACCACCAATTGTCTTCAGGTAGCTTTAGGGCCACACTGTGCAGAGGACACTGTACACTAACTGTAAACACTGTAGCTGCCTGACTGTGGTACTAATAGGATCAGAAGAACACCAGCAATTTTTTTCAGGTAGCTTTAGGTGCACACTGTGCAAAGGACACAGTACACTAACTGTAAATACTGTAGCTGCCTGCCTGTGGTACTAAAAGGATCAGAAGAACACCAGCAATTTTCTTTAGGTGGCTTTTATTTGCACACTGTGCAGAGGACACAGTACACTAACTGTAAATACTGCAGCTGCCTGCCTGTGGTACTAATAGGATCAGAAGAGCACTATCATTTTTCTTAAGGTAGCTATAGGTGCACACTGTGCAGAGGACACAGGGCACTAATCTGCAAAAACTGTAGCTGCCTGCCTTTGGTACTAATAGGATCAGAAGAACACCAGCAATTTTCTTCAGGTAGCTTTAGGTGCACACTGTGCAGAGGACACAGTACACTAACTGTAAATGCTGCAGCTGCCTGCCTGTGGTACTAATTGGATCAGAAGAACACCAGCAATTTTCTTCAGGTAGCTTTAGGTACACACTGTGCAGATGACAAAGTAAACTAACTGTAAATACTGCAGCTGCCTGCCTGTGCTACTAATAGGATTAGAAGAACACCACCAATTTTCTTCAGGTATTAGTATTAGTATTTTCTAATACAGTAGCTGCCTGCCTATGGTACTAATAGGATCAGAAGAACAACAGCAATTTTCTACAGGTAGCTTTAGGGCTACACTGTGCAGAGGACACCGTACACTAACTGTAAATACTGTAGCTGCCTGCCTGTGGTACTAATAGGATCAGAAGAAACCAGCAATTTTCTTCAGGTAACTTTAGGGCCACACTGTGCAGAGGACACAGTACACTAACTGTAAATACCGTAGCTGCCTGTCCGTGGTACTAATAGGATCAGAACAACAGCAATTGTCTTCAGGTAGCTTTAGGTGCACACTGTGCAGAGGACACATTACACTAACTTTAAATATTGCAACTGTCTGCCTGTGGTACTAATAGGATCAGAAGAACACCACCAATTTTCTTCAAATATTAGTATTTTCTAATACAGTAGCTGCCTGCCTATGGTACTAATAGGATCAGAAGATGAACAGCAATTTTCTTCAGGTAGCTTTAGGGCCAAACTGTGCAGAGGACACCGTACACTAACTGTAAATACTGTAGCTGCCTGCCTGTGGTACTAATAGGATCAGAAGAACACCAGCAATTTTCTTCAGGTAGCTTTAGGTGCACACTGTGCAGAGGACACAGTACACTAACTGTAAATTATTCAGCTGCCTGCCTGTGGTACTAATTGGATCAGAAGAACACCAGCAATTTTCTTCAGGTAGCTTTAGGTACACACTGTGCAGAGGACAAAGTAAACTAACTGTAAATACTGCAGCTGCCTGCCTGTGGTACTAATAGGATCAGAACTACAGCAATTGTCTTCAGGTAGCTTTAGGTGCACATTGTGCAGAGGACACATTACACTAACTTTAAATACTGCAGCTGTCTGCCTGTGCTACTAATAGGATTAGAAGAACACCACCAATTTTCTTCAGGTATTAGTATTAGTATTTTCTAATACAGTAGCTGCCTGCCTATGGTACTAATAGGATCAGAAGAACAACAGCAATTTTCTACAGGTAGCTTTAGGGCTACACTGTGCAGGGGACACTGTACACTAACTGTAAATACTGTAGCTGCCTGCCTGTGGTACTAATAGGATCAGAAGAACACCAGCAATTTTCTTCAGGTAACTTTAGGGCCACACTGTGCAGAGGACACAGTACACTAACTGTAAATATCGTAGCTGCCTGTCTGTGGTACTAATGGGATCAGAACAACAGCAATTGTCTTCAGGTAGCTTTAAGTGCACACTGTGCAGAGGACACATTACACTAACTTTAAATACTGCAACTGTCTGCCTGTGGTACTAATAGGATCAGAAGAACACCACCAATTTTCTTCAGATATTAGTATTTTCTAATACAGTAGCTGCCTGCCTATGGTACTAATAGGATCAGAAGATGAACAGCAATTTTCTTCAGGTAGCTTTAGGGCCACACTGTGCAGAGGACACCGTACACTAACTGTAAATACTGTAGCTGCCTGCCTGTGGTACTAATAGGATCAGAAGAACACCAGCAATTTTCTTCAGGTAACTTTAGGGCCACACTGTGCAGAGGACACAGTACACTAACTGCAAATACCGTAGCTGCCTGCCTGTGGTTCTAATAAGATCAGGAGAAAACCCGCAATTTTCTTCAGGTAGCTTAAGGTGCACACTGTGCAGAGAACACAGTACACTAACTTTAAATACTGCAGCTGCCTGCCTGTGGTATTAATAGAATCAGAACAACAGCAGTTGTCTTCAGGTAGCTTTTGGTGGACACTGTGCAGAGGACACAGGACACTAAATATAAATACTGCAGCTGCCTGCCTGTGGTACCAATAGGATCATAAGAACACCACCAATTGTTTTCAGGTAGCTTTAGGGCCACACTGTGCAGAGGACACCGTACACTAACTGAAAACTCTGTAGCTGCCTGCCTGTGGTACTAATAGGATCAGAAGAACACCAGCATTTTTTTTCAGGTAGCTTTAGGTGCACACTGTGCAAAGGACACAGTAAACTAACTGTAAATACTGTAGCTGCCTGCCTGTGGTGCTAAAAGGATCAGAAGAACACCAGCAATTTTCTTTAGGTAGCTATTAGGTGCACACTGTACAGAGGACACAGTACACTAACTGTTAACACTGTAGCTGCCTGACTGTGGTACTAATAGGATCAGAAGAACACCAGCAATTTTTTTCAGGTAGCTTTAGGTGCACACTGTGCAAAGGACACAGTATACTAACTGTAAATACTGTAGTTGCCTGCCTGTGGTACTAAAAGGATCAGAAGAACACCAGCAATTTTCTTTAGGTGGCTTTTAGGTGCACACTGTGCAGAGGACACAGTACACTAACTGTAAATACTGCAGTTGCCTGCCTGTGGTACTAATAGGATCAGAAGAGCACTATCAATTTTCTTAAGGTAGCTATAGGTGCACACTGTGCAGATTACACAGGGCACTAATCTGTAAAAACTGTAGCTGCCTGCCTTTGGTACTAATAGGATCAGAAGAACACCAGCAATTTTCTTCAGGTAGCTTTAGGTGCACACTGTGCAGAGGACACAGTACACTAATTGTAAATACTGCAGCTGCCTGCCTGTGGTACTAATAGGATCAGAAGAACAACAGCAATTTTCTACAGGTAGCTTTAGGGCTACACTGTGCAGGGGACAACATACACTAACTGTAAATACTGTAGCTGCCTGCCTGTGGTACTAATAGGATCAGAAGAACACCAGCAATTTTCTTCAGGTAACTTTAGGGCCACACTGTGCAGAGGACACAGTACACTAACTGTAAATACCGTAGCTGCCTGTCTTTGGTACTAATAGGATCAGAACAACAGCAATTGTCTTCAGGTAGCTTTAGGTGCACACTGTCCAGAGTACACATTACACTAACTTTAAATACTGCAACTGGCTGCCTGTGGTACTAATAGGATCAGAAGAACACCACCAATTTTCTTCAGATATTAGTATTTTCTAATACAGTAGCTGCCTGCCTATGGTACTAATAGGATCAGAAGATGAACAGCAATTTTCTTCAGGTAGCTTTAGACCACACTGTGCAGAGGACACCGTACACTAACTGTAAATACTGTAGCTGCCTGCCTGTGGTACTAATAGGATCAGAAGAACACCAGCAATTTTCTTCAGGTAACTTTAGGGCCACACTGTGCAGAGGACACAGTACACTAACTGCAAATACCGTAGCTGCCTGCCTGTGGTTCTAATAAGATCAGGAGAACACCCGCAATTTTCTTCAGGTAGCTTAAGGTGCACACTGTGCAGAGAACACAGTACACTAACTTTAAATACTGCAGCTGCCTGCCTGTGGTATTAATAGGATCAGAACAACAGCAGTTGTCTTCAGGTAGCTTTTGGTGGACACTGTGCAGAGGACACAGGACACTAAATGTAAATACTGCAGCTGCCTGCCTGTGGTACCAATAGGATCATAAGAACACCACCAATTGTTTTCAGGTAGCTTTAGGGCCACACTGTGCAGAAGACACCGTACACTAACTGAAAACTCTGTAGCTGCCTGCCTGTGGTACTAATAGGATCAGAAGAACACCAGCATTTTTTTTTCAGGTAGCTTTAGGTGCACACTGTGCAAAGGACACAGTAAACTAACTGTAAATACTGTAGCTGCCTGCCTGTGGTGCTAAAAGGATCAGAAGAACACCAGCAATTTTCTTTAGGTAGCTTTTAGGTGCACACTGTACAGAGGACACCATACACTAACTGTAAATACTGTTGCTGCCTGCCTGTGGTACTAATAGGATCAGAAGAACACTATCAGATTTCTTAAGGTAGCTATAGGTGCACACTGTGCAGAGGACACAGGGCACTAATCTGTAAATACTGTAGCTGCCTGCCTTTGGTACTAATAGGATCAGAAGAACACCAGCAATTTTCTTCAGGTAGCTTTAAGTGCACACTGTGCAGAGGACACAGTACACTAACTGTAAATACTGCAGCTGCCTGCCTGTGGTACTAATCGGATCAGAAGAACACCAGCAATTTTCTTCAGGTAGCTTTAGGTACACACTGTGCAGAGGACAAAGTACACTAACTGTAAATACTGCAGCTACCTGCCTGTGGTACTAATAGGATCAGAACAACAACAATTGTCTTCAGGTAGCTTTAGGTGCACACTGTGCAGAGGACACATTACACTAACTTTAAATACTGCAGCTGTCTGCCTGTGGTACTAATAGGATTAGAAGAACACCACCAATTTTCTTCAGGTATTAGTATTTTCTAATACAGTAGCTGCCTGAGTATGGTACTAATCGGATCAGAAGAACAACAGCAATTTTCTACAGGTAGCTTTAGGGCTACACTGTGCAGAGGACACCGTACACTAACTGTAAATACTGTAGCTGCCTGCCTGTGGTACTAATAGGATCAGAAGAACACCAGCAATTTTTTTCAGGTAACTTTAGGGCCACACTGTGCAGAGGACACAGTACACTAACTGTACATACCGTAGCTGCCTGTCTGTGGTTCTTATAAGATCAGGAGAACACCAGCAATTTTCTTCAGGTAGCTTTAGGTGCACACTGTGCAGAGGACACAGTACACGAACTTTAAATACTGCAGCTGCCTGCCTGTGGTATTAATAGGATCAGAACAGCAGCAATTGTCTTCAAGTAGCTTTTGGTGAACACTGTGCAGAGGACACAGTACACTAACTGTAAATACTGCAGCTGCCTGCCTGTGGTACTAACATAATCAGAAGAACACCAGCAATTTTTTTCAGGTAGCTTTAGGTGCACACTGTGCAAAGGACACAGTACACTAATTGTAAACACTGTAGCTGCCTGCCTGTGGTACTAATAGGATCAGAAGAACACCAGCAATTTTTTTCAGGTAGCTTTAGGTGCACACTGTGCAAAGGACACAGTACACTAACTGTAAATACTGTAGCTTCCTGCCTGTGGTACTAAAAGGATCAGAAGAACACTAGCAATTTTCTTTAGGTAGCTTTTAGGTGCATACTGTACAGAGGACACAGTACACTAACTGTAAATACTGCAGCTGCCTGCCTGTGGTATTAAAAGGATCAGAAGAACACTAGCAATTTTCTTTAGGTAGCTTTTAGGTGCACATTGTGCAAAGGACACAGTACACTAACTGTAAATACTGTAGCATCCTGCCTGTGATACTAATAGTGTCAGAAGAACAGCAATTGTCTTTCACTTAGCTTTTGGTGCACACTGTGCAGAGGACACAGTGCACTAACTGGAAATACTGCAGCTGCCTGCCTTTCGTACCAATAGGATCAGAAGAACACCACCAATTTTCTTCAGGTAGCTTTAGGGGCACACTGTGCAGAGGACACAGTACACTAACTGTAAATACTGTAGCTGCCTGCCTATGGTACTACTCAGATCAGAAGAACACCAGCAATTTTCTTCAGGTAGCTTTAGGTACACACCGTGCAGAGGACACAATACACTAACTGTAAATTCTGCAGCTGTTTGCCTGTGGTATTAATAGTATCAGAACAACAGCAATCTTCTTCAGGTAGCTTTAGGTGCTCACTATGCAGATGACACAGTACACTAACTGTAAATACTGTAACTGCCTACCTGTGGTACTAATAGGATCAGAAGAACACAGGCAATTTTCTTTAGGTAGCTTTTAGGTGCACACTGTGCAAAGGACACAGTACACTAACTGTAAATACTGTAGCATCCTGCCTGTGATACTAATAGTGTCAGAAGAACAGCAATTGTCTTTCACTTAGCTTTTGGTGCACACTGTGCAGAGGACACAGTGCACTAACTGGAAATACTGCAGCTGCCTGCCTTTCGTACCAATAGGATCAGAAGAACACCACCAATTTTCTTCAGGTAGCTTTAGGGGCACACTGTGCAGAGGACACAGTACACTAACTGTAAATACTGTAGCTGCCTGCCTATGGTACTACTCAGATCAGAAGAACACCAGCAATTTTCTTCAGGTAGCTTTAGGTACACACCGTGCAGAGGACACAATACACTAACTGTAAATTCTGCAGCTGTCTGCCTGTGGTATTAATAGTATCAGAACAACAGCAATCTTCTTCAGGTAGCTTTAGGTGCTCACTATGCAGATGACACAGTACACTAACTGTAAATACTGTAACTGCCTACCTGTGGTACTAATAGGATCAGAAGAACACAGGCAATTTTCTTTAGGTAGCTTTTAGGTGCACACTGTGCAAAGGACACAGTACACTAACTGTAAATACTGTAGCATCTTGCCTGTGATACTAATAGTGTCAGAAGAACAGCAATTGTCTTTCACTTAGCTTTTGGTGCACACTGTGCAGAGGACACAGTGCACTAACTGGAAATACTGCAGCTGCCTGCCTTTCGTACCAATAGGATCAGAAGAACACCACCAATTTTCTTCAGGTAGCTTTAGGGGCACACTGTGCAGAGGACACAGTACACTAACTGTAAATACTGTAGCTGCCTGCCTATGGTACTACTCAGATCAGAAGAACACCAGCAATTTTCTTCAGGTAGCTTTAGGTACACACCGTGCAGAGGACACAATACACTAACTGTAAATTCTGCAGCTGTCTGCCTGTGGTATTAATAGTATCAGAACAACAGCAATCTTCTTCAGGTAGCTTTAGGTGCTCACTATGCAGATGACACAGTACACTAACTGTAAATACTGTAACTGCCTACCTGTGGTACTAATAGGATCAGAAGAACACAGGCAATTTTCTTCAGGTAGCTTTAGGTGCACAGTGTGTATAGTACACAGTACACTAAGTGTAAATACTGCAGCTGCCTGCCTGTGGTATTAATCAGATCAGAAGAAAACCAGCAATTTTCTTCAGGTAGCTTTAGGTACACACCGTGCAGAGGACACAATACACTAACTGTAAATTTTGCAGCTGTCTGCCTGTGGTATTAATAGTGTCAGAACAACAGCAATTTTCTTCTGGTAGCATTAGGTGAACACTGTGCAGAGGACACAGTACACAAATTGTAAATATTGCAGCTGCCTGCCTGTGGTAATAATAGGATCAGAAGAACACCACCAATTTAATTCAGGTAGCTTTAGGTGCACACTGTGCAGGGGACACAGTACACTAACTGTAAATACTGCAGCTGCCTCCCTGTGGTACTAATAGGATCAGAAGAAAACCACCAATTGTCTTCAGGTAGCTTTAGGTGCATACTGTGCAGAGGACACAGTACACTAACTGTAAATAGTGTAGCTGCCTGCCTTTAGTACTAATAGTATCAGAAGAACACCAGCAATTTTCTTCGGGTAGCTTTAGGTGCACAGTGTGCAGAGGACACAGTACACTAACTATAAATAATGTAGCTGCCTGCCTGTGGTACTAATAGGATCAGAAGAACACCAGCCATTTTCTTCAGATAGCTTTAGGTGCCCACTGTGAAGAGGCAAAATATGCAAACTATAAACAATGCAGTTGCCTGCCTGTGGTATTAATAGGATTAGAACAACAGCAATTGTCTTCAGGTAGCTTTAGGTGCTCACTATGCAGAGGACACAGTACACTAACTGTAAATACTGTAACTGCCTGCCTGTGGTACTAATAGGATCAGAAGAACACCGGCAATTTTCTTCAGGTAGCTTTAGGTGCACAGTGTGTAGAGTACACAATACACTAACTGTAAATACTGCAGCTGCCTGCCTGTGGTACTAATCAGATCAGAAGAACACCAGCAACTTTCTTCAGGTAGCTTTAGGTACACATCATGCAGAGGACACAATACACTAACTGTAAATTCTGCAGCTGCCTGCCTGTGTTATTAATAGTATCAGAACAACAGCAATTTTCTTTAGGTAGCTTTAGGTGAACACTGTGCAGAGGACACAGTGCACTAATTGTAAATATTGCAGCTGCCTGCCTGTGGTAATAATAGGATCAGAAGAACACCACCAATTTACTTCAGGTAGTTTTAGGTGCATACTGTGCAGAGGACACAGTACACTAACTGTAAATAGTGTAGCTGCCTACCTTTAGTACTAATAGGATCAGAAGAACACCAGCAATTTTCTTCAGGTAGTTTTAGGTGCACAGTGTGCAGAGGACACAGCACACTAACTGTAAATACTGTAGCTACCTGCCTGTGGTACTAATAGGATCAGAAGAACACCAGCAATTTTCTTCAGGTAGCTTTAGGTGCACACTGTACAGAGGACACAGTACACTAACTGTAAATACTGCAACTGTCTGCCTGTGGTACTAATAGGATCAGAAGAACAACACCAATTTTCTTCAGATATTAGTATTTTCTAATACAGTAGCTGCCTGCCTATGGTACTAATAGGATCAGAAGATGAACAGCAATTTTCTTCAGGTAGCTTTAGGTGCTCACTATGCAGAGGACACAGTACACTAACTGTAAATACTGTAACTGCCTGCCTGTGGTACTAATAGGATCAGAAGAACACCGGCAATTTTCTTCAGGTAGCTTTAGGTGCACAGTGTGTAGAGGACACAATACACTAACTGTAAATACTGCAGCTGCCTGCCTGTGGTACTAATCAGATCAGAAGAACACCAGAAATTTTCTTCAGGTAGCTTTAGGTACACACCATGCAGAGGACACAATACACTAACTGTAAATTCTGCAGCTGCCTGCCTGTGTTATTAATAGTATCAGAACAACAGCAATTTTCTTTAGGTAGCTTTAGGTGAACACTGTGCAGAGGACACAGTACACTAATTGTAAATATTGCAGCTGCCTGCCTGTGGTAATAATAGGATCAGAAGAACACCACCAATTTACTTCAGGTAGCTTTAGGTGCATACTGTGCAGAGGACACAGTACACTAACTGTAAATAGCGTAGCTGCCTACCTTTAGTACTAATAGAATCAGAAGAACACCAGCAATTTTCTTCAGGTAGCTTTAGGTGCACAGTGTGCAGAGGACACAGTACACTAACTGTAAATACTGTAGCTGCCTGCCTGTGGTACTAATAGGATCAGAAGAACATCAGCAATTTTCTTCAGGTAGCTTTAGGTGCACACTGTACAGAGGACACAGTACACTAACTGTAAATACTGCAGCTGCCTGCCTGTGGTACTAATAGGATCAGAAGCACACTATCAATTTTCTTAAGGTAGCTATAGGTGCACACTGTGCAGAGGACACAGGGCACTAATCTGTAAATAGTGCAGCTGCCTGCCTGTGATATTAATAGGATCAGAACAACAGCAATTGTCTTCAGGTAGATTTAGGTGCACACTGTGGAGAGGACACAGTACACTAACTGTAAATACTGTAGCTGTCTGCCTTTGGTACTAATAGGATCAGAAGAACACCAGCAATTTTCTTCAGGTAGCTTTAGGTGCACAATGTGCAGAGGACACAGTACACTAACTGTAAATACTGCAGCTGCCTGCCTTTGGTACTAATCGGATCAGAAGAACACCAGCAGTTTTCTTCAGGTAGCTTTAGGTACACACTGTGCAGAGGACAAAGTACACTAACGTTAAATACTGCAGCTGCCTGCCTGTGGTACTAATAGGATCAGAACAACAGCAATTTTCTTCAGGTAGCTTTAGGTGCACACTGTGCAGAGGACACATTACGCTAACGTTAAATACTGCAACTGTCTGCCTGTGGTACTAATAGATCAGAAGAACACCACCAATTTTCTTCAGATATTAGTATTTTCTAATACAGTAGCTGCCTGCCTATGGTACTACTAGGATCAGAAGAACACCAGCAATTTTCTTCAGGTAACTTTAGGGCCACACTGTGCAGAGGACACAGTACACTAACTGTAAATACCGTAGCTGCCTGTCTGTGGTACTAATAGGATCAGAACAACAGCAATTGTCTTCAGGTAGCTTTAGGTGCACACTGTGCAGAGGACACATTACACTAACTTTAAATACTGCAACTGTCTGCTTGTGGTACAAATAGGATCAGAAGAACACCACCAATTTTCTTCAGATATTAGTATTTTCTAATACAGTAGCTGCCTGCCTATGGTACTAATAGGATCAGAAGATGAACAGCAATTTTCTTCAGGTAGCTTTAGGGCCACACTGTGCAGAGGACACTGTACACTAACTGTAAATACTGTAGCTGCCTGCCTGTGGTACTAATAGGATCAGAAGAACACAAGCAATTTTCTTCAGGTAGCTTTAGGTGCACACTGTGCAGAGGACACATTACACTAACTTTAAATACTGCAGCTGTCTGCCTGTGCTACTAATAGGATTAGAAGAACACCACCAATTTTCTTCAGGTATTAGTATTAGTATTTTCTAATACAGTAGCTGCCTGCCTATGGTACTAAAAGGGTCAGAAGAACAACAGCAATTTTCTACAGGTAGCTTTAGGGATACACTGTGCAGGGGACACGTACACTAACTGTAAATACTGTAGCTGCCTGCCTGTGGTACCAATAGGATCAGAAGAACACCAGGAATTTTCTTCAGGTAACTTTAGGGCCACACTGTGCAGAGGACACAGTGGACTAACTGCAAATACCGTAGCTGCCTGCCTGTGGTTCTAATAAGATCAGGAGAACACCAGCAATTTTCTTCAGGTAGCTTTAGGTGCACACTGTACAGAGGACACGGTACACTAACTGTAAATACTGCAGCTGCCTGCCTGTGGTACTAATAGGATCAGAAGAACACTATCAATTTTCTTAAGGTAGCTATAGGTGCACACTGTGCAGAGGACACAGGGCACTAATCTGTAAATACTGTAGCTGCCTGCCTTTGGTACTAATAGGATCAGAAGAACACCAGCAATTTTCTTCAGGTAGCTTTAGGTGCACACTGTGCAGAGGACACAGTACACTAACTGTAAATACTGCAGCTGCCTGCCTGTGGTACTAATCGGATCAGAAGAACACCAGCAATTTTCTTCAGGTAGCTTTTGTACACACTGTGCAGAGGACAAAGTACACTAACTGTAAATACTGCAGCTGCCTGCCTGTGGTACTAATAGGATCAGAACAACAGCAATTGTCTTCAGGTAGCTTTAGGTGCACACTGTGCAGAGGACACATTACACTAACTTTAAATACTGCAGTTGTCTGCCTGTGGTACTAATAGGATTAGAAGAACGCCACCAATTTTCTTCAGGTATTAGTATTAGTATTTTCTAATACAGTAGCTGCCTGCCTATGGTACTAATAGGATCAGAAGAACAACAGCAATTTTCTACAGGTAGCTTTAGGGCTACACTGTGCAGGGGACACGTACACTAACTGTAAATACTGTAGCTGCCTGCCTGTGGTACTAATAGGATCAGAAGAACACCAGGAATTTTCTTCAGGTAACTTTAGGGCCACACTGTGCAGAGGACACAGTACACTAACTGTAAATACCGTAGCTGCCTGTCTGTGGTACTAATAGGATCAGAACAACAGCAATTGCCTTCAGGTAGCTTTAGGTGCACACTGTGCAGAGGACACATTACACTAACTTTAAATACTGCAACTGTCTGCCTGTGGTACTAATAGGATCAGAAGAACACCACCAATTTTCTTCAGATATTAGTATTTTCTAATACAGTAGCTGCCTGCCTATGGTACTAATAGGATCAGAAGATGAACAGCAATTTTCTTCAGGTAGCTTTAGGGCCACACTGTGCAGAGGACACCATACACTAACTGTAAATACTGTTGCTGCCTGCCTGTGGTACTAATAGGATCAGAAGAACACCAGGAATTTTTTTCAGGTAACTTTAGGGCCACACTGTGCAGAGGACACAGTAGACTAACTGCAAATACCGTAGCTGCCTGCCTGTGGTTCTAATAAGATCAGGAGAACACCAGCAATTTTCTTCAGGTAGCTTTAGGTGCACACTGTACAGAGGACACAGTACACTAACTGTAAATACTGCAGCTGTCTGCCTGTGGTACTAATAGGATCAGAAGAACACTATCAATTTTCTTAAGGTAGCTATAGGTGCACACTGTGCAGAGGACACAGGGCACTAATCTGTAAATACTGTAGCTGCCTGCCTTTGGTACTAATAGGATCAGAAGAACACCAGCAATTTTCTTCAGGTAGCTTTAGGTGCACACTGTGCAGAGGACACAGTACACTAACTGTAAATACTGCAGCTGCCTGCCTGTGGTACTAATCGGATCAGAAGAACACCAGCAATTTTCTTCAGGTAGCTTTTGTACACACTGTGCAGAGGACAAAGTACACTAACTGTAAATACTGCAGCTGCCTGCCTGTGGTACTAATAGGATCAGAACAACAGCAATTGTCTTCAGGTAGCTTTAGGTGCACACTGTGCAGAGGACACATTACACTAACTTTAAATACTGCAGTTGTCTGCCTGTGGTACTAATAGGATTAGAAGAACACCACCAATTTTCTTCAGGTATTAGCATTAGTATTTTCTAATACAGTAGCTGCCTGCCTATGGTACTAATAGGATCAGAAGAACAACAGCAATTTTCTACAGGTAGCTTTAGGGCTACACTGTGCAGGGGACACGTACACTAACTGTAAATACTGTAGCTGCCTGCCTGTGGTACTAATAGGATCAGAAGAACACCAGGAATTTTCTTCAGGTAACTTTAGGGCCACACTGTGCAGAGGACACAGTACACTAACTGTAAATACCGTAGCTGCCTGTCTGTGGTACTAATAGGATCAGAACAACAGCAATTGCCTTCAGGTAGCTTTAGGTGCACACTGTGCAGAGGACACATTACACTAACTTTAAATACTGCAACTGTCTGCCTGTGGTACTAATAGGATCAGAAGAACACCACCAATTTTCTTCAGATATTAGTATTTTCTAATACAGTAGCTGCCTGCCTATGGTACTAATAGGATCAGAAGATGAACAGCAATTTTCTTCAGGTAGCTTTAGGGCCACACTGTGCAGAGGACACCATACACTAACTGTAAATACTGTTGCTGCCTGCCTGTGGTACTAATAGGATCAGAAGAACACCAGCAATTTTCTTCAGGTAACTTTAGGGCCACACTGTGCAGAGGACACAGTAGACTAACTGCAAATACCGTAGCTGCCTGCCTGTGGTTCTAATAAGATCAGGAGAACACCAGCAATTTTCTTCAGGTAGCTTTAGGTGCACACTGTACAGAGGACACAGTACACTAACTGTAAATACTGCAGCTGCCTGCCTGTGGAACTAATAGGATCAGAAGAACACTATCAATTTTCTTAAGGTAGCTATAGGTGCACACTGTGCAGAGGACACAGGGCACTAATCTGTAAATACTGTAGCTGCCTGCCTTTGGTACTAATAGGATCAGAAGAACACCAGCAATTTTCTTCAGGTAGCTTTAGGTGCACACTGTGCAGAGGACACAGTACACTAACTGTAAATACTGCAGCTGCCTGCCTGTGGTACTAATCGGATCAGAAGAACACCAGCAATTTTCTTCAGGTAGCTTTTGTACACACTGTGCAGAGGACAAAGTACACTAACTGTAAATACTGCAGCTGCCTGCCTGTGGTACTAATAGGATCAGAACAACAGCAATTGTCTTCAGGTAGCTTTAGGTGCACACTGTGCAGAGGACACATTACACTAACTTTAAATACTGCAGTTGTCTGCCTGTGGTACTAATAGGATTAGAAGAACACCACCAATTTTCTTCAGGTATTAGTATTAGTATTTTCTAATACAGTAGCTGCCTGTCTATGGTACTAATAGGATCAGAAGAACAACAGCAATTTTCTACAGGTAGCTTTAGGGCTACACTGTGCAGAGGACACCGTACACTAACTGTAAATACTGTAGATGCCTGCCTGTGGTACTAATAGGATCAGAAGAACACCAGCAATTTTCTTTAGGTAACTTTAGGGCCACACTGTGCAGAGGACACAGTACACTAACTGTACATTCCGTAGCTGCCTGTCTGTGGTTCTTATAAGATCAGGAGAACACCAGAAATTTTCTTCAGGTAGCTTTAGGTGCACACTGTGCAGAGGACACAGTACACGAACTTTAAATACTGCAGCTGCCTGCCTGTGGTATTAATAGGATCAGAACAGCAGCAATTGTCTTCAAGTAGCTTTTGGTGAACACTGTGCAGAGGACACAGTACACTAACTGTAAATACTGCAACTGCCTGCCTGTGGTACCAATAGGATCAGAAGAACATCACAAATTGTCTTCAGGAAGCTTTAGAGCCACATTGTGCAGAGGACACCGTACACTAACTGTAAATACCGTAGCTGCCTGCCTGTGGTACTAATAGGATCAGAAGAACACCAGCATTTTTTTTCAGGTAGCTTTAGGTGCACACTGTGCAAAGGACACAGTACACTAACTGTAAATACTGTAGCTTCCTGCCTGTGGTACTAAAAGGATCAGAAGAACACTAGCAATTTTCTTTAGGTAGCTTTTAGGTGCACACTGTACAGAGGACACAGTACACTAACTGTAAATTTTGCAGCTGCCTGCCTGTGGTATTAAAAGGATCAGAAGAACACTATCAATTTTCTTTAGGTAACTTTTAGGTGCACACTGTGCAAAGGACACAGTACACTAACTGTAAATACTGTAGCATCCTGCCTGTGATACTAATAGTGTCAGAAGAACAGCAATTGTCTTTCACTTAGCTTTTGGTGCACACTGTGCAGAGGACACAGTGCACTAACTGGAAATACTGCAGTTGCCTGCCTGTGGTACCAATAGGATCAGAAGAACACCACCAATTTTCTTCAGGTAGCTTTAGGGGCACACTGTGCAGAGGACACAGTACACTAACTGTAAATACTGTAGCTGCCTGCCTATGGTACTACTCAGATCAGAAGAACACCAGCAATTTTCTTCAGGTAGCTTTAGGTACACACCGTGCAGAGGACACAATACACTAACTGTAAATTCTGCAGCTGTCTGCCTGTGGTATTAATAGTATCAGAACAACAGCAATTTTCTTCAGGTAGCTTTAGGTGCTCACTATGCAGATGACACAGTACACTAACTGTAAATACTGTAACTGCCTACCTGTGGTACTAATAGGATCAGAAGAACACTAGAAATTTTCTTCAGGTAGCTTTAGGTGCACAGTGTGTATAGTACACAATACACTAACTGTAAATACTGCAGCTGCCTGCCTGTGGTACTAATCAGATCAGAAGAAAACCAGCAATTTTCTTCAGGTAGCTTTAGGTACACACCGTGCAGAGGACACAATACACTAACTGTAAATTTTGCAGCTGTCTGCCTGTGGTATTAATAGTATCAGAACAACAGCAATTTTCTTCTGGTAGCATTAGCTGAACACTGTGCAGAGGACACAGTACACAAATTGTAAATATTGCAGCTGCCTGCCTGTGGTAATAATAGGATCAGAAGAACACCACCAATTTAATTCAGGTAGCTTTAGGTGCACACTGTGCAGGGGATACAGTACACTAACTGTAAATACTGCAGCTGCCTCCCTGTGGTACTAATAGGATCAGAAGAAAACCACCAATTGTCTTCAGGTAGATTTAGGTGCATACTGTGCAGAGGATACACTAACTGTAAATAGTGTAGCTGCCTGACTTTAGTACTAATAGCATCAGAAGAACACCAGCAATTTTCTTCGGGTAGCTTTAGGTGCACAGTGTGCAGAGGACACAGTACACTAACTGTAAATACTGTAGCTGCCTGCCTGTGATAGTAATAGGATCAGAAGAACACCAGCAATTTTCTTCAGGTAGCTTTAGGTGCACACTGTGCAGAGGACACAGTACACTAACTATAAATAATGTAGCTGCCTGCCTGTGGTACTAATAGGATCAGAAGAACACTATCAATTTTCTTAAGGTAGCTATAGGTGCACACTGTGCAGAGGACACAGGGCACTAATCTATAAATACTGCAGCTGCCTGCCTGTGATATTAAAAGGATCAGAACAACAGCAATTGTCTTTAGGTAGATTTAGGTGAACACTGTTTAGAGGACACAGTACACTAACTGTAAATACTGTAGCTGTCTGCCTTTGGTACTAATAGGATCAGAAGAACACCAGCAATTTTCTTCAGGTAGCTTTAGGTGCACAATGTGCAGAGGACACAGTACACTAACTATAAATAATGTAGCTGCCTGCCTGTGGTACTAATAGGATCAGAAGAACACCAGCCATTTTCTTCAGATAGCTTTAGGTGCCCACTGTGAAGAGGCAAAATATGCAAACTATAAACAATGCAGTTGCCTGCCTGTGGTATTAATAGGATTAGAACAACAGCAATTGTCTTCAGGTAGCTTTAGGTGCTCACTATGCAGAGGACACAGTACACTAACTGTAAATACTGTAACTGCCTGCCTGTGGTACTAATAGGATCAGAAGAACACCGGCAATTTTCTTCAGGTAGCTTTAGGTGCACAGTGTGTAGAGTACACAATACACTAACTGTAAATACTGCAGCTGCCTGCCTGTGGTACTAATCAGATCAGAAGAACACCAGCAACTTTCTTCAGGTAGCTTTAGGTACACATCATGCAGAGGACACAATACACTAACTGTAAATTCTGCAGCTGCCTGCCTGTGTTATTAATAGTATCAGAACAACAGCAATTTTCTTTAGGTAGCTTTAGGTGAACACTGTGCAGAGGACACAGTGCACTAATTGTAAATATTGCAGCTGCCTGCCTGTGGTAATAATAGGATCAGAAGAACACCACCAATTTACTTCAGGTAGTTTTAGGTGCATACTGTGCAGAGGACACAGTACACTAACTGTAAATAGTGTAGCTGCCTACCTTTAGTACTAATAGGATCAGAAGAACACCAGCAATTTTCTTCAGGTAGTTTTAGGTGCACAGTGTGCAGAGGACACAGCACACTAACTGTAAATACTGTAGCTACCTGCCTGTGGTACTAATAGGATCAGAAGAACACCAGCAATTTTCTTCAGGTAGCTTTAGGTGCACACTGTACAGAGGACACAGTACACTAACTGTAAATACTGCAACTGTCTGCCTGTGGTACTAATAGGATCAGAAGAACAACACCAATTTTCTTCAGATATTAGTATTTTCTAATACAGTAGCTGCCTGCCTATGGTACTAATAGGATCAGAAGATGAACAGCAATTTTCTTCAGGTAGCTTTAGGTGCTCACTATGCAGAGGACACAGTACACTAACTGTAAATACTGTAACTGCCTGCCTGTGGTACTAATAGGATCAGAAGAACACCGGCAATTTTCTTCAGGTAGCTTTAGGTGCACAGTGTGTAGAGGACACAATACACTAACTGTAAATACTGCAGCTGCCTGCCTGTGGTACTAATCAGATCAGAAGAACACCAGAAATTTTCTTCAGGTAGCTTTAGGTACACACCATGCAGAGGACACAATACACTAACTGTAAATTCTGCAGCTGCCTGCCTGTGTTATTAATAGTATCAGAACAACAGCAATTTTCTTTAGGTAGCTTTAGGTGAACACTGTGCAGAGGACACAGTACACTAATTGTAAATATTGCAGCTGCCTGCCTGTGGTAATAATAGGATCAGAAGAACACCACCAATTTACTTCAGGTAGCTTTAGGTGCATACTGTGCAGAGGACACAGTACACTAACTGTAAATAGCGTAGCTGCCTACCTTTAGTACTAATAGAATCAGAAGAACACCAGCAATTTTCTTCAGGTAGCTTTAGGTGCACAGTGTGCAGAGGACACAGTACACTAACTGTAAATACTGTAGCTGCCTGCCTGTGGTACTAATAGGATCAGAAGAACATCAGCAATTTTCTTCAGGTAGCTTTAGGTGCACACTGTACAGAGGACACAGTACACTAACTGTAAATACTGCAGCTGCCTGCCTGTGGTACTAATAGGATCAGAAGCACACTATCAATTTTCTTAAGGTAGCTATAGGTGCACACTGTGCAGAGGACACAGGGCACTAATCTGTAAATAGTGCAGCTGCCTGCCTGTGATATTAATAGGATCAGAACAACAGCAATTGTCTTCAGGTAGATTTAGGTGCACACTGTGGAGAGGACACAGTACACTAACTGTAAATACTGTAGCTGTCTGCCTTTGGTACTAATAGGATCAGAAGAACACCAGCAATTTTCTTCAGGTAGCTTTAGGTGCACAATGTGCAAAGGACACAGTACACTAACTGTAAATACTGCAGCTGCCTGCCTTTGGTACTAATCGGATCAGAAGAACACCAGCAGTTTTCTTCAGGTAGCTTTAGGTACACACTGTGCAGAGGACAAAGTACACTAACGTTAAATACTGCAGCTGCCTGCCTGTGGTACTAATAGGATCAGAACAACAGCAATTTTCTTCAGGTAGCTTTAGGTGCACACTGTGCAGAGGACACATTACACTAACGTTAAATACTGCAACTGTCTGCCTGTGGTACTAATAGATCAGAAGAACACCACCAATTTTCTTCAGATATTAGTATTTTCTAATACAGTAGCTGCCTGCCTATGGTACTACTAGGATCAGAAGAACACCAGCAATTTTCTTCAGGTAACTTTAGGGCCACACTGTGCAGAGGACACAGTACACTAACTGTAAATACTGTAGCTGCCTGTCTGTGGTACTAATAGGATCAGAACAACAGCAATTGTCTTCAGGTAGCTTTAGGTGCACACTGTGCAGAGGACACATTACACTAACTTTAAATACTGCAACTGTCTGCTTGTGGTACAAATAGGATCAGAAGAACACCACCAATTTTCTTCAGATATTAGTATTTTCTAATACAGTAGCTGCCTGCCTATGGTACTAATAGGATCAGAAGATGAACAGCAATTTTCTTCAGGTAGCTTTAGGGCCACACTGTGCAGAGGACACTGTACACTAACTGTAAATACTGTAGCTGCCTGCCTGTGGTACTAATAGGATCAGAAGAACACCAGCAATTTTCTTCAGGTAGCTTTAGGTGCACACTGTGCAGAGGACACATTACACTAACTTTAAATACTGCAGCTGTCTGCCTGTGCTACTAATAGGATTAGAAGAACACCACCAATTTTCTTCAGGTATTAGAATTAGTATTTTCTAATACAGTAGCTGCCTGCCTATGGTACTAAAAGGGTCAGAAGAACAACAGCAATTTTCTACAGGTAGCTTTAGGGCTACACTGTGCAGGGGACACGTACACTAACTATAAATACTGTAGCTGCCTGCCTGTGGTACCAATAGGATCAGAAGAACACCAGGAATTTTCTTCAGGTAACTTTAGGGCCACACTGTGCAGAGGACACAGTGGACTAACTGCAAATACCGTAGCTGCCTGCCTGTGGTTCTAATAAGATCAGGAGAACACCAGCAATTTTCTTCAGGTAGCTTTAGGTGCACACTGTACAGAGGACACGGTACACTAACTGTAAATACTGCAGCTGCCTGCCTGTGGTACTAATAGGATCAGAAGAACACTATCAATTTTCTTAAGGTAGCTATAGGTGCACACTGTGCAGAGGACACAGGGCACTAATCTGTAAATACTGTAGCTGCCTGCCTTTGGTACTAATAGGATCAGAAGAACACCAGCAATTTTCTTCAGGTAGCTTTAGGTGCACACTGTGCAGAGGACACAGTACACTAACTGTAAATACTGCAGCTGCCTGCCTGTGGTACTAATCGGATCAGAAGAACACCAGCAATTTTCTTCAGGTAGCTTTTGTACACACTGTGCAGAGGACAAAGTACACTAACTGTAAATACTGCAGCTGCCTGCCTGTGGTACTAATAGGATCAGAACAACAGCAATTGTCTTCAGGTAGCTTTAGGTGCACACTGTGCAGAGGACACATTACACTAACTTTAAATACTGCAGTTGTCTGCCTGTGGTACTAATAGGATTAGAAGAACGCCACCAATTTTCTTCAGGTATTAGTATTAGTATTTTCTAATACAGTAGCTGCCTGCCTATGGTACTAATAGGATCAGAAGAACAACAGCAATTTTCTACAGGTAGCTTTAGGGCTACACTGTGCAGGGGACACGTACACTAACTGTAAATACTGTAGCTGCCTGCCTGTGGTACTAATAGGATCAGAAGAACACCAGGAATTTTCTTCAGGTAACTTTAGGGCCACACTGTGCAGAGGACACAGTACACTAACTGTAAATACCGTAGCTGCCTGTCTGTGGTACTAATAGGATCAGAACAACAGCAATTGCCTTCAGGTAGCTTTAGGTGCACACTGTGCAGAGGACACATTACACTAACTTTAAATACTGCAACTGTCTGCCTGTGGTACTAATAGGATCAGAAGAACAACACCAATTTTCTTCAGATATTAGTATTTTCTAATACAGTAGCTGCCTGCCTATGGTACTAATAGGATCAGAAGATGAACAGCAATTTTCTTCAGGTAGCTTTAGGTGCTCACTATGCAGAGGACACAGTACACTAACTGTAAATACTGTAACTGCCTGCCTGTGGTACTAATAGGATCAGAAGAACACCGGCAATTTTCTTCAGGTAGCTTTAGGTGCACAGTGTGTAGAGTACACAATACACTAACTGTAAATACTGCAGCTGCCTGCCTGTGGTACTAATCAGATCAGAAGAACACCAGCAATTTTCTTCAGGTAGCTTTAGGTACACACCATGCAGAAGACACAATACACTAACTGTAAATTCTGCAGCTGCCTGCCGTTGTTATTAATAGTATCAGAACAACAGCAATTTTCTTCAGGTAGCTTTAGGTGAACACTGTGCAGAGGACACAGTACACTAATAGTAAATATTGCAGCTGCCTGCCTGTGGTAATAATAGGATCAGAAGAACACCACCAATTTACTTCAGGTAGCTTTAGGTGCATACTGGGCAGAGGACACAGTACACTAACTGTAAATAGTGTCGCTGCCTACCTTTAGTACTAATAAGATCAGAAGAACACCAGCAATTTTCTTCAGGTAGCTTTAGGTGCACAGTGTGCAGAGGACACAGTACACTAACTGTAAATACTGTAGCTGCCTGCCTGTGGTACTAATAGGATCAGAAGAACACCAGCAATTTTCTTCAGGTAGCTTTAGGTGCACACTGTACAGAGGACACAGTACACTAACTGTAAATACTGCAGCTGCCTGCCTGTGGTACTAATAGGATCAGAAGAACACTATCAATTTTCTTAAGGTAGCTATAGGTGCACACTGTGCAGAGGACACAGGGCACTAATCTGTAAATACTGCAGCTGCCTGCCTGTGATATTAATAGGATCAGAACAACAGCAATTGTCCTCAGGTAGATTTAGGTGCACACTGTGGAGAGGACACAGTACACTAACTGTAAATACTGTAGCTGTCTGCCTTTGGTACTAATAGGATCAGAAGAACATCAGAAATTTTCTTCAGGTAGCTTTAGGTGCACAATGTGCAGAGGACACAGTACACTAACTGTAAATACTGCAGCTGCCTGCCTTTGGTACTAATCGGATCAGAAGAACACCAGCAGTTTTCTTCAGGTAGCTTTAGGTACACACTGTACAGAGGACAAAGTACACTAACTTTAAATACTGCAGCTGCCTGCCTGTGGTACTAATAGGATCAGAACAACAGCAATTTTCTTCAGGTAGCTTTAGGTGCACACTGTGCAGAGGACACATTACACTAACTTTAAATACTGCAGCTGTCTACCTGTTTTACTAATAGGATCAGAAGAACACCCCCAATTTTCTCCATGTAGCTTTAGGGCCACACTGTGCAGAGGACACCGTACACTAACTGTAAATACTGTAGCTGCCTGCCTGTGGTACTAATAGGATCAGAAGAACACCAGCAATTTTCTTCAGGTAACTTTAGGGCCACACTGTGCAGAGGACAAAATAAACTAACTGTAAATACCGTAGCTGCCTGCCTGTGATTCTAATAAGATCAGGAGAACACCAGAAATTTTCTTCAGGTAGCTTTAGGTGCACACTGTGCAGATGACACAGTACACTAACTTTAAATACTGCAGCTGCCTGCCTGTGGTATTAATAGGATCAGAACAACAGCAATTGTCTTCAGGTAGCTTTTGGTGGACACTGTGCAGAGGACACAGTACACTAACTGTACATACTGCAGCTGCCTGCCTGTGGTACCAATAGGATCAGAAGAACACCACCAATTGTCTTCAGGTAGCTTTAGGTGCACACTGTGCAAAGGACACCGTACACTAACTTTAAATACTGCAGCTGCCTGCCTGTGTTGCTAATCGGATCAGAAGAACACCAGCAATTTTCTTCAGGTAGCTTTTGGTACACACTGTGCAGAGGTCATAGTACACTAACTGTAAATTCTGAAGCTGCCTGCCTGTGGTATTAAAAGGATCAGAACAACAGCAATTTTCCTCAGGTAGCTTTATGTGCACACTGTGCAGAGGACACAGTACACTAACTGTAAATACTGCAGTTGCCTGCCTGTGGTAATAATAGGATCAGAAGAACACCAGCAATTCACTTCAGGTAGCTTTGGACACAGTACAATAACTGTAAATACTACAGCTGCCTCCCGGTGGTATTAATAAGATCAGATGAACACCACCAATTTTCTTCAGGTAGCTTTAGGTGCACAGTGTGCAGAGGACACAGTACACTAACTGTAAATACTGTAGCTGCCTGCCTGTGGTACTAATAGGATCAGAACAACAGCAATTGTCTTCAGGTAGCTTTAGGTTCACAATGTGCAGATGACACAGTAAACTAACTTTAAATACTGCAGCTGCCTGCCTTTGGTATTAATAGGATTAGAACAACAGCAATTGTCTTCAGGTAGCTTTAGGTGCACACTGTGCAGAGGACACAGTGCACTAACTGTAAATACTGTAGCTGCCTGCCTATGGTACTAATAGGTCAGAAGAACACCACCAATTTTCTTCAGTTAGCTTTAGGTGCACACTGTACAGAGGACATAGTACACTAACTGTAAATACTGCAGCTGCCTGCCTTTGGTATTAATAGGATCAGAACAACAGCAATTGCCTTCTGGTAGCTTTAGGTGCATACTGTGCAGAGCCCTGCCTGTGGTACTAATAGAATCAGAAGAACACCAGCATTTTTCTTCAGCTATTAGTATTAGTATATTATAATACTGTAGCTGCCTTCCTATGGTACTTTTAGGATCAGAAGAACAACAGCAATTTTCTTCAGGTAACTTTAGGTGCACACTGTGCAGAGCACACAGTACACTAACTATAACTACTGTAGCTGCCTGCCTGTGGTATTAATAGGATCAGAACAACAGCAATTGTCTTTCACTTAGCTTTTGGTGCACACTGTGCAGAGGACACAGTGCACTAGCTGTAAATACTGCAGCTGCCTGCCTGTGGTACCAATAGGATCAGAAGAACACCACCAATTTTCTTCAGGTAGCTTTAGGTGCACACTGTGCAGAGGACAAAGTATGCTAACTGTAAACACTGCAGCTGCTTGCCTGTGGTATTAATAGGATCAGAACAACAGCAATTATCTTCAGGTAGCTTTAGGTGCTCACTATGCAGAGGACACAGTACACTAACTGTAAATACTGTAACTGCCTGCCTGTGGTACTAATAGGATCAGAAGAACTCCGGCAATTTTCTTCAGGTAGCTTTAGGTGCACGGTGTGTAGAGTACACAGTACACTAACTGTAAATGCTGCAGCTGCCTGCCTGTGGTACTAATCAGATCAGAGGAACACCAGCAATTTTCTTCAGGTAGCTTTGGGTACACACCATGCAGAGGACACAATTCACTAACTGTAAATTCTGCAGCTGCCTGAATGTGGTATTAATAGTATCAGAACAACAGCAATTTTCTTCAGGTAGCTTTAGGTGAACAGTGTGCAGAGGACACAGTACACTAACCGTAAATACTGTAGCTGCCTGCCTGTGGCACTAATAGGATCAGAACAACAGCAATTGTCTTCAGGTAGCTTTAGGTTCACAATGTGCAGACGACACAGTAAACTAACTTTAAATACTGCAGCTGCCTGCCTGTGGTATTAATAGGATTAGAACAACAGCAATTGTCTTCAGGTAGCCTTAGGTGCACACTGTGCAGAGGACACAGTGCACTAACTGTAAATACTGTAGCTGCCTGCCTGTGGTACTAATAGGATCAGAAGAACACCGGCAATTTTCTTCAGGTAGCTTTAGGTGCACAGTGTGTAGAGTACACAGTACACTAACTGTAAATACTGCAGCTGCCTGCCTGTGGTACTATTCAGATCAGAAGAACACCAGCAATTTTCTTCAGGTAGCTTTAGGTACACACCGTGCAGAGGACACAATACACTAACTGTAAATTCTGCAGCTGTCTGCCTGTGGTATTAATAGTAATAGAACAACAGCAATTTTCTTCAGGTAGCTTTAGGCGAACACTGTGCAGAGGACACAGTACACTAATTGTAAATATTGCAGCTGCCTGCCTGTGGTAATAATAGGATCAGAAGAACACCAGCAATTTTCTTCAGGTAGCTTTAGGTGCACAGTCTGCAGAGGACACAGTACACTAACTGTAAATACTGTAGCTGCCTGCCTGTGGTACTAATAGGATCAGAAGAACACCAGCAGTTTTCTTCAGTTAGCTTTAGGTGCACACTGTACAGAGGACACAGTACACTAACTGTAAATATTGTAGCTGCCTGCCTGTGGTTCTAATAAGATCAGGAGAACACCAGCAATTTTCTTCATGTAGCTTTAGGTGCACACTGTGCAGATGACACAGTACACTAACTTTAAATACTGCAGCTGCCTGCCTGTGGTATTAATAGGATCAGAACAACAGAAATTGTCTTCAGGTAGCTTTTGGTGGTCACAGTGCAGAGGACACAGTACACTAACTGTAAATACTGCAGCTGCCTGCCTGTGGTACCAATAGGATCAGAAGAACACCACCAATTGTCTTCAGGTAGCTTTAGGTGCACACTGAGCAAAGGACACCGTACACTAACTGTAAATACTGCAGCTGCCTGCCTGTGGTGCTAATCGGATCAGAAGAACACCAGCAATTTTCTTCAGGTAGTTTTTGGTACACACTGTGCAGAGGTCATAGTACACTAACTGTAAATTCTGAAGCTGCCTGCCTGTGGTATTAATAGGATCAGAACAACAGCAATTTTCCTCAGGTAGCTTTATGTGCACACTGTGCAGAGGACACAGTACACTAACTGTAAATACTGCAGCTGCCTGCCTGTGGTAATAATAGGATCAGAAGAAAACCAGCAATTTACTTCAGGTAGCTTTGGACACAGTACAATAACTGTAAATACTACAGCTGCCTCCCTGTGGTATTAATAGTATCAGATGAACACCACCAATTTTCTTCAGGTAGCTTTAGGTGCACAGTGTGCAGAGGACACAGTACACTAACTGTAAATACTGTAGCTGCCTGCCTGTGATACTAATAGGATCAGAACAACAGCAATTGTCTTCAGGTAGCTTTAGGTTCACAATGTGCAGACGACACAGTAAACTAACTTTAAATACTGCAGCTGTCTGCCTGTGGTATTAATAGGATTAGAACAACAGCAATTGTCTTCAGGTAGCTTTAGGTGCACACTGTGCAGAGGACACAGTGCACTAACTGTAAATACTGTAGCTGTCTGCCTATGGTACTAATATGATCAGAAGAACACCACCAATTTTCTTCAGTTAGCTTTAGGTGCACACTGTACAGAGGACACAGTACACTAACTGTAAATACTGCAGCTGCCTGCCTTTGGTATTAATAGGATCAGAACAACAGCAATTGCCTTCTGGAAGCTTTAGGTGCATGCTGTGCAGAGCCCTGCCTGTGGTACTAATAGGATCAGAAGAACACCAGCATTTTTCTTCAGCTATTAGTATTAGTATATTATAATACTGTAGCTGCCTTCCTATGGTACTTTTAGGATCAGAAGAACAACAGCAATTTTCTTCAGGTAACTTTAGGTGCACACTGTGCAGAGGACACAGTACACTAACTATAACTACTGTAGCTGCCTGCCTGTGGTACTAATAGGATTAGAAGAACACCACCGACTTTCTTCAGGTAACTTTTGGTGCACACTGTGCAGAGGACACAGTACACTAACTGTAAATACTGCAGCTGCCTGCCTGTGGTATTAATAGGATCAGAACAACAGCAATTGTCTTTCACTTAGCTTTTTGTGCACACTGTGCAGAGGACCTAGTGCACTAACTGTAAATACTGCAGCTGCCTGCCTGTGGTACCAATAGGATCAGAAGAACACCAGCAATTTTCTTCAGGTAGCTTTAGGTACACACCGTGCAGAGGACACAATACACTAACTGTAAATTCTGCAGCTGCCTGCCTGTGGTATTAATAGTATCAGTTCAACAGCAATTTTCTTCAGGTAGCTTTAGGTGCACACTGTGCAGAGGGCAAAGTATGCTAACTGTAAACACTGCAGCTGCTTGCCTGTGGTATTAATAGGATCAGAACAACAGCAATTATCTTCAGGTAGCTTTAGGTGCTCACTGTGCAGAGGACACAGTACACTAATTGTAAATATTGCAGCTGCCTGCCTGTGGTAATAATAGGATCAGAAGAACACCAGCAATTTTCTTCAGGTAGCTTTAGGTGCACAGTGTGCAGAGGACACAGTACACTAACTGTAAATACTGTAGCTGCCTGCCTGTGGTACTAATAGGATCAGAAGAACACCAGCAATTTTCTTCAGGTAGCTTTAGGTGCACACTGTACAGAGGACACAGTACACTAACTGTAAATACTGTAGCTGCCTGCCTGTGGTTCTAATAAGATCAGGAGAACACCAGCAATTTTCTTCAGGTAGCTTTAGGTGCACACTGTGCAGATGACACAGTACACTAACTTTAAATACTGCAGCTGCCTGCCTGTGGTATTAATAGGATCAGAACAACAGCAATTGTCTTCAGGTAGCTTTTGGTGGACACTGTGCAGAGGACACAGTACACTAATGCCCCGTACACACGGTCGGACTTTGTTTGGACATTCCGACAACAAAATCCTTGGATTTTTTCCGACGGATGTTGGCTCAAACTTGTTTTGCCTACACACGGTTGCACAAAGTTGTCGGAATTTCCGATCGCCAAGAACGCGGTGACGTCAAGCACGTACGACAAGACTAGAAAAGGCCAGTTCAGAACCAAGCGTGGCACCCTTTGGGCTCCTTTTGCTAATCTCGTGTTAGAAAAAGTTTGGTGAGAGAGGATTCGCGCTTTTTCAGACTCGTGGCTTTCAGATCGTTTTCTGCCGTTCAGTTTGTGCTTGTGGGTTTGTATCTGCTCTTCAGTGCGTGCAGTCAGTTCGTATTGGAGTTTTCTGTGCGATCTTGTCCGCTCGTTGCTTTTTTTCAGGTCGCTCTTCACAGGCCTTGCTGTTCTTCAGTGCGTTCTGTTACTTCGTTCTGAGCAGCCGACCGTTTTGTAGCCATGTTTCGTATGCGTACTCCTCATAGAGTTCGTGCTGTGCGGGGGCTTGGTGTTGGGGTCCTGACCTTGACACAAGTCCAGTCCATGAACAGGGTGGGGAGGAGTTCATGGACCAAGAATTGGTTGCTTCAGCGTGACCAGTTCTGTCATATGCCTTTGCTCCGTGAGATCCGTGAGAATAATCCTGATGATTTCAGGAACTTTCTCCGGATGACGGACCCCGTATTTCACCGTTTGTTGGCTTCGCTGACCCCCTATATTAGCAGGCAGGATACCTGCATGAGGCAAGCCATCACTCCGGAGCAGAGGTTGGTCGCTACCTTGCGGTATTTGGCCACAGGGAGAAGACTGCAGGACTTGAAGTTCTCGACAGGCATCTCCCCCCAGGCTCTGGGTATCATCATCCCAGAGACCTGTTCTGCCATCATCCAGGTCCTGCAGAAGGAGTATATGAAGGTAAGATTTTTATCCTTTTATATCACATTTTATTGTATTGAATGTTTGATAATATATTGTATTTCTTCCCTCATTCCATAATTACCATGATTGTAATATGCTGTGAATGTCCCCTTTGTCCTCATGCATGCTGGATTTTTATGTAATTATTATTTTAGGTCCTTCATACATATTTGCCCTTCAATAACCTCCCCAGCATGGTGTCTCCTGCCCTATATTCACCTCATGTAGTCACTTAACAATGTATTTTATCAGCTCCATAGTAGTGCTTTACCCGAAACACCTCCTAAAATGTTTTGAAATGTTATTTTTGATTTAAATTCAGGCAGAGTGGCAGAGGCTTTTTTTTGTGGTGTCCCCAAATTTTTTGTAACCCTCCCTCCCCCAACTGCTAAGTCAGCTGATCCCAATTCTCTATCTTCAATCATCTATCTGCTGACTTTGCCAAACCCATACACACTATACCCAACTCTTTAGTGCTCAGATTTATGGATTAATTCCCCAAAGCATGTAGTGCAAGGGCCTGCCTGTATACTTTCCAATGGTACTGTTTAAAGTTCTTGTATCCTATTATGATCTTGATCTGTAATAGCAGAATGTCCAAATGTGCTCAAATGTGTACAGTGTGTATTTATATCTTTGTATTATGACACTTCTTACCTGTCTAGTGGTCTGCCAATAGTGTAACTAAGGAGGGGCTGTTCCAAGTAATACCCTGTATTTAGGCATTCATCTCTCAATGAAGTGAAGAGGGTTACCTGTCCAAGAGTTCCCCCCCCCTATAATGTTAGAAATGGCCCATGAGGGGGGAGGGGGAATATGATAGGTGTACCTTATACTTTGTTGTTGTTAAATTCCCCTTAATAAATGCTATCTGGAGGTTGACCCATAATGTTTGTGTCTAATCTGCTTGCCAGGTTTCTGTGAAAAAATAGTAATGTTTATTGTTTTTTCCTCAACAGTTTCCTTCCACGCCACAGGAATGGCAGACTGTGGCCTCCCACTTTGCCCAGCGGTGGGACTTTCCTAACTGCGGAGGGGCAATTGATGGGAAACACGTCCACATCGTCCCACCACCCAACTCGGGGTCGTACTATTATAATTACAAGGGGTTTAATAGTATAGTGATGTTGGCGGTGGTGTCGGCTAATTACGACTTCTTGTATGTGGACGTGGGGAAGAATGGCTGGATGTCCGATGGTGGAGTCATCGCCCAGACGGAGTTCTACAGGCGTCTCCAGAATGGCAGCTTGGACTTGCCACCTCCAGAGGACAATGTTGAAGGTCTCCCATTTGTGTTCGTTGCTGCTGAAGCATTTGCGCTGGGGGACCACCTGATGCGGCCATTCCCGATGAGGACCCTCACCCCGGAACAGAGGGTTTTTAATTACCGGCTGGCCAGAGCCCGAAGAGTGGTGGAGAACACATTTGGAATCCTGGCCAGCCGGTTCCGATTATTTATGACACCCATCCATATGGCGGAGTATAAACTGAACCATATAATACTTGCCTGCTGTGTTCTCCATAATTTTCTACAAAAACATTCAGCCAACTATGCTGGCTCAGTTGGGCCTGAGGCCGGAATCCCAAATACATCAACAATGACGGCACTTGAAAGCGGCCGTCCTGGCTTGCCCTCCCTGAATGCCCGTGATGTCCGGTTACGATACCTGGAGTTCTTTGCGGGTAGGGGGGCTATCAATATGCCAGACAAATTGTGACACCTTTTTCAAATAAAAAACAACCAAAAGAAATTCTTGGTGGACATTTACTGCTTGTGTTTGTTTTAGCTGACCCTGACAGAAATGTGTTGAGTGCAGAAAATGTCGTGATTTGGTAACCTTATAAAAAACAGTGTTGGCTGGTACTTCCTAAATGCAAAAACACATTTCACTACAAGTGCACTTGCAACTGCACTGAACCTGCACTTGTAGTGCAAAGAGGATTTGCCCTTAGGAAATAACCCCCATTTGTGCATAAAACAACAATTACATCACCCCAAAAGTGTTGTAGTGTTGAGACAATAATCCACACATTCTTGAGTAAGGCACTTTTTTATACCTGCACAATCACATGCGCATTTACCAAAGGTTTTTAAAACAAACCAACATGTTTGTTGTATAACAATGTTTTCAGTAGCATTATGAAAAATCAAAATATCCATTTCAGATAAAACAGGCCTGTGTAAAACCAACAAGAAAGCCAAAAAACTTGAACTTACAAAGTTCACATTAGGTAAAACCTGAAGGCTAGATCAGACATCAGTATTTAGGAACTGGGTTTGATCTAGCGTTCAGATGGGGGGAAATCACCCCTGGAAAAGCCAAATTTGGAAGATGCACACCAATTTACGAATGGCAACATGTGCTATCTGCCATCAGGGGGGATCAAGGGACGTGTTTTGGGGGAGAAAGCCTTTCCTCAATGCGACTTTATAATTGAGGAAGGTGTTGCACCCCCAAAACGTGTCCATTGATCTCCCGTGATGGCAGATAGCACATGTTGGCACACTGTGTGCATCCTCCAAATTTGGCTTTTCTAAACATTTAAAAAATTTTTGGAAGATTGGACCACATTAATAAAACAGGTGATTTTGTGGGGTTTAAATTCGCCCCAAAACATCAATGATGTTATTATTTTTTTTAATAACATCACTGATTTGGTTCTGGATGTTTTGCAATTGGAGATTACACCCCATGATCTCCCCGATAAGTATCTGGGCACTTTCTGAAGTAAAGCGTTCAGGATCCCTCACATCACGATCACCTAAAAAGAGATAAAGAACAAAAAAAGGTCTCAAAAATCTGCCACCATCCATCTCTTTTACCTGAGCCTGTGGTCGCAGACATTCACCTGTTGTGGTGCCAATCTCCACCACGTCTTCTTCTTCCTCCTGCTCTTCTTCTTCGTTTGGGGGTATTTCACCTTCTTCCATAGGTGGGGGGTCTGTGGTCTCCTCGGATGAGGGCTGTCCTCCGAGTCTTTTCTCCCCTATGTAAAACAAAAATGGTATAATTAGCACACAGATATTTGATGGCAGAACTAGAAATAGGAAACATTGCTTGGAAATGGGGTACAATTGTCTATTTTAGCCGAGTTCCAAGATGTATATTTTTTTTATTGCCCTTTGTCAAGCTGCAATACTTTACATGTTTGGTACAAGCTTCACAGATGTAGCCCCCCCTATAGTATACACTGGAGCACCTGTGTGCCCCCCTAATAAAAATGGTGTTCTGGGGTCCCACACTAGTGCTCCAGTGTCCAGATGTGAAAACAGCTGCTCAGTGTCCTCTCTTTACACACAATCTAGTTGTCATTTCATTCTAGTAACAAACTCATCTACACAAACAAATCTTTGGCATCCAAGTAGGCCCCAAAAAATATGTGAAAATGCATATGGCCTAAACAATGGTGTTCTAGAGGCCGAAATAAAAATGTTTGATACGAATGAATAATGGGCCCATGAACATTAAAGTTGCCCTTTTAAACGTTACAATTAATAAAAGCATATGGAGCAGAACGAACGTAATAAAGACAGAAAGAATAGGAACACAGCACAACTACTTACTTTTTTGCAGCACTCTCCGGATCTTTCGGTACTGCTCTGGCTCTCTCAACTTCAGGTCCGACCACCGCTTCCTGAGCTGATCTTTAGACCTTCGTACCCTGAAATTCCGCTCTAGACTCCTGACCACTTTACCAATGATTTTTGCCTTTCGGATGTTGGGGTTGGGGTAAGGCCCATATTTTCCGTCATAGTCGGACTTCCTCATGATGTGTACCATCTCCAACATCTCCCCAAACGACATATTTGTGGCCTTAAAACGTCTCCTTCTGGATCGGGACGTGCCTGGATCCGGCCTTTCCTCTTCCTCCTCCTCGTTGCTATAATTAGCATGCACCTGCTGTAACTCTGCCATCATGCTCTTCACCCACTGCGCCAAACGAAAAGGGGCGGGAATACACTAGAAAGAACGTCAGGGGCGGGCGGAGTTACACGCATGCGCAGTGTGTATAAAGCGTAACACGCGTGCGTATTACATACGATCTGTGAGCGGAGGAAGGAGCATTGGACGCGCCGATCGTAAGAACGAAGGTAAGAGACAAACTTGTGCCTATACTGCTTCTAGATTGAGGCCTATATTGTAACAAGATTAGGAGAGTTTTGTCTGACATTAGGCTTTGTCTTGTGTTGTGTCTTGCAGTGAACATGGATATCTTAATGAGAGATACTGACTTCATGTCACTATTCATTGATATGCTAAGTGAGCTGCCCTGTCTGTGGGAGATTACCCACCCCCATTTCAAGAACCAAGCAAAGAGGAAGGCAGCACTGGAGCAATTGTGTGAAATTGTGAAGCAGGTGATCCCCACGGCAGACATCACTTATTTAAAGATTTTCATTGGTGGCCTGAGGAGCACATATCTGAGGGAGCGCAAGAAAGTCCTAGATTCACAGAGATCCGGAGCAGCAGATGACATCTATGTCCCCAGGATGTTGTACTACGACAGGCTGCACTTTCTGGCAGGCCAGACTGAACCCAGGTCATCCCTCTCCAGTCTTCCTTCCACACTTCCTTCCCCCCTGGCTGAGGCTTCTGACGCCCAACCTGGGCCTTCCAGGCTGCATGTGGAGGAGCCCAGATTGAGCCAGGTATAGCATTCCTCTAAATATTTCTGCTTGTCCAATCAATGATGTTAACTAGATGTTAGTTTGGAGTACTAATTTAGGATTGTGATTGATGATGCAAAACATTACAACTATGTCCCTTTTTCATACACAGGGAAGTCTCAGCCAGGAGGTGGCCGGGCCGAGCCGGCTGGCTGATATCAAGGTCCCTCCACCCCCCCTGAAAAGAGAAAGTGGCAGTAGGACGAGTGCCCTAGAGGAGGCGGCTATCAGATTCTTTTGGAGGGCTACAGAGGTCCTGGGAGCACCCCACACCAGGCAGGAGAACATTGCTGCCTTCATAGCATATAAAATGCAGAGGATGGAGGAGGGCCAAAAAGCCATGTGTGAGGCCCTCATATCAGAGGCTCTGGAGAAAGGTATGAGGGGCCAAATTACACCTCACACACAGCTTTGGGATGGTCCTCCTCCTCCTCCCTCTCCTCCAGGTCCTCCCAGTCCTCCTCCAGGTCCTCCCAGTCCTCCTCCAGGTCCCCCCAGTCCTCCTCCTCCTCCAGGTCCTACTCCTCCTCCTGCCACATCTCCAACTGCACAGCCACAGCCCGGAAGGAAGTGTGAAAGGAAGACCAGACAGTGATTTCCCTGGGTCCAGTCTGGTCGGCCAAAAAATGCAGCCTCTTGTGGTACCACAGCCTGGGGACACAGATGTCATCTGCTGCTATCCGGATCTCTGCGAATCCCGGACCAGACTGCACTCCCTTACATATGGACTCCTCAGGCCACCAATTTTGATGTTAAAGAATTGATGTCTGCTGTGGGGGTCCCAGGCTTCGCTAATTTCTCCTGTTGATCAAGTGTTGCCTCCCTCTTTGTTTGGTTCTGATCCCTTAATAAAGGATTTTTGTTTTGAATTATACTCTCCTATGTGTTTTACTTAAAAAATGACAGTTTGTTTGTGAGGATTCAGGTACATTTCTAATATACAATGT
Organism: Aquarana catesbeiana; assembly: GCF_042186555.1. Classification (NCBI taxonomy): domain Eukaryota; kingdom Metazoa; phylum Chordata; class Amphibia; order Anura; family Ranidae; genus Aquarana; species Aquarana catesbeiana. The sequence continues at coordinate 516,948,384 of NC_133328.1, forward strand.
GAAATGAACAAGGGACACCAACACCAAACAATCTCCTTGAGATTAAATAATAAAAGATATCAATGGTGTTGGGGTAACTTGCCACACAAAACACACACAAAAATATTCTGGAGTAAAAATAAAAATAACATTGAACAAAGATCAGCCTTGGAAAAAATCCAAACATTAAAGAAAAAAAAAAGGCTTAAAAACAAAATAAAAAAAACATAAAAAATATAAAACTGTCAGATGTGACAACTAATAACAATATATTGAGGGAATCCCACTAAAAAAACACAAATAAAAGTTTGTGAGAAGTGTGTGTGAATATGAGCAGCAAAACTACTTAATTCTTGTCACATTATAAAGAAGAAGAGAGTGCGCTGTATTAAACCATTTTTTACATTGCAGCGTGACGAAAGTGCTGTATCCATTGCGAACGCTAAGTTTACCAGAACGAGCTGTCCCGTGTCGGAATTTCTTCTGAGTATGCGTGGCACTTTGTGCGTCGGAACAGGCCACACACGGTCGGAATTGACGCGATCGGATTTTGTTGTCGGAAAATTTTATCTCCTGCTGTCCAAGTTTGTGTGTCGGAAAATCCGATGGAAAATGTCTGATGGCGCCCACACACGGTCGGAATTTCCGACAACACGCTCCGATCGGACATTGTCCATCGGAAAATCCGACCGTGTGTACGGGGCATTACTGTAAATACTGCAGCTGCCTGCCTGTGGTACCAATAGGATCAGAAGAACACCACCAATTGTCTTCAGGTAGCTTTAGGTGCACACTGTGCAAAGGACACCGTACACTAACTGTAAATACTGCAGCTGCCTGCCTGTGGTGCTAATCGGATCAGAAGAACACCAGCAATTTTCTTCAGGTAGCTTTTGGTACACACTGTGCAGAGGTCATAGTACACTAACTGTAAATTCTGAAGCTGCCTGCCTGTGGTATTAATAGGATCAGAACAACAGCAATTTTCCTCAGGTAGCTTTATGTGAACACTGTGCAGAGGACACAGTACACTAACTGTAAATACTGCAGCTGCCTGCCTGTGGTAATAATAGGATCAGAAGAACACCAGCAATTTACTTCAGGTAGCTTTGGACACAGTACAATAACTGTAAATACTACAGCTGCCTCCCTGTGGTATTAATAGGATCATATGAACACCACCAATTTTCTTCAGGTAGCTTTAGGTGCACAGTGTGCAGAGGACACAGTACACTAACTGTAAATACTGTAGCTGCCTGCCTGTGGTACTAATAGGATCAGAACAACAGCAATTGTCTTCAGGTAGCTTTAGGTTCACAATGTGCAGACGACACAGTAAACTAACTTTAAATACTGCAGCTGCCTGCCTGTGGTATTAATAGGATTAGAACAACAGCAATTGTCTTCAGGTAGCTTTAGGTGCACACTGTGCAGAGGACACAGTGCACTAACTGTAAATACTGTAGCTGCCTGCCTGTGGTACTAATAGGATCAGAAGAACACCGGCAATTTTCTTCAGGTAGCTTTAGGTGCACAGTGTGTAGAGTACACAGTACACTAACTGTAAGTACTGCAGCTGCCTGCCTGTAGTACTATTCAGATCAGAAGAACACCAGCAATTTTCTTCAGGTAGCTTTAGGTACACACCATGCTGAGGACACAATACACTAACTGTAAATTCTGCAGCTGCCTGCCTGTGGTATTAATAGTATCAGAACAACAGCAATTTTCTTCAGGTAGCTTTAGGTGAACACTGTGCAGAGGACACAGTACACTAATTGTAAATATTGCAGCTGCCTGCCTGTGGTAATATTAGGATCAGAAGAATACCAGCAATTTTCTTCAGGTAGCTTTAGGTGCACAGTGTGCAGAGGACACAGTACACTAACTGTAAATACTGTAGCTGCCTGCCTGTGGTACTAATAGGATCAGAAGAACACCAGCAATTTTCTTCAGGTAGCTTTAGGTGCACACTGTACAGAGGACACAGTACACTAACTGTAAATACTGCAGCTGCCTGCCTGTGGTTCTAATAAGATCAGGAGAACACCAGCAATTTTCTTCAGGTAGCTTTAGGTGCACACTGTGCAGATGACACAGTACACTAACTTTAAATACTGCAGCTGCCTGCCTGTGCTATTAATAGGATCAGAACAACTGCAATTGTCTTCAGGTAGCTTTTGGTGGACACTGTGCAGAGGACACAGTACACTAACTGTAAATACTGCAGCTGCCTGCCTGTGGTACCAATAGGATCAGAAGAACACCACCAATTGTCTTCAGGTAGCTTTAGGTGCACACTGTGCAAAGGACACCGTACACTAACTGTAAATACTGCAGCTGCCTGCCTGTGCTGCTTATCGGATCAGAAGAACACCAGCAATTTTCTTCAGGTAGCTTTTGGTACACACTGTGCAGAGGTCATAGTACACTAACTGTAAATTCTGAAGCTGCCTGCCTGTGGTATTAATAGGATCAGAACAACAGCAATTTTCCTCAGGTAGCTTTATGTGCACACTGTGCAGAGGACACAGTACACTAACTGTAAATACTGCAGCTGCCTGCCTGTGGTAATAATAGGATCAGAAGAACACCAGCAATTTACTTCAGGTAGCTTTGGACACAGTACAATAACTGTAAATACTACAGCTGCCTCCCTATGGTATTAATAGGATCAGATGAACACCACCAATTTTCTTCAGGTAGCTTTAGGTGCACAGTGTGCAGAGGACACAGTACACTAACTGTAAATACTGTAGCTGCCTGCCTGTGATACTAATAGGATCAGAACAACAGCAATTGTCTTCAGGTAGCTTTAGGTTCACAATGTGCAGACGACACAGTAAACTAACTTTAAATACTGCAGCTGTCTGCCTGTGGTATTAATAGGATTAGAACAACAGCAATTGTCTTCAGGTAGCTTTAGATGCACACTGTGCAGAGGACACAGTGCACTAACTGTAAATACTGTAGCTGTCTGCCTATGGTACTAATATGATCAGAAGAACACCACCAATTTTCTTCAGTTAGCTTTAGGTGCACACTGTAAAGAGGACACAGTACACTAACTGTAAATACTGCAGCTGCCTGCCTTTGGTATTAATAGGATCAGAACAACAGCAATTGCCTTCTGGAAGCTTTAGGTGCATGCTGTGCAGAGCCCTGCCTGTGGTACTAATAGGATCAGAAGAACACCAGCATTTTTCTTCAGCTATTAGTATTAGTATATTATAATACTGTAGCTGCCTTCCTATGGTACTTTTAGGATCAGAAGAACAACAGCAATTTTCTTCAGGTAACTTTAGGTGCACACTGTGCAGAGGACACAGTACACTAACTATAACTACTGTAGCTGCCTGTCTGTGGTACTAATAGGATTAGAAGAACACCACCGATTTTCTTAAGGTAACTTTTGGTGCACACTGTGCAGACTACAAAGTACACTAACTGTAAATACTGCAGCTGCCTGCCTGTGGTATTAATAGTATCAGAACAACAGCAATTGTCTTTCACTTAGCTTTTGGTGCACACTGTGCAGAGGACACAGTGCACTAACTGTAAATACTGCAGCTGCCTGCCTGTGGTACCAATAGGATCAGAAGAACACCACCAATTTTCTTCAGGTAGCTTTAGGTGCACACTGTGCAGAGGACACAGTACACTAACAGTAAATACTGTAGCTGCCTGCCTGTGATAGTAATATGATCAGAAGAATACCAGCAATTTTCTTCAGGTAGCTTTAGGTGCACGCTGTGCAGAGGACACAGTATGCTAACTGTCAACACTGCAGCTGCCTGTCTGTGGTATTAATAGGATCAGAACAACAGCAATTGTCTTCTGGTAGCTTTAGGTGCTCACTATGCAGAGGACACAGTACACTAACTGTAAATACTGCAGCTGCCTGCCTGTGGTACTAATAGGATCAGAAGAACACCGGCAATTTTCTTCAGGTAGCTTTAGGTGCACAGTGTGTAGAGTACACAGTACACTAACTGTAAATACTGCAGCTGCCTGCCTGTGGTACTATTCAGATCAGAAGAACACCAGCAATTTTCTTCAGGTAGCTTTAGGTACACACCGTGCAGAGGACACAATACACTAACTGTAAATTCTGCAGCTGCCTGCCTGTGGTATTAATAGTATCAGAACAACAGCAATTTTCTTCAGGTAGCTTTAGGTGCACACTGTGCAGAGGGCAAAGTATGCTAACTGTAAACACTGCAGCTGCTTGCCTGTGGTATTAATAGGATCAGAACAACAGCAATTATCTTCAGGTAGCTTTAGGTGCTCAATATGCAGAGGACACAGTACACTAACTGTAAATACTGTAACTGCCTGCCTGTGGTACTAATAGGATCAGAAGAACTCCGGCAATTTTCTTCAGGTAGCTTTAGGTGCACGGTTTGTAGAGTACACAGTACACTAACTGTAAATGCTGCAGCTGCCTGCCTGTGGTACTAATCAGATCAGAAGAACACCAGCAATTTTCTTCAGGTAGCTTTAGGTACACACCGTGCAGAGGACACAATACACTAACTGTAAATTCTGCAGCTGCCTGCCTGTGGTATTAATAGCATCAGAACAACAGCAATTTTCTTCAGGTAGCTTTAGGTGAACACTGTGCAGAGGACACAGTACACTAATTGTAAATATTGCAGCTGCCTGCCTGTGGTAATAATAGGATCAGAAGAACACCAGCAATTTTCTTCAGGTAGCTTTAGGTGCACAGTGTGCAGAGGACACAGTACACTAATTGTAAATACTGTAGCTGCCTGCCTGTGGTACTAATAGGATCAGAAGAACACCAGCAATTTTCTTCAGGTAGCTTTAGGTGCACACTGTACAGAGGACACAGTACACTAACTGTAAATACTGCAGCTGCCTGCCTGTGGTTCTAATAAGATCAGGAGAACACCAGCAATTTTCTTCATGTAGCTTTAGGTGCACACTGTGCAGATGACAGAGTACACTAACTTTAAATACTGCAGCTGCCTGCCTGTGGTATTAATAGGATCAGAACAACAGCAATTGTCTTCAGGTAGCTTTTGGTGGACACTGTGCAGAGGACACCGTACACTAACTGTAAATACTGCAGCTGCCTGCCAGTGGTGCTAATCGGATCAGAAGAACACCAGCAATTTTCTTCAGGTAGCTTTTGGTACACACTGTGCAGAGGTCATAGTACACTAACTGTAAATTCTGAAGCTGCCTGCCTGTGGTATTAATAGGATCAGAACAACAGCAATTTTCCTCAGGTAGCTTTATGTGCACACTGTGCAGAGGACACAGTACACTAACTGTAAATACTGCAGCTGCCTGCCTGTGGTACCAATAGGATCAGAAGAACACCACCAATTGTCTTCAGGTAGCTTTAGGTGCACACTGTGCAAAGGACACCGTACACTAACTGTAAATACTGCAGCTGCCTGCCTGTGGTGCTAATCGGATCAGAAGAACACCAGCAATTTTCTTCAGGTAGCTTTTGGTACACACTGTGCAGAGGTCATAGTACACTAACTGTAAATTCTGAAGCTGCCTGCCTGTGGTATTAATAGGATCAGAACAACAGCAATTTTCCTCAGGTAGCTTTATGTGCACACTGTGCAGAGGACACAGTACACTAACTGTAAATACTGCAGCTGCCTGCCTGTGGTAATAATAGGATCAGAAGAACACCAGCAATTTACTTCAGGTAGATTTGGACCAGTACAATAACTGTAAATACTACAGCTGCCTCCCTGTGGTATTAATAGGATCAGATGAACACCGCCAATTTTCTTCAGGTAGCTTTAGGTGCACAGTGTGCAGAGGACACAGTACACTAACTGTAAATACTGTAGCTGCCTGCCTGTGATACTAATAGGATCAGAACAACAGCAATTGTCTTCAGGTAGCTTTAGGTTCACAATGTGCAGACGACACAGTAAACTAACTTTAAATACTGCAGCTGTCTGCCTGTGGTATTAATAGGATTAGAACAACAGCAATTGTCTTCAGGTAGCTTTAGGTGCACACTGTGCAGAGGACACAGTGCACTAACTGTAAATACTGTAGCTGTCTGCCTATGGTACTAATATGATCAGAAGAACACCACCAATTTTCTTCAGTTAGCTTTAGGTGCACACTGTACAGAGGACACAGTACACTAACTGTAAATACTACAACTGCCTGCCTTTGGTATTAATAGGATCAGAACAACAGCAATTGCCTTTTGGAAGCTTTAGGTGCATGCTGTGCAGAGCCCTGCCTGTGGTACTAATAGGATCAGAAGAACACCAGCATTTTTCTTCAGCTATTAGTATTAGTATATTATAATACTGTAGCTGCCTTCCTATGGTACTTTTAGGATCAGAAGAACAACAGCAATTTTCTTCAGGTAACTTTAGGTGCACACTGTGCAGAGGACACAGTACACTAACTATAACTACTGTAGCTGCCTGCCTGTGGTACTAATAGGATTAGAAGAACACCACCGATTTTCTTCAGGTAACTTTTGGTGCATACTGTGCAGAGGACACAGTACACCAACTGTAAATACTGCAGCTGCCTGCCTGTGGTATTAATAGGATCAGAACAACAGCAATTGTGTTTCACTTAGCTTTTGGTGCACACTGTGCAGAGGACACAGTGCACTAACTGTAAATACTGCAGCTGCCTGCCTGTGGTACCAATAGGATCAGAAGAACACCACCAATTTTCTTCAGGTAGCTTTAGGTGCACACTGTGCAGAGGACACAGTACACTAACTGTAAATACTGTAGCTGCTTGCCTGTGATAGTAATATGATCAGAAGAACACCAGCAATTTTCTTTAGGTAGCTTTAGGTGCACGCTGTGCAGAGGACACAGTATGCTAACTGTAAACACTGCAGCTGCCTGCCTGTGGTATTAATAGGATCAGAACAACAGCAATTGTCTTCAGGTAGCTTTAGTTGCTCACTATGTAGAGGGCACAGAACACTAACTGTAAATACTGCAGCTGCCTGCCTGTGGTACTAATAGGATCAGAAGAACACCGGCAATTTTCTTCAGGTAGCTTTAGGTGCACAGTGTGTAGAGTACACAGTACACTAACTGTAAATACTGCAGCTGCCTGCCTGTGGTACTATTCAGATCAGAAGAACACCAGCAATTTTCTTCAGGTAGCTTTAGGTACACACCGTGCAGAGGACACAATACACTAACTGTAAATTCTGCAGCTGCCTGCCTGTGGTATTAATAGTATCAGAACAACAGCAATTTTCTTCAGGTAGCTTTAGGTGAACACTGTGCAGAGGACACAGTATAATTGTAAATATTGCAGCTGCCTGCCTGTGGTAATAATAGGATCAGAAGAACACCAGCAATTTTCTTCAGGTAGCTTTAGGTGCACAGTGTGCAGAGGACACAGTACACTAACTGTAAATACTGTAGCTGCCTGCCTGTGGTACTAATAGGATCAGAAGAACACCAGCAATTTTCTTCAGGTAGCTTTAGGTGCACACTGTACAGAGGACACAGTACACTAACTGTAAATACTGCAGCTGCCTGCCTGTGGTTCTAATAAGATCAGGAGAACACCAGCAATTTTCTTCAGGTAGCTTTAGGTGCACACTGTGCAGATGACACAGTACACTAACTTTAAATACTGCAGCTGCCTGCCTGTGGTATTAATAGGATCAGAACAACAGCAATTGTCTTCAGGTAGCTTTTGGTGGACACTGTGCAGAGGACACTATACACTAACTGTAAATACTGCAGCTGCCTGCCTGTGGTGCTAATCGGATCAGAAGAACACCAGCAATTTTCTTCAGGTAGATTTTGGTACACACTGCGCAGAGGTCATAGTACACTAACTGTAAATTCTGAAGCTGCCTGCCTGTGGTATTAATAGGATCAGAACAACAGCAATTTTCCTCAGGTAGCTTTATGTGCACACTGTGCAGAGGACACAGTACACTAACTGTAAATACTGCAGCTGCCTGCCTGTGGTAATAATAGGATCAGAAGAACACCATTAATTTACTTCAGGTAGCTTTGGACACAGTACAATAACTGTAAATACTACAGCTGCCTCCCTGTGGTATTAATAGGATCAGATGAACACACCAATTTTCTTCAGGCAGCTTTAGGTGCACAGTGTGCAGAGGACACAGTACACTAACTGTAAATACTGTAGCTGCCTGCCTGTGGTACTAATAGGATCAGAACAACAGCAATTTTCTTCAGGTAGCTTTAGGTTCACAATGTGCAGACGACACAGTAAACTAACTTTAAATACTGCAGCTGCCTGCCTGTGGTATTAATAGGATCAGATGAACACACCAATTTTCTTCAGGTAGCTTTAGGTGCACACTGTGCAGAGGACACAGTGCACTAACTGTAAATACTGTAGCTGCCTGCCTATGGTACTAATAGGATCAGAAGAACACCATCAATTTTCTTCAGTTAGCTTTAGGTGCACACTGTACAGAGGACACAGTACACTAACTGTAAATACTGCAGCTGCCTGCCTTTGGTATTAATAGGATCAGAACAACAGCAATTGCCTTCTGGTAGCTTTAGGTGCATACTGTGCAGAGCCCTGCCTGTGGTACTAATAGAATCAGAAGAACACCAGCATTTTTCTTCAGCTATTAGTATTAGTATATTATAATACTGTAGCTGCCTTCCTATGGTACTTTTAGGATCAGAAGAACAACAGCAATTTTCTTCAGGTAACTTTAGGTGCACACTGTGCAGAGGACACAGTACACTAACTATAACTACTGTAGCTGCCTGCCTGTGGTACTAATAGGATTAGAAGAACACCACCGATTTTCTTCAGGTAACTTTTGGTGCACACTGTGCAGAGGACACAGTACACTAACTGTAAATACTGCAGCTGCCTGCCTGTGGTATTAATAGGATCAGAACAACAGCAATTGTCTTTCACTTAGCTTTTGGTGCACACTGTGCAGAGGACACAGTGCACTAACTGTAAATACTGCAACTGCCTGCCGTTGGTACCAATAGGATCAGAAGAACACCACCAATTTTCTTCAGGTAGCTTTAGGTGCACACTGTGCAGAGGACACAGTACACTAACTGTAAATACTGTAGCTGCCTGCCTGTGATAGTAATATGATCAGAAGAACACCAGCAATTTCTTCAGGTAGCTTTAGGTGCACGCTGTGCAGAGGACACAGTATGCTAACTGTAAACACTGCAGCTGCCTGCCTGTGGTATTAATAGGATCAGAACAACAGCAATTGTCTTCAGGTAGCTTTAGGTGCTCACTATGCAGAGGACACAGTACACTAACTGTAAATACTGCAGCTGCCTGCCTGTGGTACTAATAGGATCAGAAGAACACCGGCAATTTTCTTCAGGTAGCTTTAGGTGCACAGTGTGTAGAGTACACAGTACACTAACTGTAAATACTGCAGCTGCCTGCCTGTGGTACTATTCAGATCAGAAGAACACCAGCAATTTTCTTCAGGTAGCTTTAGGTACACACCGTGCACAGGACACAATACACTAACTGTAAATTCTGCAGCTGCCTGTCTGTGGTATTAATAGTATCAGAACAACAGCAATTTTCTTCAGGTAGCTTTAGGTGCACACTGTGCAGAGGACAAAGTATGCTAACTGTAAACACTGCAGCTGCTTGCCTGTGGTATTAATAGGATCAGAACAACAGCAATTATCTTCAGGTAGCTTTAGGTGCTCACTATGCAGAGGACACAGTACACTAACTGTAAATACTGTAACTGCCTGCCTGTGGTACTAATAGGATCAGAAGAACTCCGGCAATTTTCTTCAGGTAGCTTTAGGTGCAGGGTGTGTAGAGTACACAGTACACTAACTGTAAATGCTGCAGCTGCCTGCCTGTGGTACTAATCAGATCAGAAGAACACCAGCAATTTTCTTCAGGTAGCTTTAGGTACACACCGTGCAGAGGACACAATACACTAACTGTAAATTCTGCAGCTGGCTGCCTGTGGTATTAATAGTATCAGAACAACAGCAATTTTCTTCAGGTAGCTTTAGGTGAACACTGTGCAGAGGACACAGTACACTAATTGTAAATATTGCAGCTGCCTGCCTGTGGTAATAATAGGATCAGAAGAACACCAGCAATTTTCTTCAGGTAGCTTTAGGTGCACAGTGTGCAGAGGACACAGTACACTAACTGTAAATACTGTAGCTGCCTGCCTGTGGTACTAATAGGATCAGAGGAACACCAGCAATTTTCTTCAGGTAGCTTTAGGTGCACACTGTACAGAGGACACAGTACACTAACTGTAAATACTGCAGCTGCCTGCCTCTGGTACTAATAGGATCAGAAGAACACTATAATTTTTCTTAAGGTAGCTATAGATGCACACTGTGCAGAGGACACAGGGCACTAATCTATAAATACTGCAGCTGCCTGCCTGTGGTATTAATAGGAGCAGAACAACAGCTATTGTCTTCAGGTAGATTTAGGTGCACACTGTGGAGAGGACACAGTACACTAACTGTAAATACTGTAGCTGCCTGCCTTTGGTACTAATAGGATCAGAAGAACACCAGCAATTTTCTTCAGGTAGCTTTAGGTGCACAATGTGCAGAGGACACAGTACACTAACTGTAAATACTGCAGCTGTCTGCCTGTGGTACTAATAGGATTAGAAGCACACCACCAATTTTCTTCAAGTATTAGTATTAGTATTTTCTAATACAGTAGCTGCCTGCCAATGGTACTAATAGGATCAGAAGAACAACAGCAATTTTCTTCAGGTAGCTTTAGGTGCACAATGTGCAGAGGACACAGTACACTAACTGTAAATACTGTAGCTGCCTGCCTGTGGTACTAATAAGATCAGGAGAACACCACCAATTTACTCCATGTAGCTTTAGGGCCACACTGTTCAGAGGACACCGTACACTAACTATAAATACTGTAGCTGCCTGCCTGTGGTACTAATAGGATCAGAAGAACACCAGCAATTTTCTTCAGGTAACTTTAGGGCCACACTGTGCAGAGGACACGGTACACTAACTGTAAATACCGTAGCTTCCTGCCTGTGGTTCTAATAAGATCAGGACAACACCAGCAATTTTCTTCAGGTAGCTTTAGGTGCACACTGTGCAGAGGACACAGTACATTAACTTTAAATACTGCAGCTGCCTGCCTGTGGTATTAATAGGATCAGAACAACATCAATTGTCTTCAGGTAGCTTTTGGTGGACACTGTGCAGAGGACACAGTACACTAACTGTAAATACTGCAGCTGCCTGCCTGTGGTACCAATAGAATCAGAAGAACACCATCAATTATCTTCAGGTAGCTTTAGGGCCACACTGTGCAGAGGACACAGTACACTAACTGTAAATAGTATAGCTGCCTGCCTTTAGTACTAATAGGATCAGAAGAACACCAGCAATTTTCTTCGGTTAGCTTTAGGTGCACAGTGTGCAGAGGACACAGTACACTAACTGTAAATACTGTAGCTGCCTGCCTGTGGTACTAATAGGATCAGAAGAACACCAGCAATTTTCTTCAGGTAGCTTTAGGTGCACACTGTACAGAGGACACAGTACACTAACTGTAAATACTGCAGCTGCCTGCCTGTGGTACTAATAGGATCAGAAGAACACTATCAATTTTCTTAAGGTAGCTATAGGTGCACACTGTGCAGAGGACACAGGGCACTAATCTATAAATACTGCAGCTGCCTGCCTGTGGTATTAATAGGATCAGAACAACAGCAATTTTCTTCAGGTAGCTTTAGGTGCTGTTGTGGAAAATTTTATATTAATGTGTTGTCATAAGTCTCCCAGTGTGTCTGATCAACCACAGCCCGTTCTAAAGAACTGACTGGGGCAGATCGACGCTGGCTGAGACCTGTTAGGTAATGGAAAACTTCCTGGTTTTTGGAGGGAGGTGTTTGCGGAGAGAGGACATGTCCGCCAGCAAAAGGGCCCCTGTGCAATGCACAGAACGATCGTCTGGTGGGGATGCGTTCACTCTGCAAAGACATTATCGGTTTAGAGGTGTTTTGCTCTTGTCACCCCTGGTATGCCTGATCAACATGTTTGGGGTGCCATGACGTACACCTGCAGATAATCTCCCATCCATGCACGAGGAACTTTAATCATCGTCATTTAGTATATTGTATCATGTCCTGTAGTAATTGGTTGTTTTGTGTTCTGCTGTTAAATCCTTATATGGTCACTCACATCCTGTGAGGTCACAAGCTTTGTAAGAGGTGTTTGGCTGTTGGAGGCGGAACCCTCGAGCTTTTGGGACCTCCTATTGATATGCTAATAAAGTGACTCACGCAGACAGCTGAGACAGGCTGGCGAGCAGTGTGTTTTTGGAACTTGAACGAGGAGGATGTGATTATTTGTCTAGTTGATTGGATGGGGCACACACCAGAGGATGGATACGATCAAAAGGTGAGATGGTATTATATCATTTAGACGAAATTGTTATTATGATTAGAAACAGGAGATTTGGCTGTGTGCTTTGCGTACAACCAAATTTCCCTGACAGTGCACAATGTGCAGAGGACACAGTACACTAACTGTAAATACTGCAGCTGCCTGCCTTTGGTACTAATCGGATCAGAAGAACACCAGCAATTTTCTTCAGGTAGCTTTAGGTACACACTGTGCAGAGGACACAGGGCACTAACTGTAAATACTGTAGCTGCCTGCCTGTGGTACTAATAGGATCAGAAGAACACCAGCAATTTTCTTCAGGTAGCTTTAGGTGCACACTGTACAGAGGACACAGTACACTAACTGTAAATACTGCAGCTGCCTGCCTGTGGTACTAATAGGATCAGAAGAACACTATCAATTTTCTTAAGGTAGCTATAGGTGCACACTGTGCAGAGGACACAGGTCACTAATCTATAAATACTGCAGCTGCCTGCCTGTGGTATTAATAGGATCAGAACAACAGCAATTTTCTTCAGGTAGCTTTAGGTACACAATGTGCAGAGGACACAGTACACTAACTGTAAATACTGCAGCTGCCTGCCTTTGGTACTAATCGGATCAGAAGAACACCAGCAATTTTCTTCAGGTAGCTTTAGGTACACACTGTGCAGAGGACAAAGTACACTAACTGTAAATACTGCAGCTGTCTGCCTGTGGTACTAATAGGATTAGAAGCACACCACCAATTTTCTTCAGGTATTAGTATTAGTATTTTCTAATACAGTAGCTGCTTGCCTATGGTACTATTAGGATCAGAAGAACAACAGCAATTTTCTTCAGGTAGCTTTAGGTGCACACTGTGTAGAGGACACAGTACACTAACTGTAAATACTGTAGCTGCCTGCCTGTGGTACTAATAGGATCAGGAGAACACCACCAATTTTCTCCATGTAGCTTTAGGGCCACACTGTGCAGAGGACACCGTACACTAACTATAAATACTGTAGCTGCCTGCCTGTGGTACTAATAGGATCAGAAGAACACCAGCAATTTTCTTCAGGTAACTTTTGGGGCCACACTGTGCAGAGGACACAGTACACTAACTGTAAATACCGTAGCTTCCTCCCTGTGGTTCTAATAAGATCGGGACAACACCAGCAATTTTCTTCAGGTAGCTTTAGATGCACACTGTGCAGAGGACACAGTACATTAACTTTAAATACTGCAGCTGCCTGCCTGTGGTATTAATAGGATCAGAACAACATCAATTGTCTTCAGGTAGCTTTTGGTGGACACTGTGCAGAGGACACAGTGCACTAACTGTAAATACTGCAGCTGCCTGCCTGTGGTACCAATAGGATCAGAAGAACACCATCAATTGTCTTCAGGTAGCTTTAGGTCTACACTGTGCAGAGGACACTGTACACTAACTGTAAATACTGTAGCTGCCTGCCTGTGGTACTAATAGGATCAGAGGAACACCAGCAATTTTTTTTAGGTAGCTTTAGGTGCACACTGTGCAAAGGACACAGTACACTAATGCCCCGTACACACAGTCGGACATTGATCGGACATTCCGACAACAAAATCCTAGTATTTTTTCTGACGGATGTTTGCTCAAAGTTGTTTTGCGTACACACGGTCGCACAAAGTTGTCGGAATTTCCGATCGCCAACAACGTGGTGACGTCAACCACGTCCGACGAGACTGGAAAAGGCCAGTTCAGAACCAAGCGTGCCACCCTTTGGGCTCCTTTTGCTAATCTCGTGTTAGTAAAAGTTTGGTGAGAGACGATTCGCACTTTTTCAGACTCGTGACTTTCAGATCGTTTTCTGCAGTTCAGTTTGTGCTTGTGGGTTTGTATCTGCTCTTCAGCGCGTGCAAGCAAGCTCCGCGTGACTTTGTCATTGTGTTCTTGTTCGTTTGTTACTGTTTTTCAGGTCGCTCTTCACAGGCCTTGCTGTTCTTCAGTGCGTTCTGTTACTTCGTTCTGAGCAGCCGACCGTTTTCTAGCCATGTTGCGTATACGCACTCCTCGTAGAGTTCGTGCTGTGCGGGGGCTTGGTGTTGGGGTCCTGACCTTGACACAATTTCAGTCCATGAACAGGATGGGGAGGAGTTCATGGACCAAGAATTGGTTACTTCAGCGTGACCAGTTCTCTCATATGCCTTTGCTCCGTGAGATCCGTGAGAATAATCCTGATGATTTTGATTTCAGGAACTTTCTCAGGATGACGGACCCCGTATTTCACTGTCTGCTGGCTTTGCTGACCCCCTATATCAGCAGGCAGGATACCTGCATGAGGCAAGCCATCACTGCGGAGCAGAGGCTCATCGCTACCCTGCGGTACTTGGCGACAGGGGGAAACCTACAGGACTTGAAGTTCTTAACAGTCATCTCCCCCCAGGCTCTGGCTATCATTATCCCAGAGACCTGTTCTGCCATCATCCAGGTCCTGCAGAAGGAGTATATGAAGGTAAGATTTTTATCCTTTAATATCACATTTTATCGTATTGAATGTTTGCTAATGTATTGTATTTCTTTCCTCATTCCCTAATTACCATGATTGTAATATGCTGTGAATGTCCCCTTTGTCCTCATGCATGCTGGATTTTTATGTAATTATTTTTTTGTCCTTCATACATATTTGCCTTCACTTACCTCCCCAGCATGCTCTCCTGCCCTATATTCACCTCATGTAGTCACTTAACAATGTATTTTATCAGCTCCATAGTAGTGTTTTACCCCAAACAACCCCTAAAATGTTTAGAAATGTGATTTGTGTGTTAAATTCAGGCATAGTGCCAGAGACTTTTTTTGTGGTGTCCCCAAATCTTTATTATTAACCCTCCCTCCCCCCAACTGCTAAGTCAGCTGATCCTAATTCTCTATCTATCCTCAATCATCTATCTGCTGACTTTGCCAAAACCATACACACTATACACATCTCTTTTGTGCTCAGATGTATGGATGAATTCCCCAAAGCATGTAGTGCAAGGGCCTGCCTGTATACTTTCAAATGGTAATGTTTAAAGTTTTTGTATACTATTATTATCTTGATAGGTAATAGCAGAATGTCCAAATGTGCTCAAATGTGTACTGTGTGTATTTATATCTTTGTATTATGACACTTCTTACCTGTCCAGTGGGCTGCCAATAGGGTAACTAAGGAGGGGCTATTCAAAGTAATACCCATTATATAGGCATTCATCTCTCAATGAAGTGGAGAGGGTTACCTGTCCAAGATTCTCCCCCCCTATAATGTTAGAAATGGCCCATGAGAGGAGGGAGGGGGAATATGATAGGTGTACCTTATACTTTGGTGTTGTAAAATTCCCCTTAATAAATGTTATCTGGATGTTGGCCAAGAATGTTTGTGTCTAATCTGCTTTCCATGTTTATGTGCAAAAATACTAAATTTTTTTTGTTTTCCTCAACAATTTCCTTCCATGCCACAGGAATGGCAGACTGTGGCCTCCCACTTTGCTCAGCGGTGGGACTTTCCTAACTGCGGAGGGGCAATTGATGGGAAACACGTCCACATTGTCCCACCACCCAACTCGGGGTCGTAATATTATAATTACAAAGGGTTCAATAGTATTGTGATGTTGGTGGTGGTGTTGGCTAATTCCGACTTCCTGTATGTGGACGTGGGGAAGAATGGCCGGATGTCCGATGGTGGAGTCATCGCCCAGACGGAGTTTTACAGGTGTCTCCAGAATGGCAGCTTGGATTTGCCACCTCCAGAAGACAATGTGGAAGGGCTCCCATTCTTCTTCGTTGCGGATGAAGCATTTGCGCTGGGGGACCATCTTTTGTGGCCATTCCCGATGAGGACCCTCACCCCGGAACAGAAGGTTTTTAATTACCGGCTGGCCAGAGCCAGAAGAGTGCTGGAGAACACATTTGGAATCATGGCCAGCCGTTTCCGCCTATTTCTGACACCCATCCATATGGTGGAGTATAAACTTAATCATATAATCCTGGCGTGCTTGTGTTCTACATAACTTTTTATGCCAACATTCTGCCAACTATGCTGGCTCAGTTGGGCCTGAGGCCGGAATTCTACATGAAACAACTCTGACGGCGCTTGAAAGTGGCCGTCCTGGCTTGCCCTCCCTGAGTGCCCGTGATGTCCGGTTACGACACCTTGAGTTCTTTGCGGGTAGGGGGGCCATCAATATGCCAGACAATTTGTGAAGCCTTTATCAAATAAAAAAAAGCTAATCTGTGGTGACATTTACTGCTTGTGTTTGTTTTAGCCGACCCTGACAGCAATGTGGGGAGTCCTGAAAATGGCCTGATTGTGTAACCTTATACAAAGCACTGTTGGGTGTTATTTACTAAAGGTGTAGACACTTTGCACTACAAGTGCACTTGAAAATGCACTGAAACTGCACTTGTAGTGCAAAGAGGATTTGCCCTTAGGAAATAACCCCCATTTTCACAGAAAGCAGCAATTACATCACCACAAAAGTGTTGTAGCGTTGAGACAATAATCCACACATTCTTGATAACAATCTTTTTAATACCTGCACAATCACATGTGCATTTAGAAAAGGTTTTTAAAACAAACCAACATGTTTGTTGTATAACAATTTTTGGGGTGGCATTATCAAAAATAGAAATGTCCATTTAAGATAAAACAGGCATGTGTAAAACCAACAAATCTTAAACTTACAAACTTCACATATGGTAAAACTTGAAGGCAATATCAGACATGAGTATTTAGGAACTGTGTTTGATATTGCCTTCAGATGGGGTGAAGTCACCCCTGGAAAAGCCAAATTTTGAAGATGCACACCAATTTACGAATGTCAACATGTGCTAGCTGCCATCACGGGGGATCAAGGGACATGTTTTGGGGGAGCAACCCCTTCCTCTCAGCTACTTTATTATTGAGGAAGGGGTTGCACCCCCAAAACGCATCCATTGATCTCCCGTGATGGCAGATAGCATATGTTCGCACACTGTGTGCATCCTTAAAATTTGGCTTTTCTAAACATCGCTAAAACATTTTTAAGATTGTAGCACACAAAAAACAAAGTGTTTTGGAGTGGTTTTAAACTCGCCCCAAAACATCAATGATGTTATTATTTTTTTGAATAACATCATTGATTTTTTTCTTGAGGTTTTCCAATTCTAAATTACACCCCATGATCTCCCGATCAGGATCTGGGCACTTTCTGATGTGAACGGATCTGGATCCACAACATCATGATCACTTAAAAAGAGAGAAACCAAACAAAAACAGGTATCAAAAATCTGCCGGCATCCATCTCTTACCTGAGTCTGTGGTCGCAGACTGAAGAATATTATTAATATCTAATATTCTTGTATCTCAGAGGCACTTCTGGATGAATAGCATTGATAGCCAAACTGACTTAAAACAAAGTGTGAGTTTATTGTCACACAATTGGCATCATAAATACAATGTAAAAAATATAATAGTTCAGTTCAGTGTGGGTAAAAATATATGCAATAGAATAAATGTAACATAATAATAGAATAAAAAGTTATAAAGCTGTAATAAGCTTATGAAAGCATGTGTACTTCATGGCTGCTGTGCTGTCTTGTGTGTCGTCCAAGAAGAAGCAGGAAATGACGTTCTTAGACTTTTGGCAGAATTGACAGCTGTCCCAACTTGTCTCAAAGTGTCTTGTGAACATGTCAGTGTCATCTATCCTAGTGACTATGTGTGTGTGTCTGTCTGTGTGTCTGTGTGTCCTTCAATATGGAAGCATTGGCTTTATATGTTACATGTGAACGTCATAACCTCACACCAACTTAGAACCTTGTATGGCACATATTCATTTATGCTAACTTCAGCAATATGCTATCCAAATGAAGATTCTAAATCAGAGTCATATATGGCATAGGATTGACAAGCCCACATGTAACACTCCATACTTGAAGTAATATGCTGATCATGTAATGTCATATAACCAAACATCAATATAATATTAACACATATTATCAACTTTACATTAAGTAACTATATACTAGTACTTATTAATATGACTGGAACTACAAACTAACTTAACTTAACAGTAAATAATCCACAATGTATATTCCTTTTAGCTACGTGGACATGTGTCTATTTTTGTCTTCTCATGACATTCTATACCAAGATACCTTAAATGTCATACTCAAATTGGCTACACCAGAAAAATCCAGCAATGCTCAGCTTTAGATGAAGAATCATGTCAAATCAATTGATCAAGGTCATTCACACATACTCTATTTATTATGATTAATCATAAAACCAAATATGTTTTGCAAGCTTGCCATGAATATAATATTACACCTATAAGTGCCGAATTATGAATTTGGAATAATATTCTAACACAGACACTCACCTGTTGTGGTGCCAATTTCCACCACATCTTCTTCCTCCTCCTGCTCAGCTTGGGTTGGGGGTATTTCCCCTTCTTCCAGAGATGGGGGGTCTGTGGTCTCCTCGGATGAGGGGTGTAGCCAGACTTTTCTCCCCTATGTAAAACACAAATGGTATAATTAGCACACAGATATTTGATGGCCGAAATATAAAGATGAAACATTGCTTGGAAGTGGGGTACAATTGTCTATTTTGGCAGAGTTCCAAGATGTAGCATTTTTATTGTCCGTTGTCAAGCTTCAATAATTTACCTGTTTAGTACAAGCTTCACAGATGGAGACCCCCTATAGTATACACTGGAGCACCTGTGTGGGCCCCCTAATAAAAAGGGTGTTCTTGTGTCCCACACTAGTGCTCCAGCGTCTAGATGTGAAAACAGCTTCTGAGTGTCCTCTCCTTACACAGAATCTAGTTTGCATTTCCTTCTAGTAAAACAAACCCATCTACACAACCAAATATTTTTCATAGAAGTAGGCCCTAAAACTGTTGGCAAATGCATATGGCCTAAACAATGGTGTTTTATAGGCCGAAAGAAAAATGTTTGATACAAACGAATAATGGGCCCATGAACATGAAAGTTGCCATTTTAAACTGTACAACACTTAAGAAAAGCACATGGAGCAGCACGAACGTAATAAAGACAAAAAGAATAGGAACACAGCACAACTACTTACTTTTTTGCAGCACTCTCTGGATCTTTCGGTACTGCTCAGGCTCTCTTAATTTCAGGTCCGACTACCGCTTCCTGAGCTGATCTTTCGATCGTCGTACCCCAAAATTCCGGTGCAGACTCTTGACCACTTTCGCAATGATCTTGGCCTTTCTGATATTGGGGTTGGGGTAAGGTGCATACTTTGCGTCATAGTCGGCCTTCTTCAGGATGTCGACCATCTCCAACATCTCCCCAAAGGACATATTTGAGGCCTTAAATCATCTCCTTCTGGATCGGGACGTTTCCGGATCTGGGCTTTCCTCCTCCTCGTTGCTATAATTAGCATGCACCTGCTCTGACTTCGCCATGTGCTCTTCACCCACTGCGCCGAACGAAAAGGGGCGGGGAATAGACTAGAAAGAACGTCAGGGGTGGGCAGAGTTACACGCATGCGCAGTGTGTATAAAGCGTAACACGCGTGCGTAGTACATACGATCTGTGAGCAGACGAAGGAGTATCGGAGGTGCCGATCGTGATAACGATAGTAAGAGCCAAACTTGGGCCTATACTGCTTCTAGATTGAGGCCTATATTGTAACTAGATTAGGAGAGTTTTGCCTGACATTAGGGTTTGTCTTGTGTTGTGTCTTGCAGTGAAAATGGATATCTTGAATGATACCGACTTCATGGCAATCTTCATTGACATGTTCAGGGAGCTGCCTTGTCTGTGGGAGATCAACCACCCACATTATAAGAAACAAACAAAGAGGAAGGCAGCGCTGGATCAATTGCTGGAAATTGTGAAGCAGGTGATCCCCACGCAGACATGACTTATTTGAAGATCCTAATTGGTGGCCTGAGGAGTACATATCTAAGGGAGCGCAAGAAAGTCCAGGATTCACAGAGATCCGGAGCAGCAGATGACATCTATGTCCCCAGGATGTGGTACTATGACAGGCTACATTTTCTGGCAGGTCAGACTGAACCCAGGTCATCACTCTCCAGTCTTCCTTCCACGCTTCCTTCCCCCCCAGCTGAGGCTTCTGACACCCAACCTGGACCTTCCAGGCAGCAACATGTGGAGGAGCCCAGCTTGAGCCAGGTATAGCATTCCTCTAAATAGTTCAGGTTGTCCAATCAATGATGTTAACTAGATGTTAGTTTGGAGTACTAATTTATGATTGTGATTGATGATGCAAAAACTAAAACCATGTCCCTTTTTCATACACAGGGAAGTCGCAGCCAGGAGGTGGCTGGCCCGAGCAGGCTGCCTGATATGCAGGTCCCTCCCCTACACCTGCAAAGAGAAAGTGGCAGGAAGAGGAGTATCCTAGAGGAGGCTGCCATAGGCCTCTTTTGGAAGGCTACAGAGGCCCTGGGAGCACCACACACTGTGGAGGAGGACTTTGCTGGCATAATTACCTGTAAAATGCAGCGGATGGAGGAGGACCAACAACTCATGTGTGAGTCATTAATTTTGGAAGCTCTCAATAAGGGGTTGAGGGGCCAAATAACATCTGATACCCACATTTGTGACCTCACACATGGTCCTCCTTCTTCTCCTCTAGGTCCTTCTACTTCTCCTCCTTCTCCTCCAGGACCTACTAGTGCTCCTCCTCCTCCAGGTCCTACTCCTCCTCCTGCAACATCTCCAACAGCAGAGCCACAGCTGGGAATGAAGCGTGGAAGGAAGACCAGAAAGTGATGACCCTGGATCCAGTCTGGTCTGGCAAAAGATGCAGCCTCTTGTGGTACCACAGCCTGGGGACACAGATGTCATCTGCTGCTTTCCGGATCTCTGGGACTTCTGGACCAGACTGCACTCCATTACATATGGACTCCTCAGGCCACCAATTTTGATGTTCAAGAATTGATGTCTGCCCTGGGGGTCCAAGGCTTCGGTAATTTCTGCTGTTTCTCCAGCGTTACCTCCCTCTTTGTTTGGTTCTGAGCCCTTAATAAAGGATTTTTGGTTTCAATTATACTTGCCTATGTGTTTTTTCCTTCAAAAAGGACAGTTTGTTTGTGAGGATTCAGGTACATTTCAAAAATACTATGTGAAATTAGGGACACCAACACCAAGCAATGTCCTTGAGATTAAATAATACAGGATAATAATGGTGTTGTGGTAACTTGACACACAAAACACACACAAAAATATTCTGGAGTAAAACTAAAAAAATAATAAAACAAAGATCAGCCTTGGAAAAAATCCAAACCTAAAATATAAAAAAAAATGCCTTTAAAAAAAAAAAAAATAATAAAAATATTTTTGTCAGATGTGACAAATCAAAATATATTAAGGGAATCCTGATAAATAATAAAGAAAGAAGTTTGTGAGAAGTCTGTGTGAATATGAGCAGCAAAACGACTTCATTCTTCTCACATTATAAAGAAGAAAGAGAGTGCGCTGTATTAAACCATTTTTAACATTGCACCGTGACGAAAGTGTTGTATCCATTGCGAACGCTAATTTTACCCGACCGAGCTGTTCCGTCTCAGAATTTCTTCTGAGCATGCGTGGCACTTTGTGCGTCGGAACAGGCCAGACACGGTTGGAATTGACGCGATCGGATTTTGTTGTCGGAAAATTTTATAGCCTGCTCTCAAACTTTGTGTGTCGGAAAATCCGATGGAAAATGTCCGACAACACGCTCTGATCGGACATTTTCCATCGGAAAATACGACCGTGTGTACAGGGCATAACTGTAAATACTGTAGCTGCCTGCCTGTGGTCAGAAGAACACCAGCAATTTTCTTCAGGTAGTTTTAGGTGCACATTGTGCAGAGGACACAGTACACTAACTGTAAATACTGCAGCTGCCTGTCTTTGGTATTAATAGGATCAGAACTACAGCAATTGTCTTCAGGTAGCTTTAGGTGCACACTGTGCATAGGCCTGCCTGTGGTACTAATAGGATCAGAACACCAGCAATTTTCTTCAGATATTAGTATTAGTATTTTCTAATACTGTAGCTGCCTGCCTATGATACTGATAGGATCAGAAGAACACCAGCAATTGTTTTCAGGTAGCTTTAGGTGCACACTGTGCAGAGGACACAGTACACTAACTGTAAATACTGTAGCTGCCTGCCTGTGGTACTAATAGGATCAGAAGAACACCACCAATTTTCTTCAGGTAGCTTTAGGTGCACACTGTGCAGAGGACACAGTACACTAACTGTAAATACTATAGCTGCCTGCCTGTGGTATTAATGGGATCAGAAGAACACCACCAATTTCAATTTTCTTCAGGTAGCTTTAGGTGCACACTGTGCAGAGGACAAAATACACTAACTGTAAATAGTGAAGCTGCCTGCCTGTGGTATTAATCGGATCTGAACAACAGCAATTGCCTTCAGGTAGCTTTAGGTGCACACTGTGCAGAGGACACGGTACACTAACTTTAAATACTGTACCTCCTGCCTGTGGTACTAATAGGATCAGATGAACACCAGCAATTTTCTTCAGGTAGCTTTAGGTGCACACTGCACAGAGGACACAGTACACTAACTGTAAATACTGCAGCTGCCTGCCTGTGGTACTAATAGGATCAGAAGAACACCATCAATTTTCTTCAGGTAGCTATAGGGCACACTTTTAAGAGGACACAGTACACTAATGCCCCGTATACACGGTTGTATTTTCCGACGGAAAATGTGTGATAGGACCTTGTTGTCGGAAATTCCAACCGTGTGTAGGCTCCATCACACATTTTCCATCGGATTTTCTGACACACAAAGTTTGAGAGCAGGATATAAAATTTTCCGACAACAAAATCCGTTGTCGGAAATTCCGATCGTGTGTACACCAATCCGATGGACAAAGTGCCACGCATGCTCAGAACAAATAAAGAGATGAAAGCTATTGGCCACTGCCCCATTTATAGTCCCATGGTACGTGATTTTTTTTCCCTATTCTCCTGCTGTCCTCAGGGATGCATTTATGAAGAGATAGAGGTGCCTTCTAAGTATAACATTTATTTAAACAAAGGTATAAAAACACTCACATTGAGGCAAGTAAAATCAGGCACATCAGGCTAGTCCTGCATGGGTGAATTACAGTGCACGCTGGTCTTGGCAGTGTTCTGCTGTGTGTCCTGTCGGAGCATCCACCAGCTCTCTGTGTTTATTAGACCAGAAAAGGGGGCTGGAACACACTTGGACTGCAGAGGCAGGTGTGTGATGTCACCAGATATTACGGCAATGCATTTCTGAGCATGCGCACTGACAATGACAAGGACAGGCAAGCTCCTTTTTCAAGAGTCAAGCAAGGGGTGGCAGGTTTTTATTTTCTTTGGGTGGGTCAAAAGAATGATAGTGGATTTCTATCAAAGAACATATTTTTATAACTAAAGGACTTGTCAAAAAGTGTGTGTTTATTATCATCGAAATTACCATGAATACTATGTACCCTTTACTCTGGTTGCCCCCTTGTTTTTAAAGGGGCATCCAGTTCTTAATAAACCACAGACCTCCCACAGAAAAAAATAATAATTATATAAAATTTTGCTTTGCAGGGAGCGGCAATGTTTAAGGTGAAACATTAAAAATTCAAAAATCCTTTAAATACTATTCCTAGGGCAGGGATATGCAATTAGCGGACCGCCAGCTGTTGCAGAACTACAAGTCCCATGAGACATAGCAAGACTCTGACAGTCACAAGCATGACACCCAGAGGCAAAGGCATGATGGGACTTGTAGTTTTGCAACAGCTGGAGGTCCGCTAATTGCATATCCCTGTACTAGGGGATGTCCGACCCTACCTGTCAAGTGGCATATATGTACAATGTACAGTATGCAATCTACTACTGTAAAACCAACATTTACAAAAAAAATGTTTACATTGCTGGCAAAATGACAGCTCCTCCTGGCCATTTACTTCTGTTTCTAAACAAAGCAGTAGAGGATTGTATTCATCTATACCAGACCCTTGTCCTAGATGAAATCGGGACCCTTATACACAAACATGTGTGGGGATACCCCCTCCTAATTAACTCTAAGCCCTTCAGGTCTGGTATGAGTTTTAAGAGGGACCCCACAGGAAGGGGGGGTGGGTGGGTATAGGATAAAATAGAGTATAACAGCAGGAGAGATCATTCCTGAATCACACATCATTTTTTTTTTTTACACCCAATATTTTCACTGTAATGAAAGTTTAAAGTCAAATTTCTCCACAGGGTCGACAATGATGATAAAAAGGGGGACTAGATAAAGTTGGTCTATTATGCTCAATTAGCTTAAAGTTATTGTAAAGCTTTAATTTTGTAATCAAAATAATAAACATGGCATACGTACCTGCTCAGTACAATGGTTTTGCACAGAGCGGCCCAGATTCTCTTCTTCTGGGGTCCCCAGTCGACACCCCCGGCTACTCCTCTTCTCCTCTTCGGCACTCATGCTGGCTTGTTCCGATCCTGCCCTATCTGCATCTATACACACAGACAGAGTGACTTGACCCCAACACCCCAACTCCTAATGGATATAATCCATTAAGGTAAAAAAATCTTAAAGTAGAATTATAGGCAATTTTTTTCACTTTGGATAGAGTAAGGGATGGTTATAACCCCTGTCAGATTTTTTTTTCTCATCTGTGTCCCATTTAGGAGATTTATCTTAATTTCCTGTCCCATAGCCAAAACAGAAAGTGAGAGGAAATCCCTTCAAATTAAGGGAATTCATTGGGCTCCCCCAGGTCACAAGAATGGGGTGTCCCCATTTAAAGGGGGTGATGCATGGCCAGATGGTATTCACAGAATTTTAGTCGCACCAAATCTGGCGAGTGGGCAGAAGTCGCACCAAATCTGTCGAGTGGGCAGAAGGGAAACCACAAGTGTGCATAGACTGTACATCAGTGCCGGGGCCAACACCAGGAGTAGAGGAGGCTTACCGGAAAAAATTGACCTGAAATGGCATACGCCAGACAAGTCAAAAAAGCATAATAACCACTGGTTCTGGGAAATGCGTCTTGTCAGATGTCATCAACAGATGGTGGAAAGAAAAAAGGGGGGGTCCGCACGGCTTCCTCTCCCATAGGTAATCCAGCATAAGCCAAACGTGTAGTTTCATATGCCATGCAAGGAGCAAACAAAACTCACATAGTGTAATATTTGGTGCGACTAAAATTCTGTGAATACCATCTGGCCATGCATCACCCCCTTTGAACTCTGTTGATGTTTTCTTCACTATTTTTCTACACATTTTTTATGGACTTTTAAAGTTTTATGTTTTTGGTGTCTGGCTCATGGAACCAGCATGGGTTTCTACTAATCACTGGCACATCTGATGATTAAGCATTATTGTGTATTTACTTTATATGTGATCAACACTGATTAATTATTTGACACTATCCATTTTATGATCATACATTTTTTGGTAGTATTCACTATTTTTCACTATGTCTTTATTGTAATACACATGGCTGTGGATGTGATATATAGCGCCACACTTTTGTTTCTTTTGTTTAGAAAATATATCTTGGACTACTTAAAATGGGACAGTAATATTTGTCCACAATATCTCCCAGGATGTATGTAGAGACTATTATTGGTTTGTTTGATTCTGAACTCAACTTGTTAATTGAGTGAGCTGATCACATTAGCCTCCAGGACTGGCTAGGAGATGAACTGTTGATGACTAGGCTGAGGAGGGGGGGAGATTGTTGTTTGTATTGTTAATTGTAATCAGCTCCTGCTATTGTGTTTATACTACTGTGTGAAGCTCGGTGCCCACAAGTCTGTGTCCTACAGGTCATGTCTCTGAGTCATCTGGTCTGGGTACATTTTTTAGTAAATTAGCTCAAGTTAATTAGGTTAGCTTTGAGTCATCCTGCTGTATAAATTTGTGTGAGATCTCAAATAAAGAGTTGGTCCTGATGTACTCCAAGACTGGTGTTGTCTAGTTCTTGGGGGTTCCTATAGCCAGATCCATTGGACTCATGTTCCAGAGCTTAGGAAGCGGTATACTGACGGAAGCACTCAAGCGGAGTGTGGGACGTTCCGTGACAGTGGGATTTTCTGTTACTTTCACTTTCATTGATAATGGTAACCAGGACAAACAAAGAGGACGAATCTCCCAACAGTGGCAAAGACAGCAATAAAAACCAGGTCTTCTAATCCCTCTACACTCTATCCAAAACTAAAAAAGCTTTGCCTTTAGTTATATTTTAAGACTTTAGAACTCTTTCCAGCAGCAAGGGTGTAATCTTCCTGCTCTTTCTCTTCCTCCAGCTTCCTATTATTGTCAGACATGCATAATAGAGTACTGTCACGGAACGTTCCTCACTCCGCTTGATTGCTTCCATCAGTATACCCCTTCCTCCCAGTCTGGACACAGATATCAGATATTCCAACCGCTCCCAAGCATAAAACAAGATGACACTTGTTTCACTGCTAACATGGACTATATTTTTATTAGAACCAGAATACAGTCTTATACAGTAGAAGATGAGGTTCCCCTCTCCTGCTTATATTACTCTAACAATACACCTGTAACCTAATTAACCTAATTAACATGAGCTAGTTTACTAAATCATTTACCCAGACCAGATGACTCAGAGACATGACCTGTAGGATACAGACTTGTGGGCACCGAGCTTCACACAGTAGTATATACACAATAGCAGGAGCTAATTACAATTAACATTACAAACAACAATCTCCCCCCTCCTCAGCCTAGTCATCAAGAAACTATAGTAGGAGTAGACTGTTCATCTCCTAGCCAGTCCTGGAGGCTAATGTGATCAGCTCACTCAATTAACAGGTTGAGTTCAGAATCAAACAAACCAATAATAGTCTTTACATATATATCCTGGGAGATATTGGGGATAAATATTACTGTCCCATTTTAAGTAGTCCAAGATATATTTTCTCACTCACCCTGTGCCAGGATAGCACAGGGTGACTTAGACATAAGAGGTGTATGGGGAGCTGAAACAAGGGCATCCCCTACTTTCCAAGGGATTCTGAGTTCCACGGGCCCTCCTGTCACATCTCTCCCCTTTCGGCAGAAGACTAACACAGGAGGAGACCCCAGACGGGTTGACTCCGAAGTTAGTCATTAGTTCCAGTCCTCTAATGCCTGTACCCACACAGTACCCCAAATAAATTGTTCCAAACAAAGCATTACTCACCCAGCCAACCTCTGCCTCTCTCAGAGAACATATCTGCCGCTGGGGAGAGGCCCGGACTGGCCTTTCTCCCTGGAGTCCTTTCTGCCGCTGGAGAGAAGACAGGGTGACTGGGCTCACTCCGTCATGCTGTTGGGGATCTGTGTAAAATTATATATCAGCGCATGTATGTAAAAACCATAAAGCAACTGAACACCAGGGTCAAACGATCAAATCCCTCCAAACAAATAAATAAAATAGGTGCAGCGCTAAAACAAAAATAAAAAAAAATAAATAAAATTGTCCAGGGATGTAAAAAGTAACACTAAGGTAATGTCCTTGAGATTATAAAGAGCACAGAAAGTGTCTAAATATTGAACATGAAACCACCAGGCAAACGTGATATTCACAGCAACGATGTATGATTGATAGAAGGACCCTTCACCATAAAGAGGATGGCCTCTCACCTGGTAACCAGGACCCTTCAAAAAAGAGTCAAACAAGCATTCCCATAAGGGTCAACATAGGTAAGGTCCAATGGTAAGAGACTCCTCCAGACAGCCACGTAGCAGGGGATCAGCGTGTTTCATATAAACAAAAAGGGGACATATATAGTGCTCTCCGTATATCATACTTTATTAAGAATATAAAAAAACACACTTACATAACAGGCACTTCACAAGTGCCAGGACGCTGACAATGAGTAAAACAGCAAAGCGAGTGCGAGCGGTGGAGCATGCGCAGTAGCCGCGGATGACGTTACGACGTCACGTTCTGGACTCGTTGTGTCCCAATGGGCGAGGACTTCCTCAGCAGATGTCGTGACTACGTGGGCACCCGCGCTATAAGGAGGTAAGTTGTTATGGTAACACCAAACAACAGAGGATGATGTATATCAAATGGGGACCGACTCCGGAAGTGTCCCCTCACACATCATTCGGAGTAAACGGAATCCCATCAATTAATAGCTCATATCTGCACATACTCAATTAAAATAAGATTTAAATATATGATCTGGTAATAAAGCACTAAGATACACACTGCAAAGTGAAATCTTAACAGAACAGACAAAAACACCCAGATCGCATAAAAAAATTTAATTAAAAAAAAAAATCAATTTCTAAAATAAAATGAAATAACTGTCCGTCATCCGTGACCACCGACTGCTCCAAAAAAACATATAAAAAATTATATAAAAATCCGATAGGATAATAATCATTAATAAAAATATATATAAAAATATATACAAATATATATATATGAATTCCTACCGATCAGAAATAAAACAATTAGTGTCGAACTCTACATTTAACCCATCGGGGCACATTACTCCTGTTTCATAAATCCAATGGGATTCCCTCTTACTTAATTGTCGGATGAAATTTCCCCCTCTCCAGTGCCTTGTAACCCTTTCAATGCCCCAGAATTTCAGACACTTAGGGTTTTGTTGGTGAAAGGTCTTGAAATGTCTGGACACATTGTGGGTCTTAAGACCTTTCTTAATATTGTTAACATGTTCGGCCAATCTAACATGTAAGGGTCTTGAGGTTCTACCAACATACTGGAGCCCACAACTGCACTCCAGCATGTAGACAACCCCAATAGTGTCACATGTGATTAGCTGTTTGATCTCGTACTCTTTATTAGTGGCCGAAGCTAAACATTTTTTCCGTTTTTTAATATTTCCCTTGGAGTGTCTGCAGGGGACACATCTACCACAAGCATAGAAACCTCCCAAGAAAGAAAAGAGCCTGTTTGAGGCGGGTACTGGAGGGTTGAGAACACTCGGCGCTAAACGATCCCTAAGTGTAGGGGCTTTTTTGTAAATAAACTGAGGTCTATCGGGCAATACAGGGCCTAAGACTCTGTCTTGCTTCAAAATAGCCCAATGTTTTTGAATAATTTTCTCAAATTTCCGGTATTGTATGTTGTAATCTAATACCATTTTAAAATTATGACTATCACTAGTAGGAACCTTAGAAGAATTAGCAATGAGTTCGTTTCTCTCCAGTGACATGACTTTAGACACCTCATCATCTAATATAGCCCGATTATATCCCTTCTGTTCAAACCTAGAGGTAAGGATTTTGGATTGACTAACGAAATCCTCAACAATGGTGCAATTACGACGCAATCTAATATATTGACCCCTGGGGATGTTACACCCTTATAGGAATGCTTGTTTGACTCTTTTTTGAAGGGTCCTGGTTACCAGGTGAGAGGCCATCCGCTTTATGGTGAAGGGTCCTTCTATCAATCACACATCGTTGCTGTGAATATCACGTTTGCCTGGTGGTTTCATGTTCAATATTTGGACACTTTCTGTGCTCTTTATAATCTCAAGGACATTACCTTAGTGTTACTTTTTACATCCCTGGACAATTTTATTTATTTTTTTTTATTTTTGTTTTAGCGCTGCACCTATTTTATTTATTTGTTGGGGATCTGGGCCAACTGCCCAGCATCCCTGGGGTATACAGGTGGAGACTGAAGTCCCATCCACCTTCACAGGAAATCCATCCTCTGTTAGTTGAGGGCAGAGTCCAGCAGTACTCGGCCCTGTTGCCAGCCCTTCTGCTGGAAACCCCACACCATCTGCTCCGACTAACTGTCGGGGAGGGACGAAGAACACCTCTCCCTTCTCCCCCTGTATCTGCTGCTGGGAAGTGATTGCCACCTTCTCACCCTGAGCCTCCAAAACTGCTACAGGTGTGGGGAAGAGGTCTTGGCCCCTCTGTCTGGTGACCAGCACTTCAGCTGGGGAAGTTCCTTGTAACTCCACAGATACTGCTGTTGGTGCTGGGCAGAGCACAGTGAAGTTTGGCCCTAATACCAGCTCTTCTGCTGGAGGCTCATCAGGTTGTTCTTCCTCAACCGAAAAAAGTCTATTAAATCCCCTACCTCTATAACTGGTATCTGGGGATAGAGGTTCACCATCTCCTGTCCATGGAACCCAGAAGATGCTATCAGTGCTGGGCAGAGGTTAGCAGAGCTCTGCCCTGTTGTCAGCACTTCAGCTTTGGGGATGGCAATCTCCAGATTTTCCACTGACGATTCTCTGGCATGCTGCTGGACAGGCACACTCCTCCATCCAAGATCATCCCATGCAGAAACAGGATCATAAAGGTCAGTCAGCACTTGCTGCATCCGCCATAAGACCTCCGCCTCCATAGCTGCTGGGGCAGGTTGGCATACACTATTACTCTGCCACATTGCCGACTCTTCAGCCAGGATTTCAGAGTTGTTAACTGGTAATTCCTGATAGTCCCAGGCAAAGGGAGCCCAGCCCTGGCAACGTCTAGCAGCCGTCTGTAGGCGATCTCCAGCTCCCATTCCTGAACGGCCAGAAACTCCATGTGACAGACTCACCCGGGATAGAGGCTTTTGGAGGGGACTGAATGTGAGCCTCTTGCCTAAAGATTATGGGCCCTGGCATTTGGGGTACCCTTGAGGGGTTGTTACTTTGGCTTCGGGTCCTTGTCCCCCAGGACACACAGACTCTGGGGACCCTGTATTTGCCATAGTAGCAATAGTGACTGAGTCATACTGTTGGAACTCATACTGTGAGAAGATACTAATGTCATCAACTCCACTCACCTGTCTGATGTCAGCTATAATGTGTTTAATGTAAATAAGTTTAGTCTGGCTTACCACAGGTTCTAAGGGTATTCAACTCATTGTTGTTTGTTCTAATTAACCCTGTGTTGATGTTTATGGTAATGTGTGTTGAATAGTCAATGAGCTAGGAGACATAGTCACTTAGTCTGGGTAAATGATTTAGTAAACTAGCTCATGTTAATTAGGTTACAGTTGTATTGTTAGAGGAGGTTCCAACGGCATATAAAGTCTTGTCATTTTGATTCTAAATAAAGTTAGTCCATGTTAGCATCTAAGCAAGTGTCGCCTTGTTTTGTGCTCAGAGTGGTTGGAATATCTGATATCTGTATCCAGACTACAAGGAAGTGGTATACTGACGGAAGCACTCAAGCGGAGTGTGGGACGTTCCATGACATTGGTGGCAAGCAGCGGGAAAGCTTCCTGCAGTCTGGGAAATCTAAACCTCCACCTGGATCCAAGATCAGGATAGCAGACTTCAGTCACCCCAATGGAGATATGGACCTGGCATCAGAGTTCCCGGGGCTGCTGCGGATCATTCTTTCAACATATACCAGGACTGTGTCTGAGGATGAATACCTGGAGCTTAGGCAGCAAATTCAGGTGGAGCTCTGGATTGGAGCCCTTCAGCTCGCTGGTATAAAACAGGGCAAGTGCTTTCCAACCCAAGAGCAATGGGCCAGTGACCAACGGCATTGCGGATGGCATTCCTGGGAGAGCGGCCCCAGGAGCAATGGGTGACTGAGTTGGACAGGCTGGTCCAGCAGGAGATAGAGCTGGACAACCATTATCGGGCTCTGCAATGGCACGCAGAGCAGGGATATTTAGGGGAGACAACAGAATGCTCTCCGGAGGGATATGACTTTGGCGGCCCTGGATTGCTGTGGGAGAGCCTTATGCCGCGTACACACGGTCGGACTTTTCGTCTACAAAAGTCCAACGGACGCTGACGGACTAAAGCTGGCTGGTAATCCGATCGTGTGTGGACTTCTCCGGACTTTCAACTGACTTTTTCAGCCTCAAATCCGACGGACTTTAGATTTGAAACATGCTTCAAATCTTTCCGACGGACTCGAGTCCGGTCGAAAAATCCGCTCGTCTGTATGCTAGTCTGACGGACAAAAACCCACGCTAGGGCAGCTATTGGCTACTGGCTATCAACTTCCTTATTTTAGTCCGGTGTACGTCATCACGTAAGAATTGGACGGACTTTTGTGTGATCGTGTGTAGGCAAGTCTGTTCGTTAGAAAGTCCGCCGCAAGTCCGTCGAAAGTCCGTCGAAAGTCTGTCGGACAGGCTGTCGGACTTTTGTAGCTGAAAAGTCCGACCGTGTGTACGCCCCATTACAGATCGTTCTGTGTTTTGCGATGAAGGGGAACCTGCCCTTGAGGACCTGCAAGAATATAGAGAGGCTATGCTTGGTCTTGCAGGGGTCTCAGAGCTCAAACCTGATCTGGACCATTTGCTAAGGAAGGAACAGCATCTGGAAAGGGCATACAGGAAACTGCTAGAACACGTTCAGCAGCATGCCAGAGAATCGGCAGTGGAAAATCTGAAGATTGCCATCCCCAAACCTGAAGTGCTGACCACAGGGCAGAGCTCTGCTAACCTCTGCCCAGCACTGATAACATCTTCTGGGTTCCATGGACAGGAGATGGTGAACCTCTATCCCCAGACACCAGTTATAGAGGTAGGGGATTTAATAGACTTTTCTGCTGAGGAAGAACAACCTGATGAGCCTCCAGCTGAAGATCTGGTAACTGAACAGTGGGTCCAAGACCTCTGCCCCACACTTTTAGCAATTCCAGAGACTGGGGATTTAATAGACGTTTCTGTAGAGGAGGAACCACCTAGCAAACCCCCAGCTGAAGTGCTGGCAACCGGACAGAGGGTCGAAGACCTCTGCCCCAAACCTGTGGCAGTTTCAGAGGCTCAGGGTGAGAAGGTGGCAATCACTTCCCAGCAGCAGATACAGGGGGAGACGGGAGAGGAGGTGTGTGTTGTCCCTCCCCAACAGTTGGCCAGGGTGGAGGAAGCAGACTTTCCTCCCCAGCAAAGATCTGTGCACCTGGGAGACAGTACCATAGACATGTCGTCCCAGCAGCCAGATGAGGGAATGGAAAAGGAAGCAACTGGCTTACCTCCCCAATGGCAGCTACAAAGTTTGGGAGTGGAGGAAGCCAGCCTCCTGCCCCAACGGTTAGCCGGAGCGGAGGATGCGGAGTCCCCAGCAGAAGTGCTGGCAACAGGGCAGAGTGCTACCAACCTCTGCCCAGCACCGGCAACAACTGTGGAGATCCAGGGAGGCGGGGCAGTCGGCCCCTCTCTCCAGCGACAAGCTGATGTAGTGGAGATGCTACTCCCAGCTGAATCACTGGCAACAGGGCAGAGCACTGCTGGCCTCTGCCTAGCATCTACAATTTCTTCTCAGCTTCAGGGAACTGGGACAGTGGGCCCCTCTGCCCAGCAACAGGCCAAGCCATGGAATGGTAAACACCACCCAGATGAAGCGCTGACAGACGGACAGAGAGTCAATGACCTCTGCCTCACACCTACTGAGGTCAACTATTCCTTGCAGCCAAGAAAGGAGATCATGCGGACAGACTTTGTGAGTTCACTCTGCCTGACTAACGCATGTCCAGACCAGGTGAGGGTCTGGGATCTTGTTAGTCAACTTTTGATGGGGGAGAAATGTGACAGACTCACCCGGGATAGAGGCTTTTGGAGGGGACTGAATGTGAGCCTCTTGCCTACAGATTATGGGCCTTGGCATTTGGGGTACCCTTGAGGTGTTGGTACTTTGGCTTCGGGTCCTTGTCCCCCAGGACACACAGACTCTGGGGACCCTGTTTTTGCCATAGTAGCAATAGTGACTGAGTGATACTGTTGGGACTCATACTGTGAGAAGATGCTAATGTCATCAACTCCACTCACCTGTCTGATGTCAGCTATAATGTGTTTAATGTAAATGAGTTTAGTCTGGCTTAACACAGGTTCTAAGGGTATTCAACTCATTGTTGTTTGTTCTAATTAACCCTGTGTTGATGTTTATGGTAATGTGTGTTGAATAGTCAATGAGCTAGGAGACGTAGTCACCTAGGTTGTATAAAGAATTAGATAATTAGCTCATGTTAATTAGGTTACAGTTGTATTGTTAGAGGAGGTTCCAACAGCATATAAAGTCTTGTAATTTTGATTCTAAATAAAACAGTTCATGTTAGCATCTAAGCAAGTGTCGCCTTGTTTTGTGCTTGGAAGCATTTGGAATATCTGATATCTGTATCCAGACTACAAGGAAGTTGTATACTGACGGAAGCACTCAAGCGGAGTGTGGGACGTTCCGCGACACTCCAAATCTTCCTGTGCCCTGTGCAATTCCGAAATGTTCAGTAGCCCTTCTCTGAAATCCATGATTTGGTCCACCCGCCACTCCAAATCACTCCTAAAGTTAGAGTCCCCTGTCAGCTTCACATACAACAGTCCCAAGCCACCGTAGCTTAAGCCTTCCATTGGGCTGTCATCTGCTTTCCAGGGACATGCTTGGGATACATGTCACCGGAGGGCTCTGTAGCTCTCATCCAGCTTCATCTCTGCCCAAAAACCGCACCCGCAATCCATACTGCGACCAGTACCTTTACTGGATGGAGGGGAGAACTTTTCCCTGGTGTCGCTGCTCATGGGCTAGCGCTTCTTTCCAGAGTTTGCAGTGAATAGAATCGCACCATCCCAGCAGGACCTGCTCTGATACTGGTCCTCTGTGCTGTATCTGCATCTCTCTCAACCTCCTTCTGAATTCCTCCTCCATGGCGGCTGGTACCTCTCCTCTCCTCTCCTGCTATCCGGACCTTGGATCCAGGTGGAAGTTTGGATGTCCCAGACCGCAGGAAGCGTCCCGCTGCTTGCCTCCAATGTCACGGAACTTCCTCACTCCGCTTGAGTGCTTCTGTCAGTATACCCCTTCCTCCCAGTCTGGACACAGATATCAGATATTCCAACCGCTCCCAAGCATAAAACAAGATGACACTTGTTTCACTGCTAACATGGACTATATTTTTATTAGAACCAGAATACAGTCTTATATACAGTAGAAGATGAGTTTCCCCTCTCCTGCTCATATTACTCTAACATAACACATGTAACCTAATTAACCTAATTAACATGAGCTAGTTTACTAAATCATTTACCCAGACCAGATGACTCAGAGACATGACCTGTAGGACACAGACTTGTGGGCACCGAGCTTCACACAGTAGTATAAACACAATAGCAGGAGCTAATTACAATTAACAATTCAAACAACAATCTCTCCCCTCCTCAGCCTAGTCATCAAGAAACTATAGTAGGAGTGAGTAGACTGTTCGTCTCCTAGCCAGTCCTGAAGGCTAATGTGATCAGCTCACTCAATTAACAGCTTAAGTTCAGAATCAAACAAATCAATAATTGTCTTTACATATATATCCTGGGAGATATTGGGGATAAATATTACAGTCCCATTTTAAGTAGTCCAAGATATATTTTCTCACTCACCCTGTGCCAGGATAGCACAGGGTGACTTAGACATAAGAGGTGTATGGGGAGCTGAAACAAGGGCATCCCCTACTTTCCAAAGGAATTCTGAGTTCCTCGGGCCCTCCCATCACAAGTACCTTGGCCAAAATGTTGGAGCCACAGTAGATTGAAGCTTGTTTCACAAATACTTGAATTGTTTATTCCTGATAGATTATATAAAGTTTCTACAAAAATAATTCTCTGACCATACTATACCTGTATAATGTCCTGACTAAGTACTGTTCTCAGCCAGTATAGATACAACAATGCAATAACATTACTATGAAATGGGCAGGAAAACAGGCAGGGACCTCATTTCAAGCCCACTTTAAGCACACTTTTTTAGGAGTTTCAGCCTTCTGACCACCAGTTTCAAATGTTTTTTGGCTTTCATTTTTACATGGAATCTTCCCTTGTTGACTCCAGCATCACTACTCAGAACAACACAAGGCTTGTCTTGGCTGTGGCTTACACGCCAGATACAAGACCCCAGGTTGAGAGACCTTCAGGAATCCACCAACCAGACTTCAGAGGCCTTATGAAATTGAAATCTACTTCCTTTATCCCTGCATGTGTTCCTGGAGTGCACAAAAATGCACATGGCACTTGCAATAAAAACTCTTGGATTTTGCTACATGGAAATGCACATCAAGTAGAAATCCCATTCTTTGATATGTGGGTGATTCACATCTATGCATTGCAGTTTGGCATGAAAAACAAAGACAAACTCTATGGACCTAGATTCACACCTACACAAGTGTGTTACCATGTGCACGCAGTCAATGTAGTATACACCTTTTAGAGGACTTTAAAGAGGACTTTAAATGGACCACTGACCTGATCTAAAATAGTTTGACATCTTTGTGATCTACTACCTACTCTCCAGGGCCCTTTATGAAAGATAAAATACCATCAAACCAAAACAGTAATAACTGTACAACATAGGCTTTGAGAGGTAGACTTTCAAAAGAACTGAAAAGAAAATTTGGGTCTGTATAAACTGAACAACAAACTTCCAAATGACCCCCAACATAATTAAATTTGACATATCCCAGTACTTAAATTTGACATATCACATGAGGATTGTACTGTAAGCATGTTATCGGTATTGATAGGTTTTCTTTTTTCTAATGTAGAAAAAATGTAATCATAGTTTAAAAATCCTATGTGCAATGTGTATAATCTTACCTTTTACTATATTTTTATATCACGTGCCTCTTCCCCTGACTTGTCTGTCAAGAGCAATGGCACAACCATCCACCCCTCCCCACATGTCAGGGTACTAGGTGTTATCCTGGAATACTGAACTCTCCTTTTGGCCCCACATCCAATCACTTTCCAAAGCTTGCCGCCTTAACCTCTGCAGCATCTCTAAACTACGTTCCTTTCTAACCAACGAAACCACAAAGCTCCTGATTCACTCCCTGGTTATCTCTCGCCTCGACTACTGCAAATCCCTCCTCATTGGCTTACCTTTAAATAGACTATCCCCCCTTCAGTCCATCATGAATGCTGCTGCCAGACTCATCCACCTTACAAACCGCTTAGTGTCTGCTACCCCTCTCTGCCAATCCCTCCATTGGCTGCCACTCACCCAACAAATTAAATTCAAAATACTAACAATAAGTTACAAAGCCATCCACAACTCTGCCCCCAGCTACATCACTAGCCTAGTCTCAAAATACCAACCTAATCGCCCTCTTCGTTCCTCCCAGGACCTCCTGCTCTCTAGCTCCCTCATCACCTGCTCCCATATCCGCCTCCAGGACTTCTCCTGAGCCTCGCCCATCCTCTGGAATTCCCCACCCCAATCTGTGAGACTCTCTCCAAATTTATCCACTTTTGGGCGATCCCTGAAAACTTTCCTCTTCAGAGAAGCCTATCCTGCCTCCATCTAACAACTGCACCAGCTCATCCCCCACAGCTATTACCCTTTTGTATAACTTGACGCTCCCTCCTAGATTGTAAGCTCTAAGGAGCAGGGCCCTCTGATTCCTCCTGTATTGAATTGTATTGTACTGGTACTGTCCTCCCTAATCTTGTAAAGCACTGCGTAAACTGTTGGCGCTATATAAATCCTGTATAATAATAATAATATATTTTGTACATCTCATTCCTATACTTAGTTACATTTCTGAGTCATTTTATCCTGCCTCACTTGTGCATTAATGGTCCTTTGAAGCCCTATCATTTTGCTAGAGGATTGATGTAAGTCTTTTGCAGTTAAAATAATTACGAGCCTCATTATCTTGTGATTGAATTTTGAGTATTAGGTTATTTAGTACACAAATTAGAGGAAATTAAAGATTCTATGTTGTTAGTGTCATTTCTTCAAACACTATATTTGAACATTTTAATATTATTTATTTTCTGCAAAAATGATGATACCTCCATATCAGCAAGATTTTGTGCATTTATTTAAAAAAAAATAAAAAAAATAAATGAAGGAATACTAAATCTATTAGGTAGGGAACTAATTTACAGAACCGGGGCCATTTTAAAGTCAATTCATTATTAAAAGGTTTTCTTTAGTTTAAATATAGAAATTCTTCTTCTTCTTGTTCTTCTTGTATATTTTATTCATTTTATTAGAACCAAACAAACATTTAACCAAGTTTTTGGGACTTTTTAGGTAAAATAAAGCTTACTAACAACATTAAAAACTGTTAAAATCTGTTTATCTTTATTATATCATTTAAAAAAAGATTTATAAACAATGTATACTGTATGTTTGATGCTCAGTAACATACATACATCCTCTGGCATATATTTTCCTAACCATAAAACCTAGTTTGCATACAGCTGAACATAATCAAAATGTGACAACCTTGTATCTTATCGAAGTGGTCGATAGAGAAACTTCTCAACATTTTTCCAAGGCCAATGGCCCACTTCTTGAGGAGGAAGACAGATGTAAATATCTGTAATCTAAATCACTGTTTGAGAATATTATTTATAATATCACTTTATATTTATACATATCATATCATATAATAACAAAAACTATCTTCATCAGTATCAGAGGCAGCAAAGAGCTCTAGTTCTAAGTTCTCCAGGCTACTGATCAAAAAAACTACCGATGGGCTCCCTAAAGCAATATCCAGAGTGTGCGCATTTTAATGCTTAATTGTGTGATTCAAATTGTCATTTTTATCAACATCTTCAGGCTGCAACTGAAAATGAAATGAAAATGGTTCTAAAGACTAAATAATTTTTACCTTAAAATGTTAAAATGTTTAGGTATCAGTATTCCCCCCCCCCCCCCACGAGCCTTGCCTCCTGCTGCTGTAAGGCAAATACTGTGATGAAAGAAGGGGGGGGCTGGGCCACTCTGTCTATGTCTTTGGATGCAGGCAGCACGGCTTAGGATCAAGCCCGCAGGTGTGCTGGGATAGGAGGTGGCTTCCTATGCTGGCACACAGAGAAGAGAAGGTGCACAGAGCAGGTAAGTATAACATGTGTGTTATTTAAAAAAAATCCTATTACTTACTTTATCTATAAGTCTACAGTGTCAGCTGCATGGATTGAATTAAAATGTTAAAATGTTTAGGTATCAGTATTCCCCCCCCCCCCCCCCCCCACGAGCCTTGCCTCCTGCTGCTGTAAGGCAAATACTGTGATGAAAGAAGGGGGGGGCTGGGCCACTCTGTCTATGTCTTTGGATGCAGGCAGCACGGCTTAGGATCAAGCCCGCAGGTGTGCTGGGATAGGAGGTGGCTTCCTATGCTGGCACACAGAGAAGAGAAGGTGCACAGAGCAGGTAAGTATAACATGTGTGTTATTTAAAAAAAATCCTATTACTTACTTTATCTATAAGTCTACAGTGTCAGCTGCATGGATTGAATTAATGTGTACATTTTGTAACAACTTTGGAAGTGGCACTTCTTCAATGTCAGTTCTCTCCTGCCCTTTATGAATAGCAGTCTTTTTTTTTCTTTATGAAGTGGTAATATTTAAAGCAAAGAACTTCCACCAATACGACTGATTCCCTTCCAAACTAACTGCTGGTACAATTCCATTCCAATCGTAAACATTTCAGGCAATCAACCCACTCGCTATATTAACCTATAATGACCTTTAATGCTAGGAAGGTCTTATAGGTTTTGTGTTATAAGGTACTTTTTACTCCTCCAGAGACTTCAGCTTGTTCACTTGTTCCACATCCTTCCCAAATGCAGGATCTCAGCAAATGCAGAATACTCTAGGTAGTACTATCATTTACTAGGTCATAAAAGAGAAAAATAATTCTATCAGCAAAGCAAATTTAGAAAGATTGGGAGAAGAAAGGCTAGAAAGACTGAGAGCTGTATAAAACCAGTTGCCAGTTGAGCTAGGAAACAAAACCAGAAATGCAGGTGATACAAACAGACACTGGACAATGACCGGGTTAACAAGTATAACTTTGGAACAGAATCAACTGGACCAACAACAAGAATGTGTACAAGAAATAATTATTTTAGCCAATTGGATATATTCACATTTTGGTTGTCATATGGACATTTTAAATATATTTATACAAACATTGTGCAGGCAAGTATACATCACTCTTGGCAATTGTGTTTAAACATACCCAGGAGTTAAAAGACCAATTTAGAATTTTTCTTTACATATACATCCTGCCATCCTACGCCATGCTGCCAATTTTTTATATTACTGGAATTTGACTGTAAAGTGCACTTTCACAATAGGATTGCTGCTCTCTTTGCAGTATCAAGTGATGGTAGCAGGTGTAGGATTTACAGTTGGAAAATAAATATGAAAATGTAAAAAAAGATGTAGTTCAAGGTTCATTTTTAGTAATTCTAATGGTAAGTGAGTATTTTTTAAAAGCAGTGATAACAAATAAGGGGGTCACCTTCAGTAGTATTAAAATACATGTGTCAATGAATATCTCTGAAATATTTTAATTAATTATTTTTTAATACAATAATACCAGTTTTTTACTGCTGTGACTTTCTTGCCTGACATTCTGGAAATATATCTAATCTATTTTGTTTGTAAAGTGAGAATGAAATATTTTTCTTTTGGTATTAGTCATAGTGCAGCTATCATCAAGCAATATGACCTCAATCAATAATTCACACATAGCACTAGTAATCCAGCTTCACTTGACATTGCTCAAGAAAACTGTCAAAGTCCAATGAGTGAGAACATGGACTACAGATGCTTATTTATGGAAGCACATAAAACAGACATTTGTTTATGAGTGACATTATTGCTTCATGCAACAAATGCAGTACAAAGCAAAGCAAAAGAGAAGCATATTCAATTTGCAAATGCATTAAATATATTTAAATATAATTTTCTATTAAGTAGAAGATAAAAATTATACAAGCTGCAGTTTTAAGGTTTCTTTCAATTGAAGCTAACTTTCATTAACAGTCACATGGTTGTATGCTATGTACTATATGTGTAGTGCTACCTCATAGGAGTCACTGATTTTAACTGGTTCTTCCCAAAATAGTGCAGATGCTACCAATCACACAGGCAACAGTCCATTCACTCTGGCTCCATTAAACAGTCTAGAGGATGTCTTTTTGAAATGTATTACTTGAAGAACTTTAACATGATTGGGGTTGGAGCAGTGGCAATCTTTCCATTGGGGCGCAGGGGCTAATCGACATGCGGGGCACCGGATGCATGGGTTCCAATGAGGGTTTTTTTTATTAAGCACGTGATTAGAGCCAGAGGCTCTAAGAGGCTTAAAAAAAGGGTGAGCTTGGGGCGAAGAGCACTGTGTCCTGAGGCCACCCAGTTGTGTGACAATAGCGAATGAATATTCTCTATTGTCACACTGATTCTCTTCCTGGCCAATCAGGAAGTGGGTCCTGAGACCCATTTCCTGATTGGCCAAAGGGAGAAGCCATTCTATTGGCCTAGGAGGAGGAAGGAGGAGGAGGGTCGTACGGCTGCAGTGATGCCGAGGAGACACAGGGGAAGCCCGACTGAAGGAGGGGGACACGGAGGCTGCAACAAGGAGGAGACTGAGGGGGAAGCCGCAGCCGCTGTCTCCACATGTCAGTCTGGGGCAGCACAGGGTGAGGTAAACCGGCGACTGCGGGGGGAGGGGGGTTGAGGGTATGGTGTGCGGTGTGTGCTGGAGCAATGGGGGTGGGCCATGGCCAGGTCTATCCCCCAGACTGATAGAGCACCAGCCGCCACTGG
Organism: Aquarana catesbeiana; assembly: GCF_042186555.1. NCBI lineage: Eukaryota > Metazoa > Chordata > Amphibia > Anura > Ranidae > Aquarana > Aquarana catesbeiana. The sequence continues at coordinate 516,990,238 of NC_133328.1, forward strand.
GTTGGAGTGGTACGGATTCTCCAAAATGTTGGGTCTCCAAACTTTATAAACAAAGAGCCAGTTTACTGTCCTTCAGACTTTAGGGGAGCGGGACTGTGTGCATTAGGAGTAGAAAAGGTCCTGACGTCAATGGGAAAAAATAATGCCCCATCGTTTTTTTCAGTGCGATAAATCGTGCCCCATAAATAGCTGCTCAAATAATTATAGAGGAGCCAAAAATATCTAAATTAACCATCATCCTAGCAACCTACCTAGGAGAATGCTACATCTGATTACAATATTTTACTACATAATAATTTGTATGAAATCTTCAAGCCTCTAAAGTTGTTTCTCTTTTCTTCAAATAAAGTCTTTACATTTTTTTTAATTACCTACTTCTTTATCGTGTAGTACAATTCAGAGCTCGCTTATAATGTCCAGGCCCCCTCTTCCAGCAAAATTCACCTAAACATATGTACAAAATGTAGCTGTAAAGAAAAAGTTTGAGTTTTTACATACCTTACCCTGTCTTGTGCATCTCCTCCTTGGGAGGTTGCTGAAAAATTTAGAACAGACCAAATCTTGCAAAAAGATACTCCAGTCCATTGTGCCTGTCCACAAGATTTGAGCTGAAAAGTCCACTTTAGTGAAACATGTGATTAGAGAAGTACAATAATTTTTCTTTATCATTTATTGATGAACACAGTAATTTAGAAATTCTGAATTATATGGGTTATTTGCTGTTGCTTACAGGAAGTTTGCACACTGAAATACAGAAAAAAACATTAAGGCCAGCCTTCATATAACCCTGCAGTGAACTATCATGCCTCAGTTTTTTACTAGTGCTAAGAGGTTGGATGCCTTTCCCTCTCCTGAGAAAAAGTCTAATTATACTTACCCTACCCTTTTTATAATTTTTTATTTAGTTTTTTCTTCAATAAAGATACTCAGTACACCAATATTAGAGTCAGATAAAGATGTGACCTGACTCACTGATTTGAAAAACATGGCTATACCTCCATCCCTATATTAGTTTGTGAGAAAGGAAAGCAAGCTGGGACTTTATATGAGGCACGCCATGTCAAAATAGGATCAGTGCATGAATAAAATTACAATGCAGGAGTTATTGTTGCATATACAAGTTCATACCACATTCTAAAAAAAAACATCATAACAAGTATATGCTGTAGGTAGTATGTCCAACACCACCCTCTCCACCTATTGACAATGCTGCTGTCCAAAGGGGGCTATCTTCAATGATGCAGTGGCGGAGTTAATGTAGCCACCCTAAGAAAAGAACAGTACAGTATGTTAATGTAACGGGTTGATCACTAGGTAAAAAATAAAGGAATAAAAGCCTGAAAATTAAAATGAATGTGGCTAGCACATCCAATGATTGGTAAGCTACAGTGCATTACATTTTTATTTTTTATTTTAGTTATGCTTTAATTAGCGTCTGGAGTGATCATATTAATTACTCTTTAGGATTCCTCTCTTTTTTTCAGTCCGGTAGATGGGATTCATAAGAATGGGTTATTAGTTTGAGCAGTCTCAGGTTATGCCCTGGCCTAACCAGTATCTAGAGTGATCATACTAAATATTCCTCAGACTCCTCCCTATTTTATCAGTCAAGTACATGCTTTATACAACACTCTCTTTACTTCAAAACTCAGAATAAAATAAAATCTGGACCCCATACATTCTGCTTTTAGCACTTTCTGCCTTGCACACCCACGTTTATGTTTTTGTGTCTGTATCTCTGCTTTGAAGTACTCTCTTTATTTATCTTGGAGAGCCTGGGACAGAAAGTAAGGAAAATCTAAAATGTTGACAGTTGTATCCAGAACATATATATAGAGATGAAACATTCTAACATTGGCACTTGTTTTAGTAACAACTGTATAAAAGGGGTTTCCCTCATTATAGTAAGATTTGCTGTTGTGTGTAGAGGACGATGGTAGATGGAAAAAAGACAGAGGCTTTAACCATTACTTAATGAATGAAAAATGTTTTGACTTGAGATATACAGTACATTAAAAAAGTGTTTCATCCCTTCTGTATCTTTTACCCACTATGGCCAACCAATCTTCCTCTTCATACCCACATGCCGAACAAACCTTTCTGGCACTTTTTGTTTACAAGTTTAAATCAGTATTTTTTGCTAGAAAATTACTTAAAACCTCTAAACATTATATATATATATTTTTTAGCAGAGACCCTAGAGAATAAAATTGTGATCATTGTAATATTTTACGTGCAATACAATGCAGTATTTGTGCAGCTGTTTTTCAAATGCAATTTTTAGAAATTATACAATTTTTTGGTAAAATATAAAAGATTATGTCACACTGAGTAAATAGATACCTAACATGTCACACTTTAAAATTGCGTAGGCTTGTGGAATGGCACCAAACTATAATGCTTAAAAATCTCCATAGGTGAGGCTTTTAAACTTTTTACAGGCCACTTGTTTACAGTTACAGAGGAGGTCTAGCACTAGAATTATGGATCTAGCTCTAACAATAATGACAATACCTCACATACCTATGCGTGTGGGACTTACATATGTGTTTGCTTTTATGCGTGAGCACGGAGGGATAGGGGGCGCTTTAAATTTTTTCTTTTTTCTTTTATTTTTTATTTTTACACTGTCCCTTTAATTTGTTTCTATCACTTTTATTCCTATTGCAAGGAATGTAAACATCCCTTGTATGAAGAGATCTGGGCGCAATAAGGCCTCAAATCTCTCCTCTACCTTAAAAAAAAAAGATAAAAAAAAAAAAAGATCTTTTGCTTTAAAAAAAGTTGTTTACTTCTGTCCTAGACCGGAAGTGATGTCATGATGTTGCTCTGGTCCTGCAAGACGGTGGCAAGAGGTGATTACAGATGATCTGGTAACCTCAATGGCCAGCCGCGTGAACCATCGGATCGTTTCTCGGGCCGCCAGAAGAAATAGTAAGCCCGAGAAACACCAGCAAGTGACGACCCCTCTTGCTGCTTCTGAAAGCGATTAATTGGCTAATTAGCCACTTGGACTGCTTTCATGAGAAAGCTAATCGCTTTTTGAGAAAAAAATACTGGGGTTATGGCTGATAGCTTTAGCCATAACCCCAGTAAACCTCTTGCAAGCCGCAACATACTGTATACAGTGTATGTGTATTGTGGTCGGCAAGTCGTTACTCTGACCTCTGTGACAAGCTTTAGAAACAGAATTAGTACTAACCTGTGGCATTTGTGAATGAGCAATGGCCCACATTCAACTACCGATCTGCTTTCATGCCCTAAAGAATATGTTCATCTTTATTAAAAAAAATTATACATGCATATTTTTTTTCCTAGGAGCATGGAGAGCACGATCGGCAGATCATGGGTGCGGTGCCAGGCTCCTGCAGACTGTCAGTAAAGCTGCCTACTTCTATGGGCAGACAGTTACTGAAGAGCAGGAAAAATCATTGAACTACGAGAATGCTTATCAGCACCCTTGCAGCTCTATGAGAACTACAAATCATTTACCACAATGGCTTGTAATCCATTAATTTACTGAACTGTGCAAATGAATTACGTGGCTGTATTGGCAGAGCCCTGCATGGGCTGTTTTCAAATTGTGACAGCAGGTGGTGGGGGATGATCCCCCGTCTGCTGTCACAATGAGGGGGGGGGAATCGGTGTCATGGGGAGAGGTTGCTGAACATGTTACCTCCCAAATACAGGTTTTCTATGTAACATATTGATAAAAATTAACTTATCCTTTAAGTTTTCAAAAATAATTTCCTTCTCTGCCTTATGGCTTTTCTAGCAATTCAAATTGGGATTGAGTGTGTGTGTGTGTGTGTGTGTGTGTGGAGGGGGGGGGGGGCTGGATGTCCCCAGTAGCTGTGATAACTGTGTAAGGCTGAGTAAATTTGTTCTTGATAATACAGATTTTTTGCAAATGAAAATTATCATAACATTAGGTATTTTTCTATATGCTGTGATTGTGTGCGGGTTTTCTTTCTCATAAATGCTGAGTTGCAAATGCAAGTAAGGAACAACACTTAAAACATGCAGAAAATGATTGCTCTATACTTTTGAAGAATTTGATATATTTCATTTTAAATTAACATTTGTTGGAGTGCAATATATTTTATCTGCTGTTTTAGGTTGCTGATAATCTGATGAGAGGTTGACTGCATCTTCTTTTAATGGATTGCTGGACTGCTTTCAGTTAAATGTATCAAAATATCTTTCTTCTCAATCACAACTTTATCATGAAGCCTTTAGCCCAGCCAAGCCAACTGAAGATTTTTGTAATTGATTTGTATTTTTTATCTATGTTACTATTTTATTCCTTAAGGCCTGTACTACATGTTTGCCCATGCTAAGATCTATCCAGTAAGAGGCATATACAAAAACACCATTACGATTTAAAACAA